>NW_024420442.1:1503699-1547482 GCF_014898765.1 Herpailurus yagouaroundi | reverse complement strand
GAGGATTGAGTCTGTACCTCAACAGGCAGTTTTAATAGAATATGGACAAAATGAGAAATGACACAGATAATGATACGGGAAGTATTCGCTCGTCCTTTTTTCAAAAGGAACAAGAAGGAATAATAAATAGTAGGTGTGGAGCGTACTGACATTACGCAGTTCCCAGTATGAAATAGCTGTAGGAATATTTTAAAGACAGAAGGGCCAGCAAATGAACCGAGGTTTTTGTTTGGGTTTTTTTTTTTTTTATTGTTGTCTTAGTAGAAGAAGATAACGGATTGGATGCAATGACTGCTTTTGACAGAATAAGCCACGATTGCCTTTCACAGGCATTATCTCTGTATGTACACCTTCGAGAAGATTCAGAAATTTTTTCATGAATAAAAATAAAGCAAGGTGGCATAGAGTGCCTAGTCTCACTTCATTGGTATTTTGGCGTCTTTTTTTGCCAGTGCCCAGGGCATAATCAGTTTCCCAAGATAAACCGTATGCTTCAACTTGCCAGAAGCTTCTAAAACTTTCACGGTACATCTTCTCCAAACCAACAGTTCCACTTTTACAAGTGACGCCCACAAGATCTACTTACACGAGTGAGGGTATGTACGAGGAGCTTTCTTGCAGCATTGCTCGTAATGGCAAAAGTTGTCATATATATATACATATACACACACACACACACACACACACACACACACATACACACACACTCACACCCCTCCTCCCCACCCACACACACAAGCAAGCGATAGATTATGCATATGTATAGAAAGAGGCCTGGGGTACCTGGGTGGCTCCGTTGGTTGAGCATCCAACTCTTGATTTCGACACAGGTCATGATGTCAGGGCTGTGGGATCGAGCCCCATGTCAGGCTCGGTGCTGAGCATGGAGCCTGCTTGAGAGTCTCTCTCCCTCTGTCCCGCCTCCACTCTAAAATTAAAAAAAATAATAAAGAAAGAAAAAAGAGGCCTGGACGTATATATCCCAAGCTGTTAGTGGTAGTTACTTCCTGTAAGTAACTAACAGTAGTTAGTTATAAAAAGAGTTTTGGTTTTCCATTTATATCCTGTACTTTTATAACAAGCAGATATTTCATTTTTTTTTAACTTGCAATTTATCTGAAAGAGAAAAAAGCCAAGCCCTTGTGGATCATTTAGCGATGGGAAATGGAAAATACCGAGGGTGGGGTATATAACGTTTGTGTTTATAGAAGAAAAGAGGCATTTGTGAAGGGTCGATATTTGTGAACAGAAACATATGTCAGTCACTGTTGGAGAAAGAAAAATATGATACATAATCCTGTTCTAAAGTATATGTATAATGTATAAATATTTTTGGAATAAAAACATTACTATCTCTCTCCAGAGAGAAAGTGGCTGGATCACATTATCTCTTTGAAGTTCTAGTTCTGTGGATGCAAGCATTTGCTTTAAAAAGCAATTTAAGGGGCGCCTGGGTGGTGCAGTCAGTTAAGCGTCCGACTTCAGCCAGGTCACGATCTCGCTGTCTGTGAGTTCGAGCCCCGCGTCAGGCTCTGGGCTGATGGCTCGGAGCCTGGAGCCTGTTTCCGATTCTGTGTCTCCCTCTCTCTCTGCCCCTCCCCCGTTCATGCTCTGTCTCTCTGTGTCCCAAAAATAAAAATAAACGTTGAAAAAAAAATTTTTTTTAAATAAAATAAAATAAAAAGCAATTTAAAGATTATGATGAGATGTTTAGACTGAGATTTATATTATACATATGTGTAGCATCAGTACTTCTAAAACTGCATTCATCAGTATGTCATGCCTTTTGCTTCTTAAATTCGTGAAGCACAACCGTAAAGAGAAGTTTTATTTGGGGTCATGAAAATGCAAAGGGGATGGAACACTCCTTGCTATTAGTTCTCGTGTCACATTATTGCATTACGTTGTATATTGGAAGGTAATTTGTATGAGTTTCTTCATGATTTTTTATAATCACACATCACCGTCTTGAAACTGTAGAGTAAATCTTGTGAAAATCTCCATTTCTGAGCCTTATTATGAAATTACATATTCTCTCCTTTTTGTGCATTTGATCAGCCTATCATAATCACAAAATGTTTTATTCTCCCAAGAACAGATCAAAGTGGGAGGGCGGCGGGGGGCTCCTGGGTGGCTCAGTCGGTTGAGCATCCGACTCTTGATTTTGACTCAGGTCTGATCTCACAGTCATGAGATCAAGGCCCACATCAGGCTCCGTGCAGAAAGTGGAGCCCGCTTGGGATTCTCTCTCTCTCTCCCTCTCTCTCACTGCCCTTCCCCCATTCATGGTGTCCCTCTCTCTTTCTCTCTCTCTCTCTCAAAATAGATAAATAAATATTAAAAAGGAGGGGGGGCACCTGGGTGGCTCAGTCAGTTAAGTGTCCAACTTTGGCTCAGGCCATGATCTCCTGGTTCATGGGTTCAAGCCCCGCGTCGGGCTCTGTGCTGACAGCTCAGAGCCTGGAGCCTGCTTCGGATTCTGTGTCTCCCTCTTTCTCTTCCCCTTCCCCTGCTCACATTCTCTCTCTCTCTCTCTCTCTCTCTCTCTCTCTCTCTCTCTCAAAAATAAAATAAACATAAAAAAAAAAAGAATAGATCAAAGGAACAGCTGCCTATTTGTCATCGGTTGGGACTATCATGGGAGTGGGCGGAAGGGCTAACTGACAACCCTCTTCTCGCCAGAGCCCTCTTCATCCTCTGAATCGTGGGTGGTAGCTTATTAATTCTTCACTAAACTTTAGGCATTTGGGGACAATGATGTCTCACGTTGGAGCTACCCGGGCTCTTTCTTCCAAAGATAATTACATTCCAAACTTGAAACCTGAAAGATAATTGGCCAGGCCGCAGCAAGGTACAGGGTGTAAGGTTATCTAAGACAATCTCTAATTCTCAAAGACACAGAACAATCTAGTTACTGGAAAGGAACTCCTGTCTTGCGGTTAACACAGATTATCTATGCCTTTCTTTCTTCTCAAAAAATAAAAACTGAAACAAAAACAAGGTGCCTCAGGAATACACTAAAAAAGAACCATTCATCTATTATTATGGAGAGCAGTGCTATATATCGCCCTAACCGTGCCCATGGTAAAATGAAAGTGTACTTGGCAATTTCTTTTCAAAATAAGATAAAACAGGGCGCCTGGGTGGCTCAGTCAGTTAAGCATCCGACTGCTGCTCAGGTCACGATCTTACATTTCATGGGTTCAAGCCCTGCATCGGGCTCTGTGCTGACAGCTCAGAGCCTGGAGCCTGCTTCAGATTCTGGGTCTCCCTCTCTCCCTCCCCTGACCATGTTCTATCTCTCAAAAATAAACAAACATCAAAATAAGCTAAAACCAGTCGTTGCGTGAATAAGTGAATGTATATACTCTTTCCATGTTTGTTCTTAATCTAAATCAGTCATAATTTTATCTTTTTCCTACTGTGAATTAAATATACATTGTCACATATCAAATAGGTTGTTGTCTTCTGAGGAATTATTCTGTTGGCTTTATGTTCTAAATATGTTGCACGCAAATTAATATATAAACAGGATTTGAGCGTGCAGAAATGTGTATATCCGTTTAACCTTGATTAGGGTCTCAACTCACATTCTTGTTGTAGGGCTTTGACCAGCTTCGACTTGAAGGATTGCTTTGTGATGTGACCCTGATGCCAGGTGACACGGATGACGCCTTCCCTGTGCATAGAGTCATGATGGCCTCTGCTAGTGATTACTTCAAGGCCATGTTCACAGGTAGGTTGGCTCGTCACATTCTGCACCCACATTAAAACAATATGGAAAATACGTGTTTAAATGTTTTTATTTCTAAAGTGAAATTCAGTTCTTTTGATCTGTATCTTTCCCAAAAGAAATAGTTTTCAAAAGCAATATACAGGGGTGCCTGGGTGGCCTAGTCGGTTGAGCGTCTGACTTTGACTTAGGTCATGATCTCAGGGTTCATGAGTTCAAGCCCCACATCGGGCTCTCTGCTGTCAGCACAGAGCCTGCTTTGGGATCCTGTGTCCCCCTGTGTCTCTTTCCCTCTCCCGCTCATTCTCTCTCTCTCTCAAAATAAATAAACTTAAAAAAAAAAAAAAGGAATATACACCCAGTACGTGTGGTTGTAGGTAGCATTTTTTAAAACTTGGGAAATGGATGTACCTTTTTCATACCTGTGTCCACTTTAATTTCACAGCTTTTCTTTTTCTCTCTGCCAGAGACTCTGGGTCCCACTAATACAATCTTTAACCTGTCAAAAGATACAAAGTGACAGGGGAACATTCTGGAAGCTCTTGCATTATATACAACTTCCATTAGGATAGAGATATTCCTCTTTAAGTACTCTCTTTTAACTATAAAATATGCAGAAGTCTGACTCTGACATGAATGCTTGCATAGAATAAAACTTTTCCTTGATTTCACCGCATCTAATTAGCGGCAGAAGCGAGTTTCACCTTAATTAAATTATCCACCCTTGTTTAATTGACTGTCTTTTTATTTAAGGTGGAATGAAAGAACAAGATTTAATGTGCATTAAGCTTCATGGTGTGAGCAAAGTCGGTTTAAGGAAAATTATTGATTTCATTTACACTGCAAAGCTTTCCCTTAACATGGACAACCTTCAAGATACACTAGAAGCTGCCAGTTTTCTACAGATTCTGCCGGTTTTGGACTTCTGCAAAGTGTTTCTCATATCTGGGGTAAGGCATTCTCACAGCTTCAAGGCTTTTCCTGCAGGACACCCTGACGTCGCCTGTTTGGAGACGGATGAAATTCGTTGCGTGGGCATCCGAAACGTTGGCCGTTCAAGACGCACATCAGGTAGTGCGTGCTCTGGAAGCAAGTTGAGAGGGAAACAGTACCAATGCGTTTTTACAAACAGAATTACGTAATGGAAATCTGTGGTGTAATCGCATGACATCAGACAGTGATAGCGCTTTGTAACGATAAAGATTTTATTTTTTAATTTTTAAAAAATGCTGTTTATTTTTGAGAGAGAGAGAGACACAGAATGTGAGCCGGGGAGGGGCAGAGGGAGAGGGAGACACAGAATCCGAAGCAGGGCCTAGGCTCTGAGCTGTCAGCACAGAGCCCAATGTGGGGCTCGAACTTGTGAACTGCGAGATCATGACCTGGGCTGAAGTCAGACGCTGAACCGACTGAGCTACCCGGGCACCCCATAACGATATAGATTTTAAACTGTTTGTTGATGTTATATATCTTAATCTGCTTTTATTTACCTTAACGATTTTATTTTTTTTTTTTATTTAAAAAAAATTTTTTTTTCAACGTTTATTTATTTTTGGGACAGAGAGAGACAGAGCATGAACGGGGGAGGGGCAGAGAGAGAGGGAGACACAGAATCGGAAACAGGCTCCAGGCTCCGAGCCATCAGCCCAGAGCCTGACGCGGGGCTCGAACTCACGGACCGCGAGATCGTGACCTGGCTGAAGTCGGACGCTTAACCGACTGCGCCACCCAGGCGCCCCTTACCTTAACGATTTTATACAGGCAGGCTTCTTTTTTCTTTTTCTTTTTTTTCCACTTTGTAGAAGTTTTTTTTTTTTATCCGATTTTTTTTTTATTTTGGTAAAATACACCATAAAATTTGCCATCTTTACCATTATTATTATTATTTTTTTAATTTACATTGAAGTTAGTTAGCATATAGTGTAATAATGATTCCAGGAGTAGAATCCAGTGATTCATCCCCTACATATAACACCCAGTGCTCATCCCAACGAGTGTCCTCCTTAATGCCCATCACCCATCTAGCCCATCCCCCCACCACAACCCCTCCAGTGCCCTCAGTTTGTTCTTTATATTCAAGAGTCTCCTGGGGCACCTGGGTGGCTCAGTCGGTTGAGCATCCGACTTCGGCTCAGGTCATTATCTCGCAGTTGACAAGTTCAATCCCCGTGTCAGGCTCTGTGCTGATGGCTCGGAGCCTGGGGCCTGCTTCGGATTCTGTGTCTCCCTCTCTCTCTGCCCCTACCCCGCTCACACTCAGTCTCTCTCTCTCTCTCAAAAATAAATAAACATGAAAAAAAAAACTTTTTTTAAAAAAGAGTCTCTTATGTCTTGCCCCTCTCCCTGTTTTTATATTATTTTTGCTTCCCTTCCCTGATGTTCCTGTGTTTTTATACAGGCAGACTTCTTAAATGGAATTCCATGGAAACATAATCTGAGCTTCTAGAAGCCTTTTAAACCAGGCTCAGTAATTTTTTTTCTTCCTTAAATATGGGAGCCAGGCCTTGAGAAGAAGTAATACTTATGTGACAACATATAGAAAAATAAGTCTTAATTGCATGGAAACGCATCACCCACTAAATGGTTTTTAGCCTTTATTAATAGATAGGAGAAGACACAGCTGCCAATGAACTGCTTAGCGGTCACGTGGTTCCTGAAGGCACTGCCCTATTTGAGACTCTTAAATTCTACTTCCGGGAAATGAAATGCTTTGGTTGCAAGGAGATATTGCCCAGAAGATTTCTGGAGTTTATGGAACTTGCTTTTGTAATTGGAGAATTATGGCAGTGGTAAATTTTGATATGTTTTCTAATTTATTATATGAGTAGATAACACATTTTTCTACCCCTGATTTAAACTCCTACCAATTCTAATATCGGTAAATTATTGCTGTTAGGCTTTCTAAAAGTTGCATTGACTAAACTGGGAGCCCAGTTTGCAAACCCTAGGTTTTAAGAGAACGTGTCCTTAGCGCTTTTATTAATAAGCTACTCCTTGTCTTATAAAGTCAGCCCACAGCTAATTTAACAGGACTGTGGAAAGTGTGTCTTGTTTGTGTGTTTCCATTTTAAAGCATCCATACTACTGTCTCACCATTATTTATAAACTTTTAAACTAACAGCCAAAAGGCAGCGTGGGGTTACAGTGTTGTTTATTCTCTATCACGTGAGTAGCCCACATGAAGTGTATTTCTCAAGATTCTGCTTGTCAGTACTGAATCTGAGCACTGACTCTCGTTTTAATTTAGTCACACAAGGCCCTCCCCCTTAGGACCTGTAAGCACCTTTCTTCTACGTTCATACCCCTGACATCATGTAACACCTTCGTCCCAGGAAAAAAATGAACTGAATGTATTTTTTAAGTGTATCACGTCCAATAATTACTTTAGTAATAACACTTAATGCTTACGTTTATATACTCTCAACATTTGCTTTTACACTGATCTCAGCAACACACGTGGTCATCCTGAGCCAAACTACATACGGTGTTATGATTTCTTTGGAACTGGTCATTAATAATAGACGTTCATGGTCAACCTCTTCTCTCGTAGCGAATTGTAGTACTTAGACCTTTAGATACGGGTGGCGATCTGTTCCTTTACCTGAAAGGAAAGGACCAAATGGAATAAAGCACAATTTATGAAAAGTCGTAAAAGTATACAGTTGTCAGAATAACAGTATGAAGAACAATCGTGTTCTAGAAAACTCTAAAACAAGTTTATTTAAAGATGCCATCACAGTAATTTTGCAATATTGACACATTTTGTGTAATTAGGAGGTTGGTTCTTTAACCTATTTGAAACATTTATTGTAACTGCGTGCTTTACCTGTTTGGAAATTTCTTCATTTTTATGAAGACTTAATATTGCTTTAAAGATTGTAATATTCATTCCTAGTGTCCTCTGCGGACCTCCTAAAACCCATTTCTAGTGGAGAAGAGGCTTGTGTCTGACAAAGCGTACCCGTGGTATAGTTTACTCCTTCCTCTCGGTTTTCGAAGTTTCTCTGAACTCTGAGGAAAAACACCCCTTTTCTTAGCACCGTTCTATTTACCTGTCTTTCATCCTGTTTGCTGAGGATATGTCTGTGTGATTTTACTGTGGAAATATTCCCTCTCAGAATCCATGATAGTTTTTGAGAACAGTTGGTCAATTATTGGCATAAGGATTATCTAAAATCCAACTTTTCCCTTATCCCTTCTTTTAATGCATTCCATTTCTTAGTCAAATGTTCAGCCTTACTCTATTTATTTCCTCTTTCCTTCTCAGCAATCAAGTGGATCGGGCAAGAGTAGCCCTTGGAAGTTTCTAGATAATGTATTTTTCAACAGTAGATTTGTTTTGAGTTCTCCCACAAGCTAACTTTTATGGATCATTTTTACATAGGATGGTCTCATGTTTTAAGAATTGCGTGCTTAAACCAAAGGTTTTGAGCGAATAGGTGTATGCTTTTAATGATGTGGTGGGATTATACTTCACGTAACCAAAACACTGCTTAGGCTCGAGCTTTTAGAAAGAAAAATCAACTTCCAATACAACTCTGGTCTATCCCCTTCTTAATTGTTTGTGTGGGTGAGAAGGAGCAGTGGTACAATAAAATGTGACTCGGCAAATAACTCACAAAGCGTTTTTATGTTAGTTTTGCGTGATAACTTTAAATACGACAATAAAACCACCCTCGCCTTTGGTGAGATAGAAAAACACCAGTGTTCTAGAACAGAGCATCAGGCTCCATAGAACAAGAACCACTCCCCGCTTTGCCATCCTTCGCAGTAATGCTTTTCTCTTAGGGTGTTAATGACTATTGTAGTTTATAGGCTCAGGTGCTTTTGTTCTTCTATGTTACTTTCCTGGTAGTTGTAGAAAAGAGAACTATGAAATGGATACAAAGGGATAACAGTGAAGGATGCAAAGCGGAGTAGGTAAAATTTTCTAAAAACATTGGCTTTCCGGGGCGTCCGGGAGGCTCAGTTGGTTAAGCGTCCAACTCTTTAATTTCTGCTCAGGTCACGATCTCACGGTTTGTGAGTTCGAGCCCTGCGTCGGGCTCTGCGCTGCCAGTGCGGAGCCTGCTTGGGATTCTGTCTCTCTCTCTCTCTCTCTCTCTCTCTCTCTGTTCTTCCTCCACTTGCGCTGTTTCTCTCTCTCTCTGAAAATAAGTAAATAAACTTAAAAACATTTGCTTTCCGAGATCATGGAGACGATGGAAAATTACCTGTTTAGTTACATGCCTAGACATGGCATTCATTTCCGTCTTTACGACATTCTGTAACTACAGCATGCTAAATGCTGCGCGGCCATTCCCTGATTTACACACAGGTTGTCGTTAAATTTTTTGTTTGTCACCTGTCTGCTGTTTGGAATTTGTAACATCTCGCATCTGCCCCCACGGAACCACTGGTACGGAGGATTTCAGGCCAGCCCACAAAACCCAATTTGGAACGTAAGGTTGCTGAAACAGGACGTTTGTCATTGAACCGGCAATATGACAATTGAAATATACGATTATAGAGAATAAACAAACCCGAATGAAGGTGAGCAAGGAACCATTGTGCTTTCGACTTAGCGATCCTCTTTCTTTAAGCTCATTGTTTTAAAGTTGTTTTGCTGTTTTTCCTTGATGCATGTATAGCCTTGGTTCCACTTGTACATTTATCATCACTGATCCGGGTGGGGAAGCTCACAATGAAACGTAGAGAGGTTTTTTTATGGAGGCTACCGGGGGTAATAGAGAGTTTGCGACCGTGGAACACGAAGGCGCCCGTGTGGGAGAGGCAAAAGGCAGAGTAAGGGAGTTCTCTCAAGGGAAACATGAAGGAAATCAGAAGAAGTTATTGGAAAAGACAGTTTCTTTTACTGTTAGGGGATGACGTCAGCAGCAAGCTTTGGGAATATCCTTCTTGATGTAAGAATTTCCTGTATGGTACTTGTATTTCACATTCCTTATTTGATCCAAATTGGATTTACCCATAAAAATTCACATGTCTTTTCAGATAATTCTTTTTTGCCTTTGGGGAGGTTTAATGCAAATTAGAGGAAAACTCATATAGATAATTTTTCGATGAATCGAAACCGTTCCTCCCCTCCCGCACCAAACCAATCTCGACTCCCTTATCGTCACGGCTGACATTCGGCAAGTGATACCCACGTACCGGTTGTTTGTGGTTGAGCATCTCTTCTCATTCATGGATACCCAGACTGGGCTGGGTGTTAAATATTCCAAGTACTAGTCCTTCCTACACCCTCCGTCCCCCTCAGTCACTCATTTGATTTCTTCCCAGTGTGTGGACACGCATTCTCTCTCTGCAGTGGTTGTATTTGATGCCAGGCTGCCATTTTAATAAACTAGACAGCACCAAGGATGCTTTGGCGCATGGACTATCTGAGGAGCATTCCCCCCCTCCCCCGCCCCAATTTGCCAGCTAATTCCCTGGTCTTTGCACTTTTTCTTAAGAGTTACAAAAGCAGAGACTCGTTTTAGTTTTTGCTTTTTTCCGAAGTGGAAGTTTATGTGTGTAACACACCGATCTTCAACAGAATAACATCTGATTTCTGATGAATTTCTGATGAATTTCTGATCTCTGATGAAACCTGTCATTAAAATATCATATTATGGCAGTGAAATGTTTGGGTGCATCGAGTGTGATTTGAACAATTTAATACAGCCGCAGTGAGGGACAGTATGTTAATGAGAGTAGCACTTTGAAAATTCTGATGCCTGGAACTGCCTTTAGGGTGACCTATGAAGGTTGTTTGATTGCAATAGAAGAATTTATAATATTTTATATCAAGGCAACTGAAATGTGCACTTGATTATTTTGAAAGCAGTTTTACTGGTTCTCATAAGTGGTTGAGAAATTTTGTCCTTTTTTGCTTCTATATCCTTTAAAACACTAATGTATATTTGAATTCATGTCTGTAATAACTCTTCCTTGGAATTCGGGCCAGGTTATATATTCAGATGAAATTAGAGTCCTTTCTACTTATGAGTTGTTTTTTTAAAATAAGCTTTAAACTTCCTATTTTATATTTCAAGATGTAATGCATTCTAATATACATGAATTTCATTAAATGTTGCATTACTGCACACATCCATTATTTAATACTATCTAGGCTAAATGTTTGGGTATATGCTAACTGAAGCACTTTTAAGAATCATGACTAAGAGGTTGATGAAAATGAACCATAATTGAATAATCGTGTATTTTTCCAAAAATCATTTACCATTATTCCATCACTTTGGTCTGCTTACATTGTTAACTGTTATTCTAGACTTTGCTTCTATAATCCCTATAGTCTACAATTAATTATTTGAGCTTTGATTACATGCACTTCATAACAACCAATTTTCTATTCCATACTTTTTGTCTGAGTTGCATTTAAAAATTAATAAGGGTCTAGTGATTTTCTATATCAATTCAAAATCTATTCTATTTTTAGTTGTCTCTATCATCACTTCTTCAATTTGTATATTGCCAATAATTATAGTATTTAACCTTTGTTATATACCCACAGCCTGATAGCTGTTGTACGTGGGGTATAGAAAATGCTTAGTCCTTCTATCAAGAAGATGACAATTTGGGGGCGCCTGGGTGGCTCAGTCGGTTAAGCGGCTGACTTTGACTCGGGTCGTGATCTCGCGGTTCGTGAGTTCGAGCCCCGCATCGGGCTCTTGTGCTGACAGCTCCGAACCTGAAGCTTGCTTCTGATTCTGTGTCTCCCTCTGTCTCTGCCCCTCCCCTGCTCACATTCTGTGTCTCTCTCTCAAAAATAAATAAACCTTAAAAAAAATTAAGAAGATGACAATTTGGAAGGTTATGAAATATCATTCTGTGGTGATTTTTAAGAAAAGACTAGACAGCTTTCTGTATATCCTAGTGGTCTGTCAAGGTCTTTTGCAGTCTTGTGTATCTGTATCTGAGCATACTGATATATAGAAGATATTTTCCAAATGCCCTTCAATAAAAGGCAGGCTTTTTTTTTTTTTTAATGCTGTTGTTTTAGTAATTGTTTTCTTATTGGATGAAGTCGAAGCGGGAAATGGGAAGGAACTAAATACCTTGATCCCATTTCTAATTCAGTTTCAATTTTTTAATCTTGGTTTGTTTTGTAGGCTATCCGTTTAGACTTCTATTTGGTGAGCAACAACGTCATTTTGCTTATTTGAAGTACCCATTTCTTGTTGCTTTTATCTGTAATCCTATCACTCATGACGAGAATCTGCAAACTTGGGAATCATTTTTACGTTCTCACCAACCTTTGCTTATCCCTGCTAGTAAATGTGTTCAAAGGTGCAAATTACCTTTGCTCTGGGGAAGGGCTACTCCTTTCCGGACTCGAAAGTAGATTCGTTACCCCAGACGTTAATTCCTGCCACCCGGAGTGATTTGGGCAAGTGACTAATAACTGTAACTTCATTTACACAATGAAAAATTTTATAAGCTGCCAACTTGCCACTCCTGCAATTGGATTGAAACGTACTTTTTATTAATCACATTGGAAATCCAAGGTATTGAACAGTGTTAAACTGTGTCTTTCAAAAGGCCCATAATTTGTTAATTTGTTTTTCCTAATTCTTCTTTTGTGTTACAGTTCTGTTTTAGGTATTCTTTAATATATAGCTATTAAGTTTAATAAGCAATTAAAATTTTTTGGAGATTCCTGTAAAGCAAATTGTTAAAAATTCTTCCTGAGTAATAAATCTATGAAAATAGCCTCGTGTGTGTGTGTTAACCTTAGAGCTTTCTGTGATAATGTATCAGCGGGGCTGATATTTTATGCAGAGAAGTAATTACTTCAGTCTCATTTCAGCTTTTAAATAAAAGGATAATAGAAGGATTAGGCAATTTTCTCTTAATCATCTGCCAACCTGGTAACAATACAGGTATGTCAGTGAAGTTTACGTGACATATGTGAACACACACACTGACAAAATTAAGAGAAAACCTTTGAGTCCTTTGCCTGTGACCTGCCTGTGTGTTTGTATACACACACAGATAGTTGTATGGCAGGCTTGTTTTAGTGATTTATTCCTTGCATAACATTTGCTGATATGATTTTCCCGTCTTCCCTTCTGTCCAGTTATTAAGGCTTCAGCAAGAGCTCTTGCTGAAGACGAGCCTCTGCATCACTTGTCTCCTTTTTCTGGAAGTTTCCATTTTTGCTATATTGTGATCTGTCCAGGGGAGACTTCTCTGGGCTCATTTTGACTCCAGGCACAGCTTGAGTATGCTAGAGGAAGAGAATGGCCCGGGGAAACTATGTTGCAAAGCCATCATCACAGACACCAGAAACTAACTGAACTGCATGAGTAAATGTGATGGGAGACAACACCTGTTCCAGCCCTCATGAAAATGATTCCTTTCCTCGTATTTCTGCATAAATAATGTGAAAATAACTTCACCCTAGGAATGATTGCCTTATTAAATTACCTTTATTAGGAACAATAACTTTTGAAGGGATCAAAATGAATTACGGTAATGAATCATGACTCTACATGAAAGAGAAATCTAGAGATCCTGTATTAGAGACTTTCTGTTTGTGGATTTGCTAGCAAGGTTACTTTTAGGAATCATGACTGAGAAGATGGATTGAGATGAACCGTAATAGAATAACCCTCTATTTTTCCAAAAGTTCCATCTAGCCAGAATTTTATTAGTATGTTTTTGAGAGGGAACACACATTTCCAAGAAGAGAAAAGGACTTATTTTGGCCATAGTCAAGTTGTAACATTGTTTCTCACGGTAACTTCTAATCTACTGATTTTGATAATTTTCCTTATTTTTCAATAGTCAATAAATATGTGTCCGCCACTTTTCTTTTTTTTAAACTCTAATTCCAATATAGTTGACATAGTGTTATATTAGTTTCGGTTATACAATATAGTGATTCAGCAATTCTGTACATTGTTCTGGGTTCATCATAAGCGTACTCTTAATTCCCTTCACCTGTTTCACCCATTTCCCTGCCCACCTCCCCTCTGGTAACCATCTGTTCTCTGTAGTTACGAGTCTGTTTTTTTGGTTTGTCTCTTTATTTCTTTGTTCATTTGTTTTGTTTCTTAAATTCTACATATGAGTGAAACCATACAGTATTTGTCTTTCTCCGACTAACTTATTTCGCTTACCTTTATACTCTCTACACCCATCCATGTTGTTGCAGATAGCAAGATTTCATTCTTTTTTATGGCTGAATGATATTCCGTTGTATATCTATATATCTGTATATCCATATAGATATATGTATATGTGTATATATATGTGTGTGTATACACACACACACACACACACACACACACACCCCACATCTTCTTTATCCATTCATCTGTTGATGGACACTTGGGTTGCTTACATAATTTGACTGTTGTAAATAATGCTGCAATAAACAGGGTGCATATATCCTTTCAAATTAGTGTTCTCATATTCTCTGGGTAAATAACCAGTAGTGTGACTACTGGATCATATGGTAGTCCTATTTTTAATTTTCTGAGGAACCTCCCTACTCTTTTTCAGAGTGGCTGCACCGGATTACATTCCGGCCAACAGTGCGTGAGGGTTCCTTTTTCTCCACATCCTTGCCAACACTTGTTGCTTCTTGTGTTTTTGACGTTAGCCATTCTGACGGGTTTTAGGTGATATCTCTTTATGGTTTTAATTTGCATTTCCCTGATGGTTACAGATGTTGAGCACTTCTTCATGTGTCTGTTGGCCATCTGGATGTCTTCTTTGAGGAAATATCTGTTCATGTCTTCTGCCCATGTTTTAAATCAGATTATGTTTTCTTGGTGTTGAATTGTGTAAGTTCTTTATATATTTTGGATACGAACCCTTTTTTGGATACCTTATTCACAAATAGCTTCCCCATTCAGTATTTTTGTTTTGTTGACTGTTTCCTTTGCTGTGCAGAAGTTTTTATTTTGATGTAGTCCCAATAGTTTATTTTTTGCTTGTGTTTCCCTTGCATCAGGAGATATATCTAGAAAAATGTTACGATAGCCGACGTCAGAGAAATTACTGCCTGTGCTCTCTTCTAGGATTTTTATGGTTTCAGGTCTCACTTTTCGGTCTTTATTCTGTTCTGTTGATCTGTGTGTCCGTTTTTGTGCCGATACCACACTGTGTTGATCACTACAGCTTTGTAGGATAACTGGAAATCTGGAATTGTGATACCTCCAGCTTCGTTTTTCTTTGTCAAGATTGCTTTGGCTGTTTGGGGTCTTATGCAAATTTTGGGATTGTTTGTTCTAGTTCTGTGAAAAATGCTCTTAGCATTTTGATAAAGATTGCATTAAATGTGTAGATTGCCCTGTGCAGTATGGACCTTTTAACGGTATCTGTTCTTGCAATCTATGAACATGGAATATATTACCATTTGTGTCATCTTCAGTTTTTTCATCAGTGTTTTATAGTTTCCAGTGTACTTGTCTTTCACCTCCTTGGTTAAGTTTATTTCTAGGTTTTTTTTTTTTTTTTTAATTTTTTTTTCAACGTTTATTTATTTTTGGGACAGAGAGAGACAGAGCATGAACGGGGGAGGGGCAGAGAGAGAGGGAGACACAGAATCAGAAACAGGCTCCAGGCTCCGAGCCATCAGCCCAGAGCCTGACACGGGGCTCGAACTCACGGACCGTGAGATCGTGACCTGGCTGAAGTCGGACGCTCAACCGACTGCGCCACCCAGGCGCCCCATTTCTAGGTATTTTATTATTTTTGGCATAATTGTAAATGGGATTGTTTTTTCTTTTTCTTTTTCTTTTTTTTTTTTTTTTGCTACTTCATTGTTGGTATATAGAAATGCAGTGGGTTTCTGTATATTGATTTTGTATCCTGAAACCTTACTGAATTCATTGAACAGTTCTAGTAGCTTTTTGCAACAGTTCTAGTAGTTTTTTGGTGGAGTCTTTTGGGTTTTCCATATATAATATCATGTCCTCTGCAAATATCGAAGGTTTTGCTTCTTCCTTCCCAATTTGGATGCCTTTTATTTCCTTTTCTTGTCTGATCGCTGTGGCTACGACTTCCAGTACTATGTTAAGTAAAAGTGGTGAGAGTAGACATCCTTGTCTTGTTCTTGATCTCAGGGAAGAAGCTCTTAGTTTTTCCCCATTGAGTATGATGTTAGCTCTGGGATTTTCACATACGGCCTTTATTATGTTGAGGTATGTTCCCTCTAAACCTACATCGTTGAGGGTTTTTATCATGAATGGATATTGTGCTTTGTCAAATGCTTTTTTCTGCATCCGTTGAAATGATCACATGGTTTTTAACCTTTCTCTTGTCGATGCGTTGTAGATAATTTTCTTTTTGTCACTTTTGTAATGGATTGGTGGTTTGTGAATTCTCTTTAGGTCCTTAATGTATTTCGATAACAATTTTCATTTGCATCTATATGGACAGTAAAATTCTCAGTTTAGTCTTATTCTAGAACAGGTATTTTTGTTATCCAGAGATGAGTGTCATGAAAATAGTAGTATTTTAATATTATTTATTGATTCAACAGGTCACTTTAGACAATTGTGTCGAAGTTGGTCGGATCGCCAACACCTACAATCTGACAGAAGTGGATAAATACGTCAACAGTTTTGTCTTGAAGAATTTTCCCGCATTGCTGAGCACCGGGGAGTTCTTAAAACTCCCTTTTGAGCGTCTTGCCTTCGTGCTTTCCAGTAATAGCCTTAAGCATTGCACTGAACTCGAGCTCTTTAAGGCCACCTGTCGCTGGCTACGCCTGGAAGAGCCTCGGATGGACTTTGCTGCAAAATTAATGAAGAACATACGATTTCCACTGATGACACCACAGGAGCTCATTAATTATGTGCAAACCGTGGATTTCATGAGAACTGACAACACGTGCGTGAATCTCCTTTTGGAAGCCAGCAATTACCAAATGATGCCGTATATGCAGCCAGTGATGCAGTCAGACAGGACTGCCATTCGCTCTGACACCACTCATCTGGTCACACTGGGAGGAGTTCTGAGGCAGCAGCTGGTTGTCAGCAAGGAATTGCGCATGTATGATGAAAAGGCCCACGAATGGAAATCTTTAGCCCCCATGGATGCCCCAAGGTACCAGCATGGCATTGCCGTCATTGGAAATTTCCTCTATGTCGTCGGCGGACAGAGTAATTATGACACGAAAGGAAAAACGGCGGTCGATACAGTCTTCAGATTTGATCCTCGCTACAATAAATGGATGCAAGTTGCATCCTTAAATGAAAAGCGCACCTTCTTCCACCTAAGTGCCCTCAAAGGATACCTGTATGCAGTCGGCGGGCGAAACGCGGCTGGTGAACTGCGTAAGTGTGCGCATTTATGTTGAGCATAGAGTCTGATTTCTTTACCCCCAAATTCTTGTTAAATCATAAAATAAGCAGTTCCATGAAATTAAAGGCAAAGACTTAGCTAGGGTTTCATTTAAACTGTTTTTCTAAATTATTATTATTATCATTTCCTAAAATATCAGAGATAATCTGTATGCCTAATCCGAGTGTATGTTGTTGGCCAGGGTACAAATTATATCTTAGAAGTATAGCAGTATGTTGCAGAATATTTTATTTGGCAGTATATATGGTTTTCACCTTGACAGGATAACTACACAGTATATTCTGCTAATTTAAATTCTGATAGAATCTCAGACAGAAGTTTGGCACGTTTCCTTATTTTCCATTTTTAAAAGCCCACATAATATTTTAGTGAGCAGGTTAAAATCCTTCCCTACAGAGGACCCACTGTGACTGTTTCTTCTTTTACATAATCTGTTACCCTATCCCAGACCACATAGTGAGGTCATTTTCTTTATCAATTAAATGTACAAAGTTCAACATTACCCAAAGTTTATTTACTTTGAGTAATATGATCTGGGACTATTCGTTTCAAAAACCATTCTCTCTTGGTGAAATACCAAACAGCTTTCTTCACTAAAACTGATGGCCACTTTTTTGTCTCCCTAAATCTAAAATTGGTCACAAGTACGGTGAACAATTTTAGATGAAATTGGAATGAGATAGCTGTCCAAAAAGAGGTCAGGAAGACCACATTTACTGTCACGCCTTACATATCTGTCATTACCATCATTGCTTGGCCTTTTTTGCCATCCTTCTTTTATTTGGTTATGAATTGAGTCCTTGTAGCTGACCAGCGTCCCAGGCTCTGTAATGCTGGGCAAGTGAAAAATGTTGGCATTGGCTCTGGATAAATTCACAGTAATTATCAGAATCTTTTTCTTCTGTAGTCTAAGAAATAAAAAGTAGCTTAATGGATTTGAGAACAAGCTGTTTATTGGAGGCAAAAAGAACTGCTCTCAGCTCTTAACACTTTCCAGCTTATCAAGCCCTTTCTTGTTCGTGATGTCTTAATGTCACTGACCCTTCCTACCCACAGTTTGATTTCTTCTTTTGTTGTCGTAGTGATATTTTTTCTAAGACCAGGCTTTCAAAATGGTTGGACTTCAGGTGTCATTATCATGAACCACACAGATTTCCCAATGTATTTTAATAATCAGAGTTTTTCAAGTTTATTTATTTATTTTTGAGAGAGAGAGTGAGAGAGAGCACATGAGCAAGTAGGGGAGAGGCAGAGTGACAGAGAATCCCAAGCAGGCTCCCTGCCGCCAACGCAGAGCCCGACGCGGGGCTCAAACTCACGAACCGTGAGGTCATGCCCTGAGCCAAAACCAAAAGTCAGACTCTTAACCGACTGAGCCACCCAGGCGCCCCCCAGTAATCCGACTTTGAAAAGCATTTGAGGCATTAGTATCCTTCAGTGTAGAATTGTCACTTCAGGTCTCCTCAGTCACGCCACACAAGTTATTTTCATGTTGTTCTGGTATTTTACATTTATGGCGTCTGGAAATATCCAAGCTAGTGACTTGGTGCTTTCTCGGGAAAACCACTGGTCTCGGATAATCTTTACAAGTTTACAAATTATAGGTCTTCGATCCCGGCAGTCAGCAGTCATTTCAAAACCTCTTTCTCCAGGGAAATAGTGCTTGCCCACTGATGTCCCCACCCCTGTCAATAGGAAGTTTTCAGTGTATTGTTCCTAGTGTTAATTGGAGGCCTTATTCTTCTGAGAATTTATAATCTTTGGGCCAGGGAGAGTCATTACATAAAACCAGGAAGCTAGAGGCTTTCTTTTTCTGAGCTCTGGCCATGTTATCCTCATTGGGCAACCGGCCTCTTCCTTGCTCGTGACCTTCAGAAATCACACCCTCTATCTCTTATTAAAAATAGCCTTCTGTGTTTCAGTTTGAAACTAAAAAAGAAAGAAGCCTGCTTTTCATGGGCTATTCCAAATTCATAATAACTCTTCGATTATATTTAGGCTTTAAAATCACAATCTCCCAAAGTTTCATCCTGAGGATAATGACTTAAATATTCCCAGAAAATATTCCCCCTCTAGATGGTAAACTTAGGCCCATCTTTATCTAAATTCATAAACTGCATTTTTCGCAAGTACATGTATCATCATAATATAGACCCAAAGCCTCAATACCAAGAAACAACTCAAATTCCATTTAAAGGCCAATGATATGTCTTTCCTTTGACATTACCTCCCATAATCTGTAAGTAAACTTTTGTGGAAAAGGACTGGTTTCCTTAAAGTCAGCATACCCAGCAAAGCCAGTCTGTAGTAATTTTTTTTTAGTTCATTTGCTTATTTTTGTGTGTGTGAGAGAGAGAGAGACAGACAGACAGAGAGCAGGGCAGGAGCAGAGAGAGGAGGGAGACAGAGAGAATCCCAAGCAGGCTCCGCACAGCCATTGCAGACCCCTACATGGGGCTCAAACCCACGAACCGTGAGATCATGACCTGAGTCAAAATCAAGAGTCATACTCTTAACCGACTGAGCCCCCCTGGGCACACCAAGCATGTGACTCTTGGTCTCAGAACTGTAGGTAGAGATTCCTTAAAAATAAAATCTTAAAAAAAAATTAATAGGTTCATCAGTACCAGTATATCATTTATTCTTCATATATACAATGACCATTGCCTATATGTAATTATGAAAAGAAACCAGGGGCAGCATTTACAAGACACTTTCGATCATTTTAATGCATTTGGCTTTTTAAAATCCCTTCGTGGAGTGTATGGACCTAAACCTATAGTACATTAAAAGATACTACTAATGCATATGGGAAATATAATTCCTTAGAAATGCTGCTTTCCTGTGACACCAGGTACAATTGGAAATGACGTGAAGCTTAGACCAGCTGTCACTTACGAGAAAGAGGAGTCCGTTATTTCTGGCATCTTCCAAATTTATGTCATACAAGAGATCGATCTTCCATTGAGGTTTTCTATACTGAAGAGAGAGATGACAGCTCAGATATCTTGCGCTTCTGTTCAATATTAATAAGTCAAGCTTTGTTTTTTTTTTGTTTTTTTTTTTTTAAACTTTTTTTTTCAACGTTTATTTATTTTTGGGACAGAGAGAGACAGAGCATGAACGGGGGAGGGGCAGAGAGAGAGGGAGACACAGAATCGGAAACAGGCTCCAGGCTCTGAGCCACCAGCCCAGAGCCTGACGCGGGGCTCGAACTCACGGGCCGCGAGATCGTGACCTGGCTGAGGTCGGACGCTTAATCGACTGCGCCACCCAGGCGCCCCAATAAGTCAAGCTTTGAAATGCTGAAAAAACTTAACAGAAAACGTGTTAGGTTCTTTTTTCAAATAAACGCACAATAAAGTTACTGAAATTTATCAAATGCCTCCCTATCCCTTAACGGATTTGCAGTTTTGTTCATTAAACACCCCATCGCCAGCTGGCACTCTAAGATTCTGGAGACCATACCCCCCCTGTCTGGGATCCATTGTTGTTCCGGTGGTTATCCGGGGTTAATCTCTTTCCTCATCTCAAAAAGAACAAGCAAGTTCTACATCATCTCTTGGGACCGATTCTGGGCTCCAGTCGGCTCACCTGAGAAAATAAGAATCTTTGATGATTTATGAGAAGTAAGCAACCTACGTGTAATTCTTAAGTTGGAGAAGGTCTCTAATTTAAGTGGCAGGCCACCAGGCCACTGAAGATGATGCTCTAGAATAAGGGTCAGCAAAAGTCTGTAAAGGGCCAGAAAGTCACTATTTTCAGCCTTGTGGGCCGTAGGATCTTGTCAGCTCGTTACCTCTGCTGTCTTGTCACAAAGGCAACCACAGACGATTTATAAACAAACGGGTGAGACTTTGTTCCGCTAGAGCTTAATGTAGGAACCCCGACGTTGGAATTCCATACGATTTTTCGTATGCCACAAAGTAGTTTCTCTTTGATGTCTCCCCCCAACTCTTTAGAAAGGTAAAAGCCATTCATATTTTTATCTCGTGAGACATACAAATGCAGGCAGCATCCTGGATTTGGCTTACGGCTCTAATTTGCTGGCCCCATTCTAGAACTCACTAATTCATTGCCATTCCCGCTCATCGACCGCGATGGAACCGCTGCTTTGTGTTTTGCATCACCCCTTGCCCCCTCCCCCTGTCAGGGTTGTTGGGCACTAACCTCTATCTCACTGCCTTGTGAACACAGAAAATAGAAATAAGGGCATGTGTGTGTGTACACTTTTAATTAGATGTCTTCTATTTTGAAAGCAAATAGTATGGATTTTGCTAAGAACGACACCATTTCTTCCTGGAGAAAGTCTATAGGTTGGCAGTAAATATTAAATGATGGGGAAAGCCAAGGGAAGTGGATTATTTAGCCAGAAGACGGAAAGTTGAGGGATGATGAAGTATTCCATAGCTATTATATTACTGGTGGTAAATATAGGTGGATTCTTATAACCTCTATTAGGGGAAAAATGCAATTAATTCACTGACAGAAGCACAGCGTTATCTTTCTACATGGGAAAGTTTTCATAATCATGAAGAGCGAATAGCTGTTCAACTGCCAGCTCCAGTCCAAAAAGAGTAAAAGAAAACTCATGGAAACTCCATCAGAATCGATGGAATTAGACATAAGGAAAGACTGTTACACTCTAGAAATTTCCAAGTTCAAGGCAGCATCTTTCATTAAAGAAAGCATAGGAAGGTCACGATCTCGCGGTCCGGGAGTTCGAGCCCCGCGTCAGGCTCTGGGCTGATGGCTCGGAGCCTGGAGCCTGTTTCCGATTCTGTGTCTCCCTCTCTCTCTGCCCCTCCCCCGTTCATGCTCTGTCTCTCTCTGTCCCAAAAATAAATAAAAAACGTTGAAAAAAAAATTTTTTTAAATAAATAAATAAATAAATAAAATAAATAAAAAATAAAAGGGATCACCTTTTCTATCTGTCTGGACCGTGATTGGTCTGTTCTTGAGGCTATAACAGATTGATATTTAAATAAGTTGAGGCCGCTTCTCCGAAACACTTTATGTTAAAGATAACAAATTTATTACTGAAAGGAAGTGCCCCTGATAAAAATCTGAACTTCGTATTATGTCTCCAGTCATCTTCCAATAAAAGCATTACTGGCTACAATGATATTGGATATGTGCACATATTGGCTTTAATGTATAAATGTAGAAAAATTATTGTCAGTGTCTATTTTGTAGTCGGGATATAAAATAAAGCAATAGGTAGTCAGAACATACACCTATGTTCTGCAGTGTGCATACATGTTCGTTCTGAACTTCAAATTTTGCTCCCTATTAACCTTTCTTTGTTTCCTAGATGGTGGATCAGCAGGGGGGCCAAGAACTGGCTTTTTTTCTCCCTTATGATTTTCTCATCTTCCACATATTTAGAGGAAGGAAATGGGAGACATGTCAAATTATAAAGATGTAACAAGTTACTAGAAGCAAAGAAATCCTAGCAATTTCTGCAGTGACAGAAATGTGTTAGATTATTACATAAGTATCTAATGTAAAATGTATTGCAGCGACAGAAATGTGTTAGATTATTACATAAGTATCTAATGTAAAATGTATTCATGGTTCATCTCAGTAATACAATCTCAATGAGTAAAAAAAAGAGGTCCCCGAAGGGTATCTCATACCTGTAAGAAATATGGATCGGTTGTTTAAATATTCTTATTATTCAACTTAAAAGGAAAAAGAATGAATTGCTAAATTTGAACTCATACACGATTTCCTTGTCTGTTCTTTTTTTTTCCCCCTGAACAACAGCCACAGTCGAGTGTTACAATCCAAGAACAAATGAGTGGACCTACGTTGCCAAAATGAGTGAGCCCCACTATGGCCATGCTGGAACCGTATATGGAGGAGTGATGTATATTTCAGGTAAACAATTCTAATGCAGATGCAATTAACACAACACATACACTTTTAACCATGTCACCATCTTTCCATATAGTATATAAAAATAATCCAGAAAAAATGGATAATCGAAGTATAATTCATGTTGATTTGAGAAGATCTGTTGTGTGTTTGTATTTGCATATAGATGCCTTTGGTATTTTATAAGGTCATAAGACTAAGAGCAAAATAGTCCTGCTGTACGTACCTGACTTGGAAGAAATTGGAAAGCATTCAGCTTCCCCAGCTTGCCTTCCAGTCCCCATACTCCCTACTCTCTCTAATAAAGCCTGTACTCTAACAACCCCCGTTCATATTCTCCGTAGCGATACTTAATTCATTGTGATTTTACATTTAGCTAAACTCTATGATGAAATATATCATTGCATAACATGCAAGCTGTACTGTGCATAAACTTGCTTCTGATGTACCTATAATGCATAATGATGTTCATTCTGTCATTTAGTGCACCCGATAATGTGTTTTTCCCTTTTCTTCAGCATTATCATGGGATTCTACTGTGATGTCCTTGCGTGAATAATTCTGTGCCGATTACCTATATGTTGGCGATGTGCACTTATATTTTTCTGATAACAAATCCTAAAACAGCTACAAGTTGCTCCAGTAACAACTTTCGTTCTCAAACTGTTGGTGTTGAAATCGTCCTTATGTCAAATTTAGAAAGGAGTCTCATTTTAACGTAACTCTCACCTCGGGTGTTGACATTTTACTTTCGTAGGCAGCTTCTTCTCGTCTGGCCCTGACATGGTCGACTTTTGCCACTTTCTTCCCATGCCGAGAGCCTGCCCGTGCCAGGCCAGCAGCTACACTATTAGAGAACAGAGGCATTAAGGTGATGTTTGTGGTCGGAGTCTCTGAACGCTGCTGCCTTATGAAATCTGTAATCAGGAAGGATCAGTGAAAGGCCTGGAGTGTGTGATTGGCAGGTTTCTGGTGTTAAATTTATGAGCAACTACGGCATGTCTTATATTGCGAGAGCCATCCAGGAAATCATATGCTCCGCTACTCAGTGATTTACACCCTCTACCTATTTTATGTGCGTAGATGCTATGCCATTATAATGAGAGCTCTAAATCCTCTGGGGATTAAAAAAAAAAAAATGGCATCGAATGGTTCTAGTGGTACTCTGCCATAGCTAACGTGTATTGCGGAAACGACCTTACCAGTCAAGAATAGGATCGTAACCATAGCTGATCCTCAAACCAAAAAAAAAAAAAAAAACAAAAAAAAAACGGTTTTTTTGTTCCCAATAATTTTTTTAAAGTACAGGAGAAAAAAAAAAAAGTTAAAAGTCAGAAAGAAAACAATGATTGCCATCTGGCCACCAGATAGTAGAGTTTTGATTGACACGGATGAAAATTTGTTTAGCCCTCTCCCTAATCTGCAGAACATAGAGTCTGGTACTTTCATTGTAGAGGGTGATTTATAAGTGACCTACGAACGTCCTTCGTAGACAATACAGACTCACCAGGTCAACAACAAACTGCTGTACATATGAAATTCCATACGTGTTCAGCATTCTAATTCTCCAAATGTCCATGCTGATAACGACAAGATTACCTTCCTCACCCCACCGGGCAGAAACTCTACCAAAAAACCCAGTTCCGAGTATTGTTACATGCTTGTGTGTTTGCATAATACCATCCACCTTGCAAAGGAGCATTTTGATTTGTTTGACTTCAAAGTCCCAATGCTAACAAGATTACAAGGGTGTAGCCGTTCTTATGTGGCAAGTGAGGAAATGGGCAACTGGAATTTAACACGCCCCCCAGCCCAGTGCTCAGCTCCCGGGGCGTGCCTGCTTCATAGCTGCGATTTACCGCAGACCCAGCTCTCCAAAAGTGGCCCAAATATATTTTCATGTAGTAAAGCCTCATAAAGTCCATGGGTCTCTGCTTGAGAACGTCCTTGAAATAATATAAGCTAGTTTGTGGTTCTTTAAGAATCTGAAGATGGCGGGGCACCTGGGTGGCTCAGTCGGTTAAGCGTCCGACTTCAGCTCAGGTCATGATCTCGCGGTCTGTGAGTTCGAGCCCCGCGTCGGGCTCTGGGCTGACGGCTCAGAGCCTGGAGCCTGTTTCAGATTCTATTGTCTCCCTCTCTCTGCCCCTCCCCCGTTCATGCTCTGTCTCTCTCTGTCTCAAAAATAAATAAACGTTAAAAAAAAAAAAAAGAATCTGAAGATGGTACCTTCTTGATTTTTTTGTAATCCCAGAGAAAGTACTTGCTGAGGGCAGACACATATAAGGACACCACCGATCAGCTGTAAAGTGTCACACTGTGCGGCCACAAGTTCATTATCTGTGGTAGCCTTTTATTTACTTGTGCTTTTTTAGAATTCTCTGTCTACCTCATGCCTACTTTCATTCTTTAGGAGGAATTACTCATGATACTTTCCAAAAGGAGCTGATGTGCTTCGACCCTGATACTGACAAATGGATCCAGAAGGCGCCAATGACCACTGTCAGAGGTCTGCATTGCATGTGTACGGTGGGCGAGAGGCTCTACGTCATTGGTGGCAATCACTTCCGAGGAACGAGCGATTACGACGATGTCCTGAGCTGTGAATACTACTCCCCTATCCTTGACCAGTGGACCCCAATTGCTGCCATGCTAAGGGGGCAGAGTGATGTTGGGGTCGCTGTCTTTGAAAATAAAATCTACGTGGTTGGTGGGTATTCCTGGAATAACCGTTGCATGGTAGAGATCGTGCAGAAATACGACCCAGATAAAGATGAATGGCATAAGGTTTTTGATCTCCCGGAGTCCCTTGGTGGCATCCGAGCTTGTACGCTCACGGTTTTCCCCCCCGAAGAAACCACACCATCACCTTCTAGAGAGTCCCCTCTTTCTGCACCGTAAGATCATCCCTCCAACTAAGACGCTGTAGTCCTATCTTTGCAACATGTCATGAATTCTCTTCTTTTGCCCCCCTTTAGTAGTGTGTTAGGATTAGCCTCCAGTAATCGATACCGATATTGGAAAAAAGACAACCTTGATGTTATTTGTGCTGTTCGTTTGGCTTAGAGTGTTTATCAAGTGGTAACAAAACCATTCTGGAAATGTATCCCGTTGAAGCTGATGTTTAACATACAAAAAAACAAAAAAAAAAAAAAAACCAAAAAAAACAAAAACACAAAAAAAAAAGAACCCACCAAGGTATTGTCTATAAAATGTTTCTTCAGTACTTTCTTGATGCCGTGTACCGGGTGTGAGGTATTTATCATCTCCTATTCGAAAGCCCCATAAACCAACTTGCAGGTGGATTGTAACTACAACTGTGCTAATAACTAGGCTTCAAAGTAAAAAGTTTTCGCTTTCATCTTTGTGAGGTGTGAAAGGGAGGCGGCCCGCCCCACCAGGAGACAATAGCGAAAGGTCGCCAACTCGCATGAGCTCCCTCCCTCTTTTCATAAAGTATTTTTGACATATCTGTCAACCCACCTGTCTGTGTGGGTGCATTGAGAACATAGAAAGTTTCTTAGACACACAGGAGAAATCGTAACTGTAACCAAACAAACAACAACAAAAAAAACAGCACGACCCCTGTACTTATAAACAAGGGTTCGGGGTTTCTAAAGTGTGTATAGAGACACACACATACATACATCAGACACAAAATTTTAAACCTTGAACGGCGCGTCGGATCAACGTGCAAAAGCCTTTTTAAATTCCTTCCAAAAAGCAGCTTCCATGAGGTGGTGGATAAGGGCTAGAAATTTTGAGCAACTCAATTTGTCACAAGACCAAATTTTTCCTTCTGAGACTGTAATCGACACCTTCTCCTTGGCTGTTGAGGTAACTTACGTATTATGTGTTCTGTATACTCTCGAGTCATACGGTTATTTAGCACAAAATGTAGCAGCTTCACCTGGCGAGCTGCTTTTGCTCAGTGATCTCAACTTCCATGTTTTATCTCTTTTTGTTCAATAAAAAAGCATTTAATGTCATGTTGGTCTCAGGCGTCCTATTATTGTCTGATTTGACTTCCGTTAATTTTCTTGCTTTGGGTGCGGCCAAGATTCAGCGGAGCCGAGAGCACTGAACGGTTTGGATTAATGCGAATGGCTTCTATTCAGGGAAGAAAGTAACCTGACCAGGTCTAACCTCATTGGCCAAAACTCATTGCTGGTTGTCTTTGTGGAATTACTTCACCTAAGATGTGAATCGGCCCCTCTTCATTCCCACCATAAGAGCAGGGAAATTTCTGAGGCCAGTTTCCCTGATCTTGGAGAAGATCCGTGTTGCCCAATGAGAAGACATCATGTAAAATGACCTAAGAGATTTGTTCTTGACCTAGGATTGTAAAGGAACGATGGGAGATGATTGTTTGAGGATTAGGTTAGGGCCAGACGCATCATCTTTCTCTTCAGGGGTCAGGTGATTTCAGTCCTGTGCTTGTCAGCGGAGCTCATTTATCCATTGGCACATAGCTCCCACCTGCCTAAAGATGGGGGCGTGTGCAGGACGGAGTCATGGTCCTGCCACAGTCCGGTGGGGGGGGGGGGGGGGATTCCTGGTCGGGAGGCTCTCCTCTAAACAGCAACGATCCTTGGCATCTTGTCGCCTGTTCTTGTCTCCACGTCCTTGGAGTCCTGTCCAGTCAACGGAAGGAAAACGGAGCCTTGCAGGTATGAGGGCTGGAAGGGCCAGGCTTGAAAGAGGCATCCGGCATTTTCACCCACATTCTCCTGGCCGGAAGTCAGTCCCATGGTCACATATAAACCCAAAGTGGGGGGGGGGGGCAAGGAAATATCAGGTAGCTGCGTGCCCAACATCGGTAGGGTGGGAAAGATGAGTTAAAAAAAATCTACTTTGCCTATTTCTGGAACTTCGAAAACTGCACGCGATAACCAGGCTTGGTCCTGACGAGTAAAACTTACGACCGGAAACTCTTTCCCGTCTAACATTACTATAGGGACTTTGGGAAATATGTAAGTGTGTAATGTTTCTTTGCGGGTTGCTAAAATAATTCCCTCACCTTAGCCCTGAGAGGGTGTTCCACAGGACAATTAAGGAGTGTTTTATTTCATTACTTCGACCATGTGACCTTGCGCCCCTCTCCCCCGCCCCCGCCCCCGCGTTCAAAGTCTTTTGTGTTTTTTTTCCCCCCATGAACAGTGAGCAGGCTTTCTTGGGTGGAAAGTTGGCATCGCCTCTAATTGTACTCTTGGCTCCTCTGCCTGCCTTTTGTTTTTCGTTTGCGGGCTGCCAAACCTCAGGTTTAGTTCCTTCCACATCAGATAGCTCTTTGGCTGGGCAAGGAGGAAAGGAAATGGGAGGCAAGTTCACGAGGATTAAGGGAATTTTAAATTGCTCAAATAATGCCGTATGTAAAAACCCTTTTGGGGGCGCCTGGGTGGCTCAGTCGGTGGAGCGTCCAACTCCTGATGTCTGCCCAGGTCATGATCCCAGGGTCGTGGGATCGAGCCCGCCCCCCCCCCCCACCTCCCCCGTCGGGCTCCACACTGAGGGTGGGGCCTGCTTGAGGGTCTCTCTCTCCTTCTGCCCCTCTCCCCACCCCCCTGCTTGTTCGTTCTCCCTCTCTCTAAAATAAGAAAATGAAAATAAATTTTAAGAAGTAAACTATTTGGGTAGTCATAACGTGCAAAATATAGACCAATCGGAAATACAAGAGGGAAGAAAAATAGTTATTTATCTCCCCCCATGTCAAGGTGATTACTGCTAAATACACTATTGTTTTTTACCCAGTTGTCATTTAAAATCAGAGTAAATAGGGGCACCTGGGTAGCTCAGTCAAGCATCCAACTCTTGGTTTGTTTTTTTTTTTTTTAATTTTTTTAACGTTTATTTATTTTTGAGACAGAGAGAGACAGAGCATGAACGGGGGAGGGTCAGGGAGAGGGTGACACAGAATCGGAAGCAGGCTCCAGGCTCCGAGCGGTCAGCACAGAGCCCGACGCGGGGCTCGAACTCACGGACCACGAGATCATGACCTGAGCCCAAGTCGGATGCTTAACCGACTGAGCCACCCAGGCGCCCCCAACTCTTGGTTTCAGCTCAGGTTGTGGTCTTACAGCTCGTGAGATCGAGTCCCATGCCAGTCTTCTAGCTGACAGTGTGAAACCTGCTTGGGGTTCTCTCTCTTTGTCTCTCTGTCTCTCTCTCTCCCTCTCTCTCTCCTCCCCTCCCTCCTCGTGCACTCACTCTGTCTCTCAAAATAGAGAGACACCAACCTTGTTTATTAAAAAAAAAAATCAGAGGAAATAGGGGCACCTGGCTGGCTCAATCAATAGAGCGTGCAACTCCCGATCTCGGAGTCATGAGTTGGAGCCCCACGTTCGGTGTAGAGATTGCTTAAAAAGAAAATCCCAAGGGGCCCCTGGGTGGCCCAGTTGGTTAAACAGCCGACTTCCGCTCAGATCATGATCCCACAGCTTGTGAGTCCGAGCCCCGCGTTGGGCCCTGTGCTGACAGCTCAGAGCCTGGAGCCTGCCTCAGATTCTGTCTCTCTCTCTCTCTCTCTCTCTCTCTCTCTCTCTCTCTCTCTGCCCCTCCCCCACTCACACTCTGTCTCTTAAAAATAAACATTAAAAACAAATTTTTTTTTAAAGAAAATCTTAAAAAAAAAAAAAAATAAAAATGGGAAGACCATTCTTAGCTCAAGGGCCATAGAAAAATAGGCCACAGGGGCGCCTGGCGGGCTCAATAAGAGGAACATGGGACTCGATCTAGGGGTTGTGGGTTCGAGCCCCACACTGGGTTTAGAGATGAAAAACAAACACACACAAACTTGAAAAAAAGAAGAAAAATAAGCCACAGACCAGATGTCGTCCAGGGGCTATAGTTGGCCCGCTCTTGCCATTACAAGAGCATGCTTCATTATCATTCGTTTATTCGCTCAGCAAACATTAATTGTGAACCCACTGCGTATTAATGTCAGTGAAGAGGCCTGGGGCTACTAACATGAATACAGAACCCCTGCCCTCAAGGAGCTTAGTCCACGGGAGCAGATGTAGCGGGCTGGTGGCCACGATGGGTGTGTGAAGAAGCAATGTTAACACGATGTCACTTTTCTTGCCGCAAAACTGTAAATAAAAGAGTTCCCGGTAGGGAAGGGGCAGCCAGTCCTTGAAATCCCAGCTCCTGTCGGTGGACGTTCACCTTGAACTTACAGACCTCTCGCTAATCACCCCAACCACTGACGTGCCGGGTAGGGTCACACATAACTTGTCCTTTACGGTACTCTATTTTTTTTTTTTTTTTTTTTAATTTGAGAGAGAGCTCGCAGGCAGGGGAGAGGGGCAGAGGAAGGGAGAGAGAATCTTCAGCAGGCTTCATGCTCAGTACAGAGCCCTACTCGACGACCCTGGGATCATGACCTGAGCTGAAATCAAGAGTCAGTCGCTCAACCGACTGAGCCACCCAGGGGCCCCTGAAGATTGTATTTTTTAAAAGTAATCTCTAGGGGCCCCTGGGTAGCTGAGTCGGTTAAGCGTCCGGCTTCGGCTCAGGCCATGATCTCACAGCTGATGAGTTCGAGCCCTGCATCGGGCTCTGTGCCGACAGCTCGGAGCCTGGAGCCTGCTTCGGATTCTGTGTCTCCCTCTCTCTCTGCCCCTCCCCCACTCACACACCGTCTCTCCTTCTCTCTAAAACAAGAAATAATTTTTTCTTAATTAAAAAAAAATTAATCTCTGCACCCAACATGGGGCTCAAACCCACAACCCCAAGACCAAGAGTCACACACTCCTCTGACTGAGCCAGCTGGGTGTCCCTACTGAGCCAGCTGGGTGTCCCTACATTTCATCTTAAATAGGACAATTTTCCAGCATACTGGCATGTAGAGAAAATAGGATAACGAACACCTGTGTACCTGTTACTTCTGTGTAACAAGTGTAAACATTTTGTCATATTTGCCTCATCGCATTTTTTAAAAGGTTAAAATGTTTTCAAGTAAATATGGACATTGTGATGTTTCTCCCCTAACTACTTCGGAACATATGTTTAACGCTAAGGAAAATTTTCTTCCTTGTACCAATCCCGTTATCGTGTCTAACAAAATTTATGATACTTTACTCCGTCTCCATTGATGCACTTACGTATTTATTTATTGCCAAGTTAGCTAACATACGGTGCATACAGTGTAGTCTTGCCTTCGGGAGTAGAACCCAGTGATTCATCGCTTACAAACAACACCCAGTGCTCATCCCAACAGGTGCCCTCCTCAGTGCCCATCGCCCATTTTCCCTGCCCGCCCCCCACCTCCAACCCCCATCAACTTTCAGTTTGTTCTCTGTATTTAAGAGTCCCTTATGGTTTCCCTCCCTCTCTGTTTATAACTTGTTTTTTTCCCCTCCCTTCCCCCATGGTCTTCTGTTCAGTTTCTCGAATTCCACCTAGGAGCGAAAATGTAGGGTATCTGTCTTTCTCTGGCTTATTTCACGTCGCCTAATGCCCCCCAGTTCCATCCACGTTGTTGCAAATGGCAGGACTTCATTCTTCTTCGTGGCCGAGTGGTATTCCGTTGCATATTTATAAACCACATCTTCTTCAAATACCCACTAGATACTTAAATGTCCTCCGCTGTCCCCCGCCTTGCTCTTGCTCCCTGGTTGAAACCAGGATAGAAGAGGGCTCTGTGGCCCAAGACCACAACTTCAGAATATCTGCCAGTAAGACAGTACCAGAGGGAGGGACCACCTCCGTGGGAAGTTCCAGCCCATGCCCTGAGCATGCTGGCCTATGGCAAAAGGAGGTGCTGCCCTAGCCCAAAAGGGCTAATGATCCTCACCAGTGAGCGTTTCATCAGGGATTCGGGGGGGGGGGGGTGACATTTTTTCAAAGACCCTCAAGAGCAGGGCCAGATGCCTAAGAAGCATACCTAGGACACTCACGGGTACAACACTGAACAAAAGAGAGTTCTTAAAAATATTTCTCAGGGGGCGCCTGGGTGGCGCAGTCGGTTAGGCGTCCGACTTCAGCCAGGTCACGATCTCGCGGTCTGTGAGTTCGAGCCCCGCGTCGGGCTCTGGGCTGATGGCTCAGAGCCTGGAGCCTGTTTCCGATTCTGTGTCTCCCTCTCTCTCTGCCCCTCCCCCGTTCATGCTCTGTCTCTCTCTGTCCCAAAAATAAATGTTGAAAAAAAAAATTAAAAAAAAATATATATTTCTCAGGGCGGGTCCCTGGGTGGCTCAGTCGGTTAAGCGTCCAACTCTTGATTTCGGCTCAGGTCGTGACCTCACGGGCCGTGAGACTGCGCCTCACGTCGGCTCTGCGCTGACAGCACGGAGCCTGCTTGGGATTCTGTCTCCCTCTCCCTCTCTCTCTCTGCCCCTCCTCCGCTTAGGCTCTCGGTCTCTCAAGATAAATAAATAAACTTAAAAAAAAAAAAAGAAGGATAGATCCCTTTGCAGGCCTCAGAGAGGCCAAGACTGGGGTAGCAGGTGCAGGAAAGTCTCATGAGAAACTGTCGCTTCTGCCCATTGGGCTTGAGAATCAGGAGCAAGATACAGGAGGAACCCGAGGCCTGGCCTCTGAGACACGGCTTGCTTCTTCTATCACAAGAGAAAAACTCTCAACTCATAGCTATGCACAGGGATGGGCAGGAGAACGCTGGAAATTGCTCGAGAGCTGGGCCAGGTGAACCACTTCTTTGAGACTCTTGGGCTTCCGTGACATAATCCTATTTTCTGACTGCTTTTTGTCCCTCGTTGTGTGTGGTAACCCTGATCCATCGATCGATTGTATTTTGTCATGTTTATTTTTGAGAGAGGGAGAGAGAGAGAGAGAGAGAGAGAGGGCGCAAGTGGGGGAGGGGCAGAGCGAGAGGGGGACAGAGGATCCAAAGCGGGCTCTGCGCGGACAGCAGAGAGCCCGCTACGGGGCTGGAACTCATGAACCGTGAGATCACGACCTGAGCCGGAGTTGGACACTCAACCGACTGAGCCACCCTGGTGCCCTTATTTATTTATTGTATTTTTTAGAGTTTATTTATTTATTTTTGAGAGGGAGGGAGGGCAGGGGAGGAGCAAAGAGAGAGGGAGACAGAGAATCCCAAGCAGGCTCCGTGCAGAGCCCGACGTGGGGCTCGAGTTCACGAACCACGAGATCACGTGACCTGGGCGAAACTCAGGAGTCAGGGGCTCCCACGACTGAGCCACCCAGGCGCCCCTCTTTATTGTATTTTTAATTGAAGTACACGTGACAGACCCCGTTACATTAGTGTCAGATGTACAACGTTATGCTGTACTCACAGGTATTGTCACCATGTGGCACCGTACAACGTTGTTCCAACACCATCGACTATATTCCCTATGCTGTACCTCTTATGAGGTTCCCATATTTACACTCAATCATTCATCTATACACAGTGGTGTCCAGGTTAATATTTTAACAATCCAGGGAAAAGAAAGGGGGTGCCCCAATTTATAGCATTTGCTAATTTCAGTGCTGTAAGTACTCCCACCATGGAAATTGTAAGCCAGCATGTGACATCTCCGCGAGTGGAGTTGGGGGAAAAGGCAGACGGTGGTTTCTCACAAGCCCGCGTAAGCCAGCTCCAGCCCACACCTGTCATTTTCATCGCGTGAACAGGTCACACGCGTGCTTTGTCGAAGCTTGAAACTGACCCGAGAGGCGTGCATAGTAGAAATGGATGTCATTGGAAATTGAAAGTATCGATCAAAGAACTCTACCTCTTCGAAACAAGAAGCCTGGGTATTTTAAGAAGCTGGCACAGGGCCGCCTGGGTGGCTCCGTCGGTTAGCCGTTCGACTCTTGATCTCGCGGTTCGTGAGTTCGGGCCCCGCATCGGGCTCTGCGCTGTCGGGGCGGAGCCTGCTCGGGATTCTCTGCCTCCCTCTCTCGCTGCCCCTCCCCGACTTGTGCTCTCTCACGCGCTCTCTCGCTTTGTCACGCACGCTCTCTCTCACAATAAATAAAAAAGAAGCTGGGACAATGTTCTAGAGGGATCGGTCAGGCGAGGAGGGTCTGGAGAAGGCAAAAGCTCCCTGTGGCACCATGCCAGTCCTCAGCACCCTGGCCAACCTCCTGGGCCCCAGGAAGTCTAGAGAATTAGACAAACTCCCCTTCAGTCAGCAGAAGAGGAGGACACGGCCATTTTGGCCTGGTCTGGTCACACAGGGAAGCTTCAGAGGATCTGACCCGTGACCTGGACAGTACTGAGTGCTGCGTTTGGACCCTGAGGGAGACTCTGGGGCCAGTGAGGCCAGTGCCTCAAAGAAGGCCCATTACTATTATCCAAAAAGAAATCTCCGTGATTGGAGCTCCATCCAGAGAGGACAGGGAAAGGGCTAGTGTGTCAGGGGCACGTGGGTCATGGCTGGAATATTTGTCACACCTGATGTCTGCTCTTTTTGTTTCCGTCCCCCCATCCGTCACTTACCTCTTCGTGTGACTGAGCAGATCTGGTTCTTTTCCATCTATCTCTTAGGGAGGTCCGAGGGGGGAATCCATGGAAAGGGCGGAAGTCCTTGGAAGGTGAAAGAATATGCACCCATCCACCAATCGGGAAGGCACCACGGGGGCGCCTGGCTGGCTCAGTTGGTTGAGTGGCTGACTTCCGCTCGGGTCATGATCTCACGGTTGGCGAGTTTGAGCCCCGCGTCGGGCTCGCAGCCTGTCGGTGCAGAGCCCGCTTTGGATCCTGTCCCCCCCCCCCCCCGCCCCTCCCCTGCTCATGCCCTCCCTCTCAAAAATAAATAAAACATTTAAAAAATTGGGAAAAAAAAAAAAAAGAGAGGAAGGCGCTCCCAATTTTGCTTCCAAGGGAGAAGAAGGTGTGTGTGGTCACGGGTTGAGAAAGCATGTACATGGATGGGAGAACTGATCCCTTTGTAGAGGGCGGGTTATAAGCAGCCGACTGTCCCTTAGGAGTCCAAGAAAGCCCCATAGATGATTGACAGGCCCCAACAGATTATGAGGGAGGAACCAATGGGTGGCTTGGAGTGAAGCCACACGCTGGGCGTTTCTTTCATTCCACAGGGCCCTTTCAGTCTGTTATTTTCCTTCTATAGCAAGCAGGCAGGCTTACCAAGACCCAAGGAGCCCGGGGAGCCATACACGTAATTTGCGCAGACTCTAAATACCCGTAGGAAACCAGCAGTTGTGTGTCCTGGGGGGTGCTGGACGGTGACGGTGCACTAAGAATCAGAGCACGTCTCTAGAAGGTGACTCTGTCGTTCAGCGAGGGAGAGTGGAGCCAGGCCTGTGCTAGGTTCCTGAGAGAGGAAGGGGAAAGGCAAATCGGCCGCAGGTTGGCGGATGTTGTCGCAGACCCAGCGTCGTCCACGAGGACTGGGAGGAGCCCGGAGCCCGATCCAGAAGACCTTTGGGGGCATAGCTGCAACACAAGGCGGGAGACCATCTCTCGAGGAAATTTTCCCCGAACCCCTCTTTGCCCTCTGGCGGATGGTGACCACGGTCAGAACCAGTGAGGTCTCTGAAAGGGGCAGTGCCTTTGAGGGATCCAGCACAGGAACGAGGGCAGAATTAAAGGCTGGCCACTGGAGGAAGGAGAAGAGAAGCCGGGACACTGATAGTCATGGGGGGAAGGTCTCGCACCTCCTCCCAGAGCACAAAGGATAGAGGCTCTGTTGGGAACGGCCACTAAATGAAAATTGGGGTCCCCTCTGCCCTTAAAGGGTAGCAAAGAGACACCGAAATATCGTCCACGCTCACTACTGTTTTCACGCATGTCTCAGGTAACATAGATGTGGTCCCAAGAGTCTGCAGAGAGGCCAGAAACCCGTGAAATCCCATCTGTGTCTGCTCTTGCTTTCGAGGGGTCCAGGGTAGAATGCGTGTGGTCTCCGGTCAAAGACATAGCGCCGAGGGGCACCCGGGTGGCTCAGTCGGTCAAGCGCCTGACTCTTGATCTTGGCTCAGGTCACGATCTCACGGTTCGTGAGTTCGAGCCCCGCGTCAGGCTCTCTGCTGATGGTGCGGAGCCTGCTTGGGATTCTCTCTCTTCCTCTCTCTCTGCCCCTCCCAACTCTTGCTCTTTCTCTCTCTCTCTCTAAATAAATAAATACACTTAAAAAAAATAAGACAGAGTCAAGTGAGTTGCCTGAAGCGTACCAAGGTGGCAACACAGCCCAACGCAGAGCTCGATCCCACGACCCTGGGATCATGACCCGAGCCGAACTGATACTCAACGGACTGAACCACCCAGGTGCCCCCAACGTGAGCTTGTAAAAAAAATTTATTTTAAGGGCATCTGGGTGGCTCAGTCAGTGAAGGGTCTGACTCTCGATTTCAGCTCGGGTCATGATCTCACGGTTCATGGGATGGAGCCCCACGTCGGGCTCTGTGCTGACAGAGGGGAGCCTGCTCGGGATTCTCTCTCTCCCTCACCCCACCCCTCCCCACGCTCACTTGCTCTCTCTCTCTCTCAAAACAAATAAACTTCAAAAAAATTTTTTTTTAATTTCCTTTTTTACCGTGTCTACAAATTTCACAAAATCATATGCACCACCAGTCATGGGTGAGGGACTCTGATATTTTCCATTATTTTCTGTTATTATTTGAGTTGCCTGTTGTGACCCCAGAAACTGAATTTTTCTGACCAAGCAAGGAGAGTTGTCTGGTAGTTTGAAGAACACAGGATTGGAGGGTCTTTTTCTTTTTAAGTTTATTTATTTCGAAGAGAGCACGAGTGTGTGCAAGGGGGGGTGGGGCAGAGAGAGAGGCGGGGAGAGAGAATCTCAAGCAGGCTCCACACCGTCAGTACAGAGATCGACTGGGTGCTAGTCCTCACGAATCACGACACCATGACCCAAGCTAAAGTTGGACGCTCAACCGACTGAGCCACCCAGGTGCCCCTGGACTGGAGGGTCTTTAAGATATTTTTCTGCTGGATGTTCTGAAAATTAAAGGGGTTAGATTAGAGACATGGCAAAACACAATAATGTTTATCTATAGCTTCAGTCTTACTGAGGCTCTCTCTCTTTGAGCTTTGTCCACGTATGGGCAGTTGTGAAAGAAAAGTCAGATGTTCTGCGTCTCCAGGTGACGAGGTCCCCTAGACATGTGCTTGACTCCCCGACCTGGACACACACTAGCAGGAAGACCAAGGCACTTAGATCTCCAAACCCCAACAGTCTCGGCTGTAAAGGGGGGATGATAATGCAGACCTTACAGGTGGTGAGGAGGGTAAATGAGATCTTGGGTGTGAAGGAGCCCACAGGGGCCATGACGTGCAGATCCCTTGGACTAAACGTGGTTTGCAGGCATGATCCACTGGGCCACTGTCCCTACCACTTGTATTATCTGATGTCCTCTGTGCACATTTAGATGACCTGTGGACCTCTAAAGGCACTTGAGTTGGCTACTCTTGGCTTAGCATAAGGCATGGGACAAATGTGGCATTTAATTTGGGTCATTCTCTTTATTTTCCCTCGTCCTAGCACCATGGGAATCACTGAAGCCATGAGATCACAGGGCAGGTCCTTTAAGCTCGTCTTCTTCATTAAAATGGAAATCCTGTCCTGCTTATTCTTCAGGGTCATCGGAAGGTTCAAACGACATCCACTTTTTTCATTGATTCATCGTTCGTTAATCCATTCGGCCAACATTTACTGATCACTGTGTGGCCCAACAGAAGTTCTCACCGTTGCTTCCAAGAGGCCTCCACTGTCAGGAGAAAGGGCTGCATGATTTCTATGAGGGCACAACTTTTTCAGGTCTGTCTTTCTCTTGACAGTGGGGTGTGTTGGAGGGGGGCTTTATCAGAAGAGCATGATTTTGGTGCCATGGCAGCTCCTTGTGGTATCCAACGTCTTTTCCTTCATGTTCTTTCCTTTGTCTTTCCTCCCCTACCCCAACTGCCAATATTTCAGAGACATTAAGGGATTTGCCCAAGATTTTTTTCAAAGATTTTAATTTTAAGTAATCTCTATACCCAACATGGGGCTGGAACTTATAACCCGGAGGTCAAGAGTCGCATGTTCTTCCGACTGAGCCAGCCACGGCCCCCAGGATTTGCCCAAGATTATTCATCCAGGCCATCCTCTTCTGTAGGCATGCATCTTCTATTTTATGATGGGTACTGTTGTTTTATGATGGGAACATGCTATCTCAAAGATGGAGTGAAATTGGGAGTGGTTTTTTTTTTTGAAAGTTTATTTATTCTGAGAGAGATAGAGATAATGCGAGCAGAGGATGGGCAGAGAGAGAGAGAGAGAGAGAGAATCCCAAGCAGCCTCCACACTGTCAGTGCAGAGGCGGACGGGGGCTCAAACCTATGAAACTGCAAGATCATGACCTGAGCCGAACTCAAGCGTCGGACGCTCAACTGGGTGTTGTTTTTTTAAAGCGAAATTAAAAAAAATTTTTTTTATTGTTTATTTTTGAGAGAGGGAGAGGCAGAGCATGAGCAGGAGAGGCGCAGAGAGAGAGGGAGACACAGAATCCGAAGCGGGCTCCAGGCTCCCAGCTGTCAGCACAGAGCTCACGTGGGGCTGGAACTCACGAACCCGTGAAATCATGACCTGAGCTGAAGGTGCACGCCCAACCAACTGAGCCACCCAGGCGCCCCCCCTGGAGTGTGTTTTGATGTCCGTCATGGCCAACATCCCCCAGAACTTGAAGGTTCCAGTGCATTGGGATGTGACTGGCTTGAGTTAACATGGCCTGGCCCTCCTATGGGTAACAACACACACTCGTGATGAACACGTTAATCACTTTCACATCCTGTGTCCCAGTAGTGTTTCTTGTTACTCATAATGCATCACGAGGTGGTTCTCCAGAGATGCTGGAAGAATAGTACGTCTAATTCTGGCAAATGAGGGATGATAAATTTGACTCCAATCATTTATGGAATGGTCCTAAGTGAGTAAAACAAAACAAGACAAAGACAGATACCATGTAAGTGGAGGTGAGTGGTAAAACACACGAGCCTGATCAAGATGCAAAATGAGGGCCCCACTTGGGTTCAGTTTGATAAGCATCTGACTCTCGATTTTGCCTCCGATCGTGATCTCGTGGTTCGGGAGTTCGAGCCCCACATGGGGCTCTGCACGGACAGCATGGAGCCTGCTTGGGATTTTCTCTCTCCCTCTCTCTCTGTCCCTCCCCCGCTCGCACTCACTCCCTCTCTCAAAATAAATAAATAGACTTGAAAAAATGAGGGCACCCCTTTATTGAACCATGAGATTCGGATGTCTCTAAAATGGTCTGAAATAATTCAGAGCTCTTCTGCAAAACAACGGACTGGTATTCGTCAAAAGTGCCAAGATCGTGAAGGTCAAATACTAAAGGACTATCACAGACTGGAAGAGAGCAAAGAGACACAACAAATATTTACAATATGAGATCTGGATTGGATACCAGAACAGAAGAGGGACATTAGCACAAGAACCCTGGTGGAATGCAAATGAGGTCTGTGGTTTAGCTAATAACACTATGCGGAGTTAATTTCCTGGTTTTGCTAATTTTACCAAGATTACGCAAGGTGTTAACATTAGGAGAAGCTCGGTAAAGGGTATATGTGAACTCCCAGGACTATTTTTGCAAATTTTCTGTAAGTCTAGAATCATTTTAAAATAAAAATTTTTTAAACGACTCAAAATATATAGGCATTATCTCACTGGACAATACTGGCCTGATCCATGTTTCTTCTTTGGCCTTAGGAATCAGACATATTTTTGTAGGCTTTTATGCATGTGGGTACTCAGAAGCTCAGACCAGGCTGAGGGATAGTCCTGAATAGATGAGTATGATCATGGAACTAAGTTCTATGACTCTAACATCTTTGTAACTCAGTTTCCTCATTTAGAAAAGGTGGGATTGGGGCGTCTGGGTGGCTCAGTCAGTTAAGTGTCTGATTCTTGGTCGTGGCTCAGGTCATGATTTCAGAGTTCGTGGGATTCAGTCCCCCATTGGGCTGCTTAGGACTCTCTCTCTCTCTCTCTGTCTCTCTCTGTCTCTCTCTCCCTGCCCCTCCTCTGCTTGTGCTCTCTCTCTCTCTCAAATTATTATTTTTTTTTAATGAAAAGGTGGGATTAGACTCCATTTTGAAGAACTCTTTAAGGTTTTAACGTTTTATGGCGTCTTTTCTGACGCAACGGTCAATACTAAGGAAAATGGCCCCTGGGAAAAGTTGAAGCAGGGATATTGAGGAAGGGACAGCTTCTTTGGAGTTAGCAAGACTTGGCAAACGTTCTGGGGATAGCGCTGGTTTGTGAAAGCCCTTTGCAAAAATAGCCAGAGTTAGCGCTATGAGTATTACCTCTGTAAACAGGCATGACCTCTTGTCGGATGTTGGGGATAAGGTATGCGGAGAGCAGACTGTGGGAAGGTCAGCTTACACCACTGGAAATGATTAGCAAGCGTCCCGCCTTTGTCTGGAGGTCATTCACTCAGGGTGCTTATGGACTTGTCTTTTTCACTCGAAGCAATATTCTTGTCCAGGGAAGTAGAAAACTGTGTTAAGTGTAAGTCATTTTTTTTTTTTAAATTCTAGAATCATTTATCCGTGCCCTGTCTCCATTTGCAAGATGAGGAAATTGCAAGACAATATGCTCATTTGATCTTGCCCGAAGTCACAGGAATTCAGTGAGGTAGGTTCCTCCTCTGTTCCATGCACTAATAATAGTAATCACTGGTCAAAGGGGTGTAAAGTGTCAGTTACGCCAGATGACTAAGTTCTGGAGATCTAATGTACAGCAACGTGATTCCAGTTAACAGTACAGTAAAACCTCGGATTGGGAGTAACACTTGTTCTGCAAGTGTTCCCTAAGATGAGCAAACATTTCTTACGAATTTTCGCTTGATAAACGAGCGATGTCTTACAATACGAGTAGTACCTGATGTCGGATGTCACATGATCACGACTGAGCCAATGGTTCTGTCTCTCTCTCTCTCTCTCTCTCTCTCCGGGATTGTGGGTAATCGTCTCCCATGCTCGGATGTTCAGCCTCAGGCTGCGGTGTTTGGCAGAAATCAGTGATTTTTCAGAACGCTGGAAGGTGCCCACAACCGGCACTAGTGTATTTTTTTGTACCTTCGAAGCACCTCTGGACAGTCCTTTGCTTCTCCAGACAAGAGGAAGCATCGGAATGCTTTGCTTCATTCTAGGTCAGGCTGCCGGCAGATATAGCCCTTTCCTCTGCTGCCTTACTGCCAGTTACATTAAATACAGTCTAGGACAAGAGTTTATTAATGCTGTCCCGTAGTCAACATCCGTGCGAGCGTATGCAATGGCCCCCGTGCACAAAAAGGTTGAAAAGAAAGGCGGTAAGAAGGAGCTGGTTACGGTGGAAGTTAAGAAGGAAACCATCGAGAAGTGGAAACGAGGTCTGCGAGTGGCCAAAATTGCAAGAGTTTATGAGAAGTCTACCTCGCTTCAAATGAGATTAGGAAGATGTGTCAGATGTGGGAAACAGTGCGCAAGTTTGTAGAAAAGCTTTACCGAATAAGGCTGCAGCCGTGCGAGTGACGAATGGGTTTAATGACAACGCAATGTCACACGCCCGTGAAATTCTCAAAAGGAGGCAAAAGCGAGTGTCATTGGGTAGGTTCCTTGTGAAGGTTGCACGAAAAGAAAAAGATCCCGTTGAGCTAAGAGGTAGCAGGGATTCCCTTCGTGACAGTGAACGGGCGTCCTACACAATAACCCTCCTCCCTCTGGTCTCCCTCAGGCCGGCCCCCGAAGGTTTTCAAAGGTGAGTGTAGGTTACTTTGTTTATTTTTCTTTACATTTTGTGGTTTCTTTATTATTTTGTACCCTATTACAGTGTTGTGATCATTTTATGCGAAAATTTGTGGGTTGTGGGAGGAATCATCTGAGTTTCCATTCTTTCTTATGGGGAAATTCACTTGGAAGTACAAGTGCTTTTTGGATGACAGGCGTGTTTCCGGAACGGATTATGCTCGCAAACCAAGCTTTTGCTGTATAGTGTTGTATACTTGCAATTTGTTAAGGGAGTAATAGGTCTTGTGTGCTCACCACACAAAAAAAGAAAAGGGTGACTATGTGAGGTGATGGGCATGGCAATTCGCTGCCTGTGGTGATTATTTCACAATGTGTATGTATATCAAAACATCGAGTTGCACACTTTAAATCGAGATAATTTTTTAAAAAAATTTTTTAACGTTTATTTTATTTTTGAGACAGAGGGAGACGGAGCACGGATGGGGGAGGGTCAGAGAGAGGGAGACACGGAATCCGAAACAGGTTCCAGGCTCTGAGCTGTCAGCACAGAGCCTGACGCGGGGCTCGAACCCACGGACCATGAGATCACGACCTGAGCCAAAGTCAGAAGCTCAATTGACTGAGCCACCCAGGCACCCCAAATCGAGATAATTTTTACTTCTCACTTATACCTGGGTAAAGCCGGAGGGGGGAAACGAACATCGAGCCATTGTTGTTTTGTTTTTTTCCGCTCCACCCTGAGCCCCTGAGGTGAGGGAGGTAGATATTTTGTATCTGCAGTTTGTGAAGGAGGGAGACACGCTTGGAAACATTGCTCCGCAGATCAGACGCGGGCCTTTGAGCCCAGGACGTGCGTGAATTCTCCAAGGGAAGACGCTGGGTGGCTGTGAGGTATGTTTTCAACATTTCCCCCAATTGGTACTTCTGGTGGGAGAAGGTTGTCATCGCTTCACCACGTGAGCGTTTTGTTCTCCTAGTAGGATTCAACCTGTTTGTTTTAGAAATTTAATGGTTTATTTATTTTTAAGTAAGCCCGGCGCACGATGGGGCTCGAACTCACGACTCTCTGATCAAGAACCACACGCTCTACTGACTGAGCTAGCCAGGCGCCCCAGGATTCAAACTTTTTAGAATATCACACTCCATCTTTTCCACGAAGCCGTAGCATAGGGAAGTATTTTTTGCGAAACATGGCGTTTTGAAGGAGTTAGCAAGGGCAATCAGGTGAGAATAATGGAAAAGTCATTATTTAATATTAGTCTTAAATGTGCTGTTTTGCTAAACTGTTTCTGAGGCCACTGCCTTTACTAATTTTGTGGGATATTCTGTGTTGCATTTTCTTTAAAGCTTCCTTATTTATTTTTGAGAGACATCGCATGAGAGGGGCAGAGGCAGAGGGAGAGAGGGAGATTCCCCAAGTAGGCTCCACACTGTCAGCGCAGAGCCGGTTGAGGGGCTCAAACTCACTAAACGCGAGATCGAGACCGGGGCCGAAATCAAGAGAGTCAGATGCTTAACTGACTGAGCCGCCCAGGCACCTCCTGTGTTAAATTTTTAATTCTTAAAATCTGCTACATTTTCTTTTGATGAGCTTTCCTTTTTTTTTTTTTTTTTTTTAAAGTTTATTCATTTTGAGAGAGACAGGGGGTGGGGGGGACAGAGGGTCTGAAGCAGGCTCCGTGCCGAAGTTGGATGTTCAATTGACTGAGCCACCCAGGTGGCCCAGTAAGTTTTAGACACACAAAGCTAAACCCCTCAAACTCTCCTTGAGTTCAGGTTTTTCATGGGAACACGAATTCAGAACATGTGTAGGTCATTAAGTGGAAAAACTGTGATCTCCTAGTTCCTCGGAATAGTGAGTTGGTAAAACAAAACCTTTACTTCTGGGTTTTTTTTTTGTTTTGTTTTGTTTTTTTTATATATGAAATTTATTGTCAAATTGGTTTCCATACAACACCCAGTGCTCATCCCACAAGGTGCCCTCCTCAATACCCATCACCCACCCTCTCCTCCCTCCCACCCCCCATCAACCCTCAGTTTGTTCTCAGTTTTTAAGAGTCTCTGATGCTTTGACTCTCTCCCACTCTAACCTCTTTTTTTTTTTTCCTTCCCCTCCCCCATGGGTTCCTGTTAAGTTTCTCAGGATCCACATAAGAGTGAAACCATATGGTATC
>NW_024420442.1:1484327-1488699 GCF_014898765.1 Herpailurus yagouaroundi | reverse complement strand
GGCTCCGGGGTCCGAGCTGTCAGCACAGAGCCCGACGCGGGGCTCGAACTCACAGACCGGGAGATCGTGACCTGAGCCGAAGTTGGACACTTAACCCACTGAGCCACCCAGGCGCCCCTGTGTGTATCCCTTTGAATCAGTATTTTTGAATCCTTTGGGTAAATGCCTAGCAGTGCAACTGCTGGGTCGTAGGGCAGATCTATTTTTAACTTTCTGAGGAAGCTCCAGACTGTTTTCCAGAATGACTGCACCAGCGTATGCCTTCAATTATTAGTACATTTGTTAGCCTGTTTCCTTGGCTAAACAAAGCCCTTTCCATGAGTATGTGATAGCAAAAGCCTTGGAAGTAGGAGCTAAAAAGGCGAAGTTAGGTTAAGGTGAGCTCCTTCTATCTCCAAACTCTACAGCCGCAGCCTCGGCCCTGGCAGACCTTCCCCGAGGAGGTGTCCTCTGAAGCTGTGCGCTGTGGTTCCAGAAAAAGGTTCCATTCCAGCTGCCTGGAACGTTCTTGCATCAGATGGCCTTGCTGTTTCCCTTCACTCAACCTCCGTTCAGCCACCCCCTCCTGTGAGGGGCCTACCCTAAACATCTTATCCAAAAAAGCACCCCCAGCTTTCCGACTCCATGTTTTATTTATTTATTTATTTATTTATTTATTTATTTATTTATTTATGTGTTTATGTATGTATGTATTTATTTATTTTTGAGAGAGACAGAGAGATAGAGTGTGAGCAAGGGAAGGGACAGAGAGAGAGGGAGACACAGAATCTGAGGCAGGCTCCAGGCTCCGAGCTGTCAGCACAGAACCCGATGCGGGGCTCGAACTCACCAACCACGGAATCATGACCTAAGTGAAGTTGGACGCTTAACCGACGGAGTTACCCAGGCGCCCCTCTGACTCCATAGTCTGTCCTCTTTTCCTCCTTGGCACTTGTCACCATCAGAGAGATGGAATTTTTTGTTGAGTTATTTGTTGTCTACCTCCTTCTACTAGCATACAAGCTCTCTAGGGGCAGGATCTTTGTCTGGTTTGTTCAGTTCACAGCTCCTAGAACAGGGCCAGGTCCCCAGGACCTACTCCATAAATATCTATTGAATAAAGGGATGGAAGAAGGACTCAAAGAGTAAAGGCTTTACGTGTGAACGCGGACAAGAGCCCGTAGAAATTCCAGCTTCTGGAAACCAGAGGGTGGGATGGCCATCATAAGGAGGGTGCAACTCGGACAGGGGAAGTGACTTGCCCAAGGTCAAACATGGCCACTCCCCTGACAAGATCAAAGGGAGACGTGCACATCTGAGGGACGTCACCCTGGAAGACATTTTCCGTAGGATGTGGTGAGGCATGGGTAGTCAGTAATGACTGAATGGGATTCTAGTAATGTGCCGGCCTCTTTTGACTTCTCGGATTGCTTTTTCTAGAAGTGATCGGAGGGTAGACTGTGATATTCTGATTTGCAAGAAATGTATATTTGGTCGTTCAGACAACCCAAATAGATTTTTCCTGTATATATATTTGCTCTTCCTGGGCCGTTCTTGGCTCACAGATCCTAAGACCTGTGACCTAAGACCTTGGCTCACAGATCCTAAGACAATTTCCTAAGTGGTAAAAGCCATCAAGGTATCTTTTGCTATGCTAATGACGTCGCTTTTGGAATGCACCTAAGGATCTGGGGGAGGGGCTGGGGCTGGAATCCATCGCCAATGGCCAATGATTTACTCCAGGGAGCCTCTGAAAGAGCCCAGAAGAGGTCCGGGTTGGTGAACACAGGGACATGGGCGAGAATGGAGTATCTGTAGATGGGACGGAAGCTCCGCTCTCCTTCCCTGTACCTCGTCCTATGCACCTCTTCTATCTTTATATTCATCTGTATCCTTATCATCTCCTTTAATGGCCTGGTGAACGGAAGTAAGTATTTCTCTGAGTTGGGTGAGTTGTGTGGCGCGGGGGGCAGGTTCCAACCTTGAAGGACGGAACCCTGAACCTTTGGGATCTGAAGCTACCTTTGGGCAGATCGTACCAGAATTGAGTTAAGTTGTAGGGACACCTAGGTAGTATTGCAAAGAATGCCTTGGTGTGGGGGGGAAAAAACCCCCTCCACGCATTTGGGGACCAGAAGTGAAGTGTTTTTGTGAGTAGCAGAGACGATTTCCAGGTGGAAAACTGAGTTTTTCTAATAGAGGAACCTACGAAGGTAACTCAACTGTACTGGAAATATTTTCGAGAGTAAACTTGCAGTAAAACTTCCGAAATTTTTTGGCAATATGGAGACATCTCGGAGTCTTTTTAAAAAGTCCTGATGGAGGGGCGCCTGGCTGGCCCTGTCAGTGGAGCCTGGAACTATGGATCTCGAGCCCCCGCCTTGGGCGTAGAGATTACTTAAAACAATAAAATCTTAGAAAAAAGTAAAAGAAAAGAAAAATTACCGATGCTTGGGTCCCACTTCTTAATTGTGATGCTAATGGGCAGGCTGGGTTAGGAGTCCCCGGCTTGGAGAGAGAGAGAGAGAGAGAGAGAGAGAGAGAATTTGGGGAGACAGCAGCGTTGAAACCACATCTCACTTGCTAGCCGCTCTGCTTTTGGGTAACTTGATCATTCTGAGCCTCAGTTTCCCCATTTGTGAAGTGAAGGTAATTGACCTAAGGGGAATTTTGTAGGGATTAAATGCGCCAGGGTCCATGAAGCCTATAGCGTGGTCCCTAAAGCACGGAAGCACTTGATAAGGGTTAGCTGCTATGATCATGGTTATTAGTATTGGTATCATAGCCATTATTTTCAACCATTTTCCCTCTGGCTACTTTGTTTTTTTTTATTAAAAAAAATTTTTTTTTTAACGTTTATTTATTTTTGAGACAGAGAGAGACAGAGCATGAACAGGGGAGGGGCAGAGAGAGAGGGAGACACAGAATCTGAAACAGGCTCCAGGCTCTGAGCTGTCAGCACAGAGCCCGACGCGGGGCTAGAACTCACAGACCGCGAGATCATGACCTGAGCGGAAGTTGGACGCTTAACCCACCGACGGAGCCACCCAGGCGCCCCTCCCTCTGGCTACTTTGAATTTGTTGGCAAAAACCGACCTCTGTGCTTCTGGAGCCAAAATAGACCGAGTTTGGAATCCGGAGGGGCAAGAACTTGGTCGCTCTGCCAGGCCAAGGAGGCCGGGGCAGGCCTCTGGCCTTCAAAAACTGCCAACTCTCCCCGAGGGATGGGGCCGGAGGGGGGTGGGGGGTGGGGGGGGAAAGGCGGTGTTCATAGGGCAATACAGGATCTAGCCGGTTTTGAAAAAGAATAGTGGGTGTATGTGCTGCCAGCCTCCTTTGTCAAATCTCTAGGGTTCCTGAAACAAAATGCTAAGAAGGGAGGAGGGGAGGCTTGCGGAAGAGCGGCAAAAGGTTACTTTGAAATCGAGCTTCTCTGAAGCGTTAGTGCAGCCATTTTGATATTTGTTCAACTTGATGCTTTTAAGCGGTTTCGGTACGAGTGTCTAAGGGGTACCCACTTGGTACCATTTGAAGCCCTGGGGGCGGTCTTGATGTAGCTCTCTGTAGGGATGCCTATATAACATGGAGCTTGGGGCCCCCCGGGGGGGGGGGCTCAGTCGGTTTAAGCATCCGACTTTAGCTCGGGTCATGATCTCACGGCTCTTTGAGTTCTGATTCTTGGGTTCAAGCCCCGCATTGGGCTCTCTGCTGTCACGACAGAGCCTGCTTCGGATCTTCTGTCTCCCTCTCTCTCTCTGCCCATTCCCCTGCTCGCTCCTTCTCTCAAAAATAAATAAAACATTAAAAATCAAAACAAAACAAAACAAAAACGAATGGAGACTGATTGCAATGGGGAGCTGAGATGTTTCAAACAGGCCTGCCATACAGTTCTGTTCCAGCAGACAGAACTCTGAATTCTGTGGGAGGCCAAGTTGTATATTGCTTCCTGGGTTACACGCCACACCAGTTGAACGGGAGGCAGGGATCAATGTTCAGACTGTCTTTGGTCAGAGTTGGGCCAGCTCCAGCGCCTGAATCAGGCCTCAGAAAAGCAGCTGGGTCGTGCAGGGACTCACAGGGTTGAGCGAAGGAGCGATTGTGGCGCCCAATGGCGGGCCAGTTAAGGTCACACAGGATGAAGGTAAGAGGGGGGCTTGACACAGCTTTTTTTTTTTTTTGTCTTACAGATACTCTTGGGATATGCAAAAGAGCACGACAGAGAAACCTTCCGCATGACAAAAAGCGGTCATTGGACCACCAAGGAGCCAAATGTTTCACCCCTGGGAACCCCTTTTGCTTTTGGAGTAAGGGGACATTGAGGTAACTGACCTCCTTTTTGTTTCTGGTAGATTCAGACTCCCAACAAAGCTCTGTGAAGTGGGGGGGGGGGGGG
>NW_024420442.1:1481435-1484227 GCF_014898765.1 Herpailurus yagouaroundi | reverse complement strand
CCGGCTTTCACACGTGCATTTCAAGTGGAGGGAAGGCTCCTAAAGGTGGAAACGTTGGCGATGAAGTCTTTTTTTTTTTTTTTTTTTAAAGTTAGTTTCTAAAGTAACCTCTACACCCAACAGGGGGCTCGAACTGACGACCCAAGATCCAAAGTCTCCTGCTTTTGTGAGGGAGCCAGTCAGGCGCCCCAAGCAACACAGCCTTATTAGGAGAAGCAGTTCCACACTTGCACTTGGTAAAGAACGCGCTCACTTGGCCCCCTGGGTGGTTTAGTCAGGTGAGCGTCTGACTCTTGGTTTCAGCTCAGGCCACGATCTCGAGGTTGGTGGGATTGAGCCCCGGGTCGGGCTCCGTGCTGACAGTGCGGAGCCTGCTTGGGGTTCTCTCCCTGTCTCTGCCCCTCCCCTGGTCGTGCTCACTCTCTTTCTCTCTGGAAAATAGATACACTTAAAGAAATGTACTCAGTAAAATATCAAAGAGTTGGAGTCGGCTATTGAAGAGTGAGAAACAACACAGGATATCTGCGATACCTTTTCTTCAGGGCAATCTTCAAAAGCAGATCCTTTTTATGCATCGGATATTTAAAAAATAAATTTCAGTGAGCTTCATGTGTTTTTTAGGGACACAGTGAGGGGCGCCTGGGTGGCTCAGTCGGTTGAGTGTCCGACTTCGGCTCAGGTCACCATCTCGCGGTCCATGAGTTCGAGCCCCGGGTCGGGCCCTGTGCTGACAGCTTGGAGCCTGGAGCCGGCTTGGGATTCTGTGTCTCCCTCTCTCTCTGGCCCTCCCCCGCACACACTGTCTCTTTCACTCTCAAAAATGAATAAATGTTAAAAAAAAAAAAAAATTAAGAACACAATGGGTCAGGGGCGTGTGATTGGCTTCAATGGAGGAGGATGCGACTCGATTGCAGGGTCGTGAGTTCGAGCCCCACCTTGGGTGTAGAGATTACTTAAATAAATAAATAAATGTAGACTTAAAAAAAAAAAAAAAAAAAAAATAAGCAAGATGAGCAGAATCAAATTCCGGACAAAAGAGTCTATCATCCCAGTTTAGAGAATACTTTCCATTAAAGTGACTTAAAATTCATTTTGTAAATCATGCTTATTAGGAGATTAGACCTCTGCCTATAGAAATATTGGAAGAATATTCCTTCCTAATCTAATGGAACCAATTCTCCTAACAGCATCTTCCATAATTTTCCATAGTTATTAGTCACAATGTACAAACATACACACGTTGCTGGCAATAAGTCTCAAATAGGATGGAAATGCGCTTACACATCTTCCGTGCGGGTGATCGCATATTTTTCAAATGCCTTTGTGGAAGTGACATAGAAAACTTGGTGAGCCTGTTTTACCGGAGATAAGGAGGAAAGCTAATTAAGACCTTAGACACTTCTTTAGGGAGTATTTTAAGGCGCAAGACGTGTTTAATTGGGTTTTGCTTTACTTTTGAAAAATAATCATTTCCATCTCCCTGTTCAGGCAGTCGTTTTTTCATTTTCTTTCAAAACGATGCGCATTTGATCTTAGTTATAAATGACACATGACAAATAGCCTTTTGTGTCAAATAGAAGAAAGGGTTTGGGAGAAACTGACAAGACTTTTTTTTTAGTAAACTCTTCTAATTTGCGTTAGTGGTTTATATTCAACACAGATACCAATGGCTATATTGCTAATCGTTCGCGACATCTTATGGGACCTTCAGCCCGTCTGCTGACTTGAACCTTTTCAATTACAAATCACTTGAGACCCCCATCCCTCTGCGTCTTCCCTCTGGAACTTCAGCTGCAGGATAAATATCTTCCCTTATTTGGTGCTGATGGAACTTTGCAAGTTGGAGTTAATTTCATCACATGTCATTTTCCAACACCCAGAAGAATACCTTGCGTAGGCACGATCGTTCTGCAGCCCACTCAGTAACAGGAGGGATGATCTTTAAGTGAACCATATCAGGACTGTGAGGGCTTTGGATAATTTAGACAAGAAAATTGGAACAAGTGTGCATTTCTCGAAAAAATGTCACTCTGATTTTCTGCTTAGTGGGACTACACCATCCGTTAATGCAAAAAGCCTCTCAGAGGGCTAGAGAGTATTTTTTTTTTTTTTTCCCACCACGCCAGGGAGGGTGCATGCCTGGGGCTTGTATGGTGTGCGTTTGCCTGTGTGTGTGTGTGTGTGTGTGTGTGTGTGTGTGTGTGTGCGCGCGCGCGCGCGCGCGCATATGTGTATCTCCAGACATTGGAAGGTAGAGCTGGGTCCTTTCAGGCCCATGAATAATAACATACTGGACAGAGGAGTGCAGATGATGTCTTCCTACTGTTAGGGACATATTCCTGAGATGACTGTTCCCAGCTCTAACAGCTTCTTTTTTTTGGTTTGTTTTTAATGTTTATTTTTGAGAGAGAGAGAGAGAGAGAGAGAGAGAGACAGAGTATGAGTGGGGGAGGAGCAGAGAGAGAGGGAGACACAGAATCCGAAGCAGGCTCCAGGCTCTGAGCTGTCAGCATGGAGCTCGATACGGGACTCAAACTCATGAACTGTGAGATGTTGACCTGAGTTGAAGTCAGACGCTTCACCCACTGAGCCACCCAGGTGCCCCTAAAAAAACCTTTAGAGGGAGGGATCTTTGTTTTACATTGAGACCCTACTCTGACAAAGGGAGGGAAACCAGGGTTGATTTTTTTTTTCCCCTCCTTTTACAGTGAGTCATTCTAGAATAAGAAATCTCAAACCCCAAGGAGGAACCCTAGTAGTAGGGACAGGATCTTGATTAGAGGGGAGAGACT
>NW_024420442.1:1463294-1481335 GCF_014898765.1 Herpailurus yagouaroundi | reverse complement strand
AGGTATTTTCTAACTGTACTTTTATCTCAAAGATTTAAGTGTTTCTTATCAGAGGCTAGAAAGAGTAGACCATAAGATTGGGTGATAGTCATTTACTCTCTTGTTTGTTCCTCATAAGAGCCTTAGGAAGTGAGCTGCGGCACAGGCAGTTATCCCCATTTTAGAGATAACAAAACTGAGGCCCAGGGAGTTTACTCAAAGTCACTTAGCTAGTTTGTCGCCATATCGGGACTGCTTTCATTTTCGGTTCTTGTGTTGTTACAGCTGTAACACAAAATGATTTGTGTTTATTTACCCCTGGGTTCTTTTTTTTTTTTTTTTTTTTTTTAAATTTTGACCAAGAAGGATGAAGCATTTAGTTCACCTCCCTTATCCCCTCCCTTTCTGATTTTTATTGCTGTGTAGTAAGCAGTGCCTGTTGACTGTGAGGAATCCACTTCCCTGTTCTTTGCTCTGGTTTTCTCATCTGTAAAGTGAGAGTTGGGTCAGATGCTTTCAAAGTTTCCTTTCAGCCTTGATCTTTTATAATTAATTTTTTTTAATGTTTATTTTTTTTTGAGAGACAGAGAGAGACAGTGTGAGCGGGGGAGGGGCAGGGAAAGAGGGAGACACAGAATCCGAAGCAGGCTCCGGACTCCGAGCGGTCAGCCCAGAGCCTGACGCGGGGCTCGAACTCACGAACCGCGGGATCATGACCTGAGCCGACTGAGCCACCCAGGGGTCCCCGTAATTAATTAAGAGTTGAGGAACACAGTCTCTGATTCATTTGTACAGTATCTTGTTCCGTTTGCTACATCGCTGCTGCTGTCTGAATATGAATCTTTAAAGAGTTTGTGCTTGGGGCGTCTAGGTGGCTCAGTCGGTTGAGCGTCCGACTTGGGCTCAGGTCATGATCTCACGGCTTTTGAGTTTGAGCCCCGCGTCGGGCTCTGTGCTGATAGCTCAGAGCGTGGAACGTGCTTCTGATTCTGTGTCTCCCTCTCTATCTGCCCCTAACCCACTCTCATTCTGACTCTGTCTCTCTCAAAAATAAATAAGCATTAAAAAAAAATTAAAAAAAAAAATAAAGAGTTCGTGCTTAAACCTGGAGCTCATGGTCGCAACTATGACTTTTGTACGAGAAAACACACATTACCGATACTAGGATTGACAGAGGTGAGGTTACTAGACCTTGTATAGCTTTTAAAAGACTAGTAAGTAAATATGAACAATCGTATGCCAGTAAATTTGACAACTCAGTCGAAATGACCTGCTGCTCATGACCGGTCTGCCCCATCACCAGTGATGCTAAATGATCGTGATAATCCCTGGAGGAAAAAGGGAAGCGCATTCGTCCCTTCAATCCATAATTGGCCTGACGCTGAGTCCCAGAGACCACGCACACCAAGTCTCTACTGGCAATAAACGCTGCATATGTCATCTTATGAGACCGTGATTAGGCTGATGTGTCCTTTTTGCCCAGCACTGTTTTGGTCATCACTTTCAGCCTTCGCGTTTAGGGGATAAGTCAGATGATGTCGTGCCCGGGCTGAGTTACCAAACATTTGCTGTCCTCTTCAGAAGCTGGATAGGACAAGAAATACATTTGTCAGCCCCTTGTGTGCTTGATAGAAAACACAAAAAGCCATCTGGCTGACAGCCGCATCACACGTGGGCAGTGTGGCAGGGTGGAAAGAGCACGAGTCGGACTGTTCTGCATTGAAATCCCAGCTCTGCCACTTGGAACGTTGTGCGCGTGACCTTGGGCAAGCTATTCGCCCTCTCAGAAACCTACTTGCATGTAAAATGAATGTGGTGATGCGACTTTCCAAGGGGTGTTTTATAAAGAGTCTCTAGCCTAGCACCTGCCGCAAAATCGTGCTCAGTAAGCGGGAGCTGTTTCATGAAGGGAGATACAAGGTCATGAGAGCCCGTACTGTTTCTAGGTGTGTTTCAGAGGCTGCAGATGGAAAAGAATTTATTGCCTAGTGCAGGATCCGGGATAGAGCATTCAAACATGCTTAGTTGACGAACGAATGAACAACTGATGGCAGGAAACGGATCGCCTCCACGGGCTTGTGACTTGTTCAACACTAAGTAAGTTGGCAAAGCCACTCACACCCGCCTCTTCTGGTCCTAAGGCGGGTGCTTGCTTAGCAGTTGCTACCTTATTAATCTGTAACTGTTTTGTCCCCTCCCCCCTCCCCACTCGAGGACCATTTGTGTTTGCAGAGGCCTGTAAATCACTTTCTTTGCTCTGTTAGGTCCATTTTCTCAGGAGGGTAAATGGGATAATCTTATTATTTGTTTATTCGTTGAGTTTTGAGTAGGGGAGGGGAGCCTTTAAAGAAAGGCATCGGTTGCAGGGTCCCTCTGGGGCCACACAGCCTGTGCCGAGAGCCTTTCTGTGTTTCTTTTGGGTACCTATAGATGCTTCTAGAAGGGTCTCCTGTCCTAACTACAACACTGAGGCATCTGCCTTCTATTCTTTAGCAAGCTTACTCTCACCAAAGAGGAAAAATAACATACAGCCTCCCTCTCACGTGCTTGCCATGATCCGTGTTCTTGATTCACTGACCCGCTTTTCCTGCTGGTAGGAATAAGGGAAATGGGATTCTTTTGTTTTTTGTTTTTTTTTTTTAATTTTTTTTCAACGTTTTTTATTTTTTGGTACAGAGAGAGACAGAGCATGAACGGGGGAGGGGCAGAGAGAGAGGGAGACACAGAATCGGAAACAGGCTCCAGGCTCTGAGCCATCAGCCCAGAGCCCGACGCGGGGCTCGAACTCACGGACCGCGAGATCGTGACCTGGCTGAAGTCGGACGCTTAACCGACTGCGCCACCCAAGCGCCCCGAAATGGGATTCTTTTGAACTCCGCAGACAGAGGCCCTACTTTGGACAGCACGCTGGCCTATTTCTACTAGTCTTTGTTTCTTTTTTTTCTTTTTGAAGACTTTGGGTTCTGGGCTTTCAGACCCTGGAGATTAAAAAAAAAAAAAAAAAAAGCCATTAGCTGAAGTAGTTTTATCAAAATACAAAGTGATAATTGCTTTCTCTGTTGAGTTTAAAAATACTTGGTTTCCATGCTGCCTAATACCCAGTGCTTTTAAATGCTTGACTTCCAGGCTGTCCAGCCACTCGGAATCATTTTAGTTGGGTGCATTACTGCCCACAAAGCTACTGTTCCTAGTTCCTCTTCATATTTCAAGTGCTTGCAATGTTCGTAAACATCCCTTTACCCCCACCATACCCGCATCTCATGTCTCGGGGCCCCTGCTCCGTCTGTCTTGGGGAGAGAATGAATCTGTTCTGTGTAAGCACGGGGCAGGTTTGTTAGATCAGAATTTATGAGGCTACAAAAGGACGAATGGCACTTCTTTTTTAAAAAATGATTTTCTTATAAAGGTTTTATTTTGAGATAGAGTGTGAGTGGGGGAGGGGCAGAGAGAGAGGGAGAGAGAGAGAGAGAGAGAGCGTGAGCAGGGGACGAGCGGAGAGAAAGGGAGACACAGAATCTGAAGCAGGCTTCAGGCTCTGAGCTGTCAGCACAGAGCCCGACGTGGGGCTTGAGCTTAGGAACTTCGAGATCATGACCTGACCCAAAGTTCGAGGCTTAACCGACCGACCCACCCAGGCGCTCCCACAAATGACACTTCTTAAGCAGAGGCTGAGAAGGAACCTTGATTCCCAGGTCTGTACAGAAGCTTTCAAGATTTCTTGGGGGCAGAATTCAATGTGTCCTGATGGCTGAATGCCACTCCTGGTTGAAATCAAAGGAAAATGTAGTTTTCAGGTCAAGAGAAGATGCTACTATATTTTTATGTTCGATGGCTAGAGACTTCTTAAAGCAGAAAGTATGTGGAGACAGGAATAAAAAAAATGCCTATCTCTCCTACTTATTGATCATGGGCTTTGGGGGTTGGAGGGTAGGGATGGGCAGTGAATGATCCGCGTGAGAATTGTAAACAATTGTAAAGAGCGTGTAGCTTGGATTCAGATAAATGTGGCTTTGTGGGGAGCAGGAAACATAGCTGTGTGATTGGGGACAGCCCCATTATTATAATCTATAAACATTAGTAATCTCACATTACTGATGTGAGAATTTTTTTTTTTTTTTAATTTTTTTTTTTTTCAACGTTTATTTATTTTTGGGACAGAGAGAGACAGAGCATGAACGGGGGAGGGGCAAAGAGAGAGGGAGACACAGAATCGGAAACAGGCTCCAGGCTCTGAGCCATCAGCCCAGAGCCCGACACGGGGCTCGAACTCCCGGACCGCGAGATCGTGACCTGGCTGAAGTCGGACGCTTAACCGACTGTGCCACCCAGGCGCCCCTGATGTGAGAATTTAATACAACGTATCAACACCCCAGCGTCGTATCTCACATAATAGGAGCTCGATAAATGGTGTCTTCCCCACCCCAAACTACAGTGGGCAGCTTTAAATAAATGGGAATGAGTTGTAGAAGAGGTGTTTCCAGGGCCCGTCCTCAGGTCTCATGGGTTCTGAAGTCAGACTGCCTGGGTTTAGTGGAAGCTATGCCACTTTCCAGCTACACGGTCCTGTGCCAGTTTACTTAACTTTCTGAGCCCCGATTTACTTACCTGTGAAATGGGGATATCCGTACTCACCTCATAGGGTTGTTTGAGAATTAAAAAAGTCCTATCATATTCGGGGCACCTAGGTGGCTCCGTCGGTGAAGCTTTCGAGTCTTGATTTTGGCTCAGGTTATGATCTCACACTCATGGGATTGGGACCTGCTGCATCGAGACCTGCGTGAGGTTCTCTTCCTTTCTCTCTCTGCCCCTCCCCTGCTTGTGCACATGCGCACTCTCTCTTTTGTTAAAAAAAAAAAGTCCTTATAGGTCCTTAGAAAAGTGCAGGGCAGGGGTGCCTGGGTGGCTCAGTCAGTAGAGTGTGTGACTGTTAATCTCCGAGTTAGAGGTTCGAGCCCCACGTTGGGTGTATTGATCACTTAAAAGTAAAATCTTCAAAAAAAAAAAAATAGTACGAGGCACTAAACATTCAATAAGTATTTGCTATCATTTTATTATTATAGAGTCTAAATAGCTCTCCATTATCTGTATCACAAATACTGTTTTTACATATAAAGCACTTAGAATAGTGCCTGGCTTGTAGTGGGCACTTGATAAATATTATTTGCTCTTTCTTTTCCTCTTGCATATTTATCTTGTATTAATTTATTCAATTATTTTTTAAATGTTTATTTATTTTTGGGAGAGAGAGAGAGAGAGAGAGAGAGAGAGAGAGAGAGGCAGAGTACAAGCAGGGGAGGGGCAGAGAGAGAGGGAGACAGAATCCGAAACAGGCTCCAGGTTCCGAGCTGTCAGCACAGAGCCCGGCGCGGGGCTGGAACCCATGAACCGTGAGATCATGACCTGAGCGGAAGTCATGGACGCTTAACCGACTGACCCACCCAGGCGCCCCTATTTATTTATTTAAAGCTTGTTTGTTTTAAGAGAGAGAGAGAGCGCGCGCGCGCGCGCGCGAGCACACAACCCGGGGGAGGGGCAGAGAGAGAGAGAGAGACAGGGAGACCGAGAATCCCAAGCAGGTGTCATGCTGTCAGTGGCAGAGCCCGAGGCAGGGCTTGATCCCATGCACCATGAGATCGTGACCTGAGACGAAATCGAGAGTCGGATGCTGAACCGGCGCCCCTATTTGCTGTCGGTGGTTTTTTGTTTTTTGTTTTTGTTTTTTTTTTTGCTTCCAAGGTTTAAGTTCTATTTTTAGCTTCTTTATATTGAAAGGTTACCTGTTTTTATTTATGGCATGCTTCTGCAGCAGGCACTGTGCTAAATGAAAACAACTCTTTGAGGCAGTTATCCTCAGTTGAGATGAGGAAGCCAAGCCCCTGTGTGCCCGTCGTCTTTATTTGGTTTCAATATCACCAGTTTGTCCTTTGTCTCCTTAGCGGGCGTGTGGCAACTGGCATGTGGCAGTTCGGGCCTTGAACCCCGGGTTGGTTGGGCTCCACAAGTGCCGTGGTCGTTAAATTATACTGCTTGGCAAATTTGCAGTGAATGGTGCAACTTACGGGCTTAGCCAAGTTTGCATCAAAATGTGAAGTCGGGTGGAATTATTGCCTGAATGCCAGGGATTACCTTCTGTGTGCCGCTAGCTGGTAATACCCAAGGAAGCACAGACATTGGGGAGCCCCCAGACTGAGTCTCTGCTGTGGGGGCACAGTGCTTCTCATCGACATCCCCAGAGACGGGCCAAGGTGAACAGTAGGTTGATAAGGCTTCTGCGCTTCTCATTACGTGTTTGGAAGCAGCCTGGGTTTGGATCCAGGTAGCTCCCCGCTGTTGTGTGCAGAAGACTGAAGAGAAGTACGAATTCCTTATAGCATTTGCAAAAGAGAGAGAACTTGAATTTGTGGACTTGAGCCCGGACGTTAACGCGTGCGATCGTGAACCGTCTACTCTGCTACGTTGCTGGAAGGAGACCGGCTCATTCCTGAATGTGCCTCCCTGGGTTGGTCCCAGCTAGATAAAACCCAGTAAGGAGATCCTTCTGGCTTTTGTTTTCGGGGAAGGTAGAAGGGTCGGGATTAAAGAAGATGGTGCTGGGGCTCAGTCGGTTGGCTTAGTGGGTTGAGCGTCTGACTTCGGTTCAGGTCATGATCTCACGCTTTGTGAGTTTGAGCCCCGCATCGGGCTCGCTGCGGTCAGCGCAGAGCCTGCTTTGGAGCCTCTGTCGCCCCCTCTCTCTGCCCCTCCCCTGCTTGGCCTCGGAAGATGTTGACTCTCTGACCTTTGTGATGGTGTGGGCGTTGGGGAGAACTACATTTATGAGGCTCTATGAGTGGCTGTGTCAAGGTTAGTGGGAGGCTTTAATGTCTTTAGTACCACAAACTATGCTAAATGGAGATCAACCAATGCAAAAAACAGCATGTGATCTGTGACCCTTGCGTATCTGCCCCTTTGAACTAGAACGTAACCCTGGAGTGTCTCCTTTGTGGAATTCTGACTATGTACCAGGATTAGTCCACGTGCTTTACGTACTTTATACCCATGTTTCTCATAAAACCCTTTAATACGGCCGTTATTGTCTTCATGATCTCCATTTTTAATTTTTAACTAATTTATCTTTTAATGTACTTTTTTTTTATTTTTTATTTTTTATTTTTTTTAACATTTATTTATTTTTGGGACAGAGAGAGACAGAGCATGAACGGGGGAGGGGCAGAGAGAGAGGGAGACACAGAATCGGAAACAGGCTCCAGGCTCTGAGCCATCAGCCCAGAGCCTGACGCGGGGCTCGAACTCACGGACCGCGAGATCGTGACCTGGCTGAAGTCGGACGCTTAACCGACTGCGCCACCCTGGCGCCCCTTAATGTACTTTTTGAAGTGTATTTATTTATCTCTGAGAGAGACGGAGAGAGCACGCGTGGGGGAGGGGCAGAGAGAGAGGGAGAGAGAGTGAATCCCAAGCAGGCTCCGTGTTGCCAGCGCAGAACCCTACGTGGTGCTCGAACTCCTGAAACCGAGAGATCATGACCTGAGGTGAAATCAGGAGTCAAGACACTCAACCGACTGAGCCACGTAGGTGCCCCTATTTTTAATTTTTTTTAATGTTTATTTTTATTTTTGAGAGAGGGCACTAGCAGGGGAAGGGCAGAGAGAAGGGGACAGGGGATCCAAAGTGGGCTCTGTGCTGACAGCAGAGAGCCCGACGCGGGGCTCGAACTCACAGACTGAGATCATGACCTGGGCTGAAGTCGGACGTTTAACCGACTGAGCCACCCAGGCGCCCCATTATCTCCATTTTATTGAGGGAAATGGAGTCTCAGAGAGGTTCAGTGACTTGGCCAAATGACATGGGTAAGAAGTAACAGAATCGGGATAGGCACCCGGACCCATCTGACTTTTTTTTTTTTTTTTTAAGTTTTATTTATTTAAGTAATGTCTACACCTGACATGGGACTCAAACTTACAACTCATGAGTTGCATGCTCTTCAGACTGAGCCAGCCAGGTGCCCTGGACCCATCTGACTTTTCAGTACATGCTCTGCTACACCATGTTGGTGAGGGCTGTCCAGGATGCTGGGGGTCACAGAGCTTCTTAGAAGACTTGAGAGTGATCTCTCACTTTGTTGTGTCCTTCAAACGGCCCTTATTCATCGTGAAGCACCACTTAGAATTCCTCACTATACATGATTTTGAAAAAAATTTTAAATGTTTATTGTATTTATTTTGAGAGAGAGAGACAGAGACAGAGACAGAGTGCGAGTGGGGGAGGGGGCAGAGAGAGATTGAGACACAGAATCTGAAGCGGGCTCCAGGCTCTGAGCTGTCAGCACGGAGCCTGACGTGGGGCTCGAACTCACCATAAGATCATGACCTGAGCTGAAGTTGGACGCTTAACCTACCAAGCCACCCAGGCGCCCCACCGTACGTGATTATTTTTAACTGCTTTATGTAAATGTGAAAAATAAAATAGTCTGTGTGATGGGCCCATCTTAGCACCCTGGACCATGAAAGTGTTAAAGATGTTCAAGCTTTCAGGTGCCCGGCTGGCTCAGTCGGGTGAGCGTCCCACTTTGGCTCAGGTCATAGTCTCACGCTTCTGTGAATTGCAGCCCCACATCGGGCTCATTGCTGTGGGCACGGAGCCTACTTTGGATCCCTTGTCTCCCTCACTCTCTGCCCCTTCCACTCTTTGCCCCCTTCCCTGCTCACTCTCCCTTAACATAAAAAATGTTCAGGCTTTGAATGTGTATTTAGCCTAGAAGTGATGATTAACAGACATCATAGCTCTAATGATATCACAGAGGGAGGGTTCTAGAACTTAAAAACCACCGTTTGGTGTGTGAGGATGGGTGTTCTCCCTAACTCAGGAGTGAAAGGCTGTTGGAGAGCCTCAGGCCCCCGTGACCTGAACCGTCTCTTTTCAGAACCTGTTGATTTATTTATTTTGAGAGAGAGCGAGAGCATGAGCAGGGGAGGGTCGGAGAGAGAGAGAGAGAGAGAGAGAGAGAGAGAGAGAGAGAGAGAAAGAGAGAGAGAGAGAGAGAGAGAATCCCAAGTAGGCTCCATGCTGTCAGCACAGAGCCCAACATGAACCCACGAACTGCGCGATCACGACCTGAGCGGAAATCAGGAGTTGGATGCTTAACTGACTGAGCCGCCCAGGCGCCCCGCTGTTGACCTGAACTTTCTGTCACCAAGCTGGAACTTCTCATTGAAGCGTCAGGCGTGTACAGAAGGTATTTTGATTGTTTTGGTCTTGGGTGATTGGTATAAAGAGGTCACCACTGCGAGGAATTTCATTAGTCTTGTAGAATCCAGAGACCGGTTTACTGTTGACTTAATGGACGATTGAAGGGAGAGAAGGATATTACGACCCATGACAGGAATTGCTAATGACACCTCTTTAAGCTGTCTCATGGATCCCTCCAGAAAATCTTAAGGGAGGTCTAGAATATCACATGGCTGAGAACACAGCATGGTTGCATTTATGGGTCACAGTGGTGGGAGCAGGAATGTTGGCTAGGTCCCCTGGGTGGGTGGAGAGGTACTCCTCGGTCAACTAAGAAAGCAGGCGCCGGGCTCCCAGCTGTCAGCAGAGAGCCGGATGCGGGGCTCGAACTCACGGACCGTGAGATCGTGACCTGAGCTGAAGTGGACGCTTAACCGACTGAGCCACCCAGGTGCGCCCCGCCCCCCATGACTTATTTTATAACTGGATGTACCTTTTGACCACCTTCACCCATTTCACAACCCCCCCACTCCCCGGTCACCTCCTTCCTCTGGCAACCACTGATCTGTTCTCTGTATCTATGAGCTGGATTTTTTTTTTTTTCCTTTTTGTAGAGTCTACATAGAAGTGAGATCATCCTGGGGGCGCCTGGGTGGCACAGTCGGTTAAGCGTCCGACTTCAGCCAGGTCACGATCTCGCGGTCCGCGAGTTCGAGCCCTGCGTCGGGCTCTGGGCTGATGGCTCAGAGCCTGGAGCCTGTTTCCGATTCTGTGTCTCCCTCTCTCTCTGCCCCTCCCCCATTCATGCTCTGTCTCTCTCTGTCCCAAAAATAAATAAACATTGAAAAAAAAATAAAAAAAAAAAATAAAAAAAAAAAAAAAAGAAGTGAGATCACCCTGTATTTTTTGTCTTCCTCTAGACTTATTTCACTTCGCATGATGCCCTCAAGGTCCAGCCATGTTGCAAATAGCAAGATTTCATTTTTTTTTCAGGCTGAATAATATTCCACTGCAATAATATTGCACTGAACGTGGTGCAAATATCTTTCCGAGTATTTTTGTTTTTTTTCCGATTGTTTACTGACTTCTCCTTTTTTTTTTTTTTTTTGAGTTTATTTTGGAGAGAGAGGGAGAGAGAGAGCGTGAGCAGCGGAGGGGCAGAGAGAGAGGGAGAGAGAGAATCCCAAGCAGGCTCCACACGGTCCGCTCAGAGTCCGATGTGGGGCTCGAGCCACCCAGGCGCCCCTCCTGACGTTTATTAAAAGCTCCTCTGGAGGGTGTTTTTTCTTTTTGTATCTCTACTTAGATGTCAGAGTAGAAGAGCGTCTTGAGTATGATTAGCAATCCCCTGCAATTTTAATTTCCATTTATTAGTTAAGTTGATAGAATTTCCTTTTGGCCCATGGCCCTTGCTTTTTTCTTGATTCTTCAGTTTTAATGGGTTTTCCCCTTCCTTTCCCTCTCACCTCTGTGCACGGCCCCTTGGCCACACAGCTCACATGTTGCCCGTTGTTTTAGGTCTGGAAAAAATTCACTGAGCTGAACTAGTATTTCGTCTTTCAAATGATTCGTCTTCCCCTTTGAATACCGACGTGGGCTTGGGTGGCTCGGTTGATTGAGCGCCCCACTCTTAGTGTCGGCTCCCATCAGGATCTCACGGTCGGTGGGACGCTTGGGTCACGATCGCATGGTTCGTAGGATTGGGCCCTGCACGGGACTCTGCGTGGAGCCTGCTTGGGATTCTCTCCGTCGCTCTGTCTCTCTGCCCCTACCCCGCGCAAGCTCTCTGTCTGCCTCGAAATAAATAAATAAACTTAAAAAAACAATAAGGAGGCTTGACAAAGGAGAAATGCCTCTGGTCATGGCGCCTGAAATAGACCGGCGCGTGAACGTCCTTTCTTTCCGAGGAGGTGACGAAGGTCCCCTTTTTTTTGCCGAGGGTCGGTTGACACCCAAATGGCGTGTCTGAAGTCTTCACGGAGCCAAGCGTGGTTCGCCTATTTGCAGCCACGGGAAGGACTCCGGTCCCTTCTGCATTTTATCAGCTTCTCGGGGGCAGACTCGTGGTATGTTTTTATTCCGCTCTCATTGTTCCTTAGGGCTTATGTAACAGCTGCCGAGCATACTTCGAGCTCTCTATCGATGCGGTGACCATATTTTCCAACTGTGGCCTGACAGGGTGCTTACGGAAACAACGGGATGGGATATTTGCCGCCCGGTGGTATCGCCGCCGTTCTTACAAAAACAAGCGCATATGACGGTAAAGGTCCCGACACGCGGCCTGTGTCCTTAGTATCTTTCCTTTTTGCTGGTATTTCATATGTCAACTTTTGGGAGGCCCTGTACCTTTTAAGAGTCTGTTACAGACTCCTAGAGCGAGAGGGAATAAAGTGGCCCAAAGTCATGAGGGTGTGGAAGAAGGAGCGTTCTGACCTGCAAGCGGGGAAAATACTTCCATCGAGAGAAGCCATTAATGTCATGGAAAGGGCTCTTTCAGTCTCCGGGCCAACATCGCCTCAGACCTCTAGGATAGCCAGCCCTGAGCGCCTAAGAGGTTTCCGCAAATGTTGTGACTGTTGGAAAACAGCAGGAGGTTCTTTTTCCTACTTGACAACATGTGCCCTCTTTTCCCCTCTTGGGGGTATTTCTTTGTCTTGAGATCAAGAACCAAAGGGACCTGGTGCCCGGAAGGTTCTCTGGCTCCTTGAAGGTCGGGGCGGGGTGGGGCTGAGATGACAACAGGGCTCCGTTTGCTCTCCTGAGTTTATAGTTGTCACTGTGTTAACTCTGCAGGAGTCCTCCCCTAAGAGTTCCCTCCGAAATCAGGTTGAGAGGGTAGCTTTCATTGCTGAGTTCTAGATAGAAATAGCTCTTTAAAAAAACTAAAAAAAAAATACTCATTTTTTTCAGAGATAGAGACAGAGCGTGAGCGGGGGAGTGGCAGAGACAGAGGGAGACACAGAATCCGAAGCAGGCTCCGGGCTCCGAGCTGTCAGTACAGAGCCCGACGTGGGGCTCGAACCCACGAATCGCGAGATCGTGACCTGAGCCGAAGGTGGGCGCTCGACTGAGCCACCCAGGCGCCCCTAGAAATAGCTCTTATAAACTCTTAACTTTAATTCTTTTTTTCTTAAGTTTATTTATTTTGGGGGGGGGTGGGCAGTGAGAGAGAGAGAGAGAGAGAGAGAGAGAAACCCAAGTAGAGTCCACGTGGTCAGATAGAGCCCGACGTGGGACTGGATCCCACGAACCGTGAGATCGTGACCTGAGCTGAAATCCAGTGTTGGGTGCTTGGAGCACCTGGGTGGCTCAGTTGGTTAAGTGTCCGACTTCAGATCAGGTCATGATCGCACGGTTCTCAGGTTTGAGGCCCCATGTCAGGCTCTGTGCTGACAGCTCAGAGCCTGGAGCCTGCTTGAAATTCTGTCTGTCTGTCTCTTTCTGCCTCTCCCCTGCTCATGTTGTCTCTCTCTCTCTCAAAATAAACACACATTAAAAAAAAAAAAAAAAAAAAAGAGTTGGGTGCTTAACCGACTGAGCCACCCAGGCGCCCTGTTAACTTTAACTCTTAAAATTAGCCCTTCGGTGGGGCGCCTGGGTGGCTCAGTCAGGAGAGCATGCGATTCTTGATCTTGGGGTTGTGAGTTCGAGTCCCACACTGGGGAGAGACTTGACTTAAAAAACAAAACAAAAACAAAACTAGTCCATTGGGACCAAGAAAGATATGCTCTTGTCTGAAAAGAAAGGTGAAGTGATTCTATTGGCAAATCCTGTAGTATCCCTGAGCACTCCAGTTTGTGACTCAGCAAGCGACGTGTACGTGGCATTTTATTTTTTTACAGTTATTTTTAAAAAATTTTCGAGCAAGAGAGTGCAAGTGGGGGGAGAGGGGCAGAGGGAGAGAACCTCAGGCAGGCCCCACGTTCAGCGTGCGGCCCGATGCGGGGCTCGATCCCACGACCGATCTTGGGACCGGCTTGGGATCATGACCCGAGCCCAAACTCGAGAGTCTGCCGTCCAAAAGATCGAACCGCCCAGGCTCCTCCATCCATGGCCTTTTTATCAGGGAACCTCAGTCTTGTTTGCCCAACCACAAGGTGTTCCTAGTTAAAGCCGAAACGAGGTTGCAGAGCCTTGTTTGTAGGATGTTGAGTCACCATGGTAGAGATTCCTAAATCCACTGTCGCCTCTGGAAGAACGTGGCTTGAAGCCGGGATTGCGAAATCCACGAGATGAAATTCAGAGTCCTCTAACTTCCCCGCCCTTTGTTGTGTTTTCGTTCTCTTGGTTTGTTCCTGTTGTTGGTTCTTTGTCCTTGTCTTGGTTGAAGACCTACTTACTGAGCTTTGAGTATTTGTGAAGCCTCGTACTAGGCACTGAGAATACAAGTGGTAAACAACGAAAGACCACAGTTTTCACAAGGCAGTTGTATAGAATATCCCTTGAGAACACACCCTTGGTTGGGGGCGCCCTGGGGGGCTCAGTCGGTTAAGCGCCTTGGTTTGGGCTCAGGTCGCCTTGGTTTTGGCTCAGGTCGTGGTCTCAGGGTCATGAGGTTAAGCCTGGCATTGGGCTCCCTGCTGGGTGTGGAGCCTTCTTAAGATTCTCTCTTTCCCTCTAGGGCTCATGCTTTCTCTGTCTCTAAAAGAGAAAGAAAAAAACCCACAAAAAACAAAGCAAAAGAAACACATACTTGGCAATCAGACCGCCTGGATTTGAATCTGGACATTGCTACTTAACCAGCTGTGCTCCCTAGTTTCTGCATCTGTTAAATGGGAAGATAGATATTTCTAGATCATGATAAGTGAAGGCAATAGGTTGAGGAATCCAGAATCCTGGTACTGTTCATATCTTGTCCGAACGGTCTCTTTTGAACATTTTTTTGGTGAGTTTGTTTATTTATTTTAAGTTTTTATTTAAATTCCAGTTAGTTAGCATACAATGCAATATTAGTTTCAGGCGTACAATATAGCGATCTCATCATTTCCATACAACACCCGGTGCTCATCTCGACAAGCGCACTCCTTACTCCCCATCCCCTATTTTCCCCAACACTCCCCTCACCCCCGCCTCCCCTCTCATAACCATCGGTTTGTTCTCTAGAGTTAAAGGATCTGTTTCTTATTTTGCCTCTGTCTCTTTTTCCCTTTGCTCGTTGGTTTTGTTTCTTAAATTCCACATACGAGTGAAATCATACGGTCTTTGTCTTTGACTGACGGACTCCGCTGGCTCCATCCATGTCCTTGCAAATGGCAAGATTCCGTTCATTTTGTATGGCTCTGTATATATACACCACATCTTTATGCATTCGTCAGCCGAGGGACACTTGGGCTGTTTCCATAGCTTGGCTATTGTAGAGAATGCTTTTACAAACATCAGCGTGCATGTATTTCTTTGAATTCGTATTTTTGTATTCTTTGGGTGAATACCGAGTGGGGCCATCGGTGGGTCGTAGGGTAGTTCTGTTTTTAACTTTCTGAGGAACGTCCATATGGTCTGTACTGTTCTCCAGAGTGGCTGCACCCCCATTTGCGTTCCCGCAATGGGAACGTTCCCGCAAAGGGAAATGGTTCCCCTTTCTCCACATTCTCACCAACGCCTGTTGTCCCTCGTGTTGTTGATTTTAGCCATTCTGACCGGCGTGAGGTGATACCTCATAACATTTTCTTTTTTGAAAAAAAATTCTTTTCTGTTCAGTTGAGTTTACTCATTTGTACTTTATTTATTTATTTATTTACTTATTTATGTATGTATGTATGTATGTATGTATGTATGTATGTAGGCTCCATGCCCAACGTGGGGCTTGAACTCACAACCCTGAGATCAAGAGTCACATGGTCTACTGACTGAGCTAGCCAGGCACCTCTCGGCATAACATTTTCCTGGGAAAAAAGCCTTACGAGATTGTTTTATAGTGTGAATGGAACAGTCTATTAATGTATTTGTATCTCTACAAAAGGCAAAGTTCACGTTAGATACAGGTCAGTGGTTACATTTTAATTGTCCTTGGGAATCCTCTTGGAAGCCCCATCACCAGAATCCAAGTCGGCTGCTGGAGTTCCAGCTGTCACATCGATTTTCCAGGTAGCAGAACGGAGGGAGAAAGGGGAAAAGCGGTATCCTCCGTCTTTCCAGGAGACTTCCTAAAAAGTCCACGTAATGTTTTTGCTTACATCTTATTCTTCTTTAAAAAATTTTTTAAAATCTTTATTTATTTTTGACAGAAAGGGAGAGACAGAGGGTGAGCGGGGGAGGGGCAGAGAGAGGAGGAGACACAGAATCCGCAGCAGGCTCCCGGCTCCGAGCTGGCAGCACAGGGCCCGATGCGGGACCTGAACCCACAAACGGTGAGATCATGATCTGAGCTGAAGTTAGGTGCTTGACTGACTTCGGTCTTCACCTAGCTGCAAGGGAGGCTAAACAGTATGGTTTTCTGTGTTGAATATGCTCAGCTAACCATTAAGATTCTCTTTACTAAACAAGAAGGGGGGGAAATGGATATTGGGAAGACTTGGAGCCAAATCAGTTCTTTGTGTAAATTCTTTTTTTTATTCATATTTTTAAAGTTTATTTCTTTTGAGAAAGAGAGCAGGGGAGAGTGCACACAAGCAGGGGAGGGGGCAGAAAGAGGGAGAGAGAATCCCAAGCAGGTTTCTTACCGTCCGCACGGAGCCCGACGCGGGGCTCAGACTCAAGAACCGTGAGATCACGACCTGGGCCCAAATCAAGAGTCAGACGCTTAACCGACTGAGCCACCCAGGCGCCCCCTTTGTGTAAATTCTTATCCACATTTGTGAGTTTCCTTTTTCTCAGGAAAATGAGTTTCCTCCTACTTTCATCGTTTGTACCTAGATGGGATTATTGGTTTTATTGAAGGGAACGTCTAACGTTGAGTACTTATGCTATGCTAAGTGTGGCGGTCATGCTGTGCTGTGGAGTGTACCAGCATTCCCATTTCACGGATGAGGACATTGAGGCACGGAGAGGTTAAATAAGTTCCTGTGTAGTGGGAGACTCAGGGTTCAAACGCAAACAGTTTTGAATTTTTAATTTTAGAGGGAGAGCAAGTGGGGGAGAGGAGCAGAAGGACAGAGAGAGAGAGAGAGAGAGAGAGAGACAGAGACAAAGAGAATCCTCAGCAGACTCCAGGCTCAGCCTGGAGCCTGACGTGGGGTCCAGTCTCACAACCCTGGGATCATGACCTCAACCGCGAAAGGAGGAGAGAGAGGCACCCTCAAAGCAGCACGTCTCCCGTATGAAATGTGGGTAAATTCCGTATTCACAACAGATGGAACACGGGTATCGCGTCGTACTTGAAATATTTGATTTGAGACGCATATGTTGTTTTTTATTGAGTTAATTGGTTTGCCAGTCGAGGACCTTCACGGTCTGGCCTCACCTTTTCACATTACCTTACCTCCTACCACCCAGTGTGACGACCTGAGAAGAAGTTTTAGAAATTGGCAAGTTTGGGTTTCAAGGGTTTTTTTTTTTTTCTTTTTTTAACTATTTTTTTTACTTATTTATTTTTTATTTTTATTTAAAAAAAAAATTTTTTTTTCAACGTTTATTTATTTTTGGGGACAGAGAGAGACAGAGCATGAACGGGGGAGGGGCAGAGAGAGAGGGAGGCACAGAATCGGAAACAGGCTCCAGGCTCCGAGCCGTCAGCCCAGAGCCCGACGCGGGGCTCGAACTCACGGACCGCGAGATCGTGACCTGGCTGAAGTCGGACGCTTAACCGACTGCGCCACCCAGGCGCCCCTAAAGCTTTTTTTTTTTAAGTTTTTTTATTTATTTTGAGAGACCGAGAGAGTATAGGCAGGGGAGGGGCAGAGAGACAGAGCGAGAGAGGGAGACAGAATCCCAAACTGGTTCCGCATTGTCAGCACAGAAACCGTAAAATTATGACCTGAGCTCAAATCAACAGATCCTTGGGGCGCCTGGGTGGCTCAGTCAGTTAACATCCGACTTCGGCTCAGGTTATGATCTCGTGGTTCGTGAGTGCGAGCCCCGCGTCGGGCTCTGTGCCGGCAGCCTGGAGCCTGGAGCCTGCTTGACAGCCTGGAGCCTGGAGCCTGCTTCGGAGTCTGTGTCTCTGTTGCTCTCTGCCCCTCCCCCACTTGTGCTCGCTTGCGCGCTCTCTCTCTGTCTCTCTCTCTCTCTCTCTCAAAAATAAACTATAAAAAAATTAAAGATATTAAAAAGAAGAAAAATAGAGTCGGATGCTTAATCACCTGAGCCACGCAGGCACCCCTTACCTACCTCTTTATATCTGAGTTTTATTTTTCTTTAAAACAGGAGCCATAACACCTACTTTAGAAATGCCCCTGCAGAGAGCCCGTGAGACACGGTATAGGTGATGCTGTTGGCCTTCAGAGGAATGTTATTTACTCCCGTCTCCTAGACTTCCCTCTTCCGTTTCCCCACCCCCACCCCTACCCCACCTCCCCCTTTGCCAGGGTGCTCTGGTCCGACTGGTTTAGTTACTCTTCCTTGAGCGCAATCTACCCTTTCCAACCTCCGTGCCATTGATTTCATCATTGCCTGTTCCCGAACCACCCCCATTCTTTTCCTCACTTAGAACATTTATACAGATCTCTGGCCTCTGCTGGGCTCCCGAAGGCATTTTGCTTTGAGACCGCCCCCACCGCAGTTTAAATCCTGCTCATCGTTCAAGGCCATCTCAAATTCCTTCTCCCCCATGAAAGCCTTCCTAGATCTGATCATGACCTGAAATTTCTCGCTGTCCTCAAGGAGCTTGGACTTCGGGGAGCGCCTAAGTAAGCCTCGCACACACCATTACCACAAAGCCGAGGAAGAAATACATTTCG
>NW_024420442.1:1462161-1463194 GCF_014898765.1 Herpailurus yagouaroundi | reverse complement strand
CGAAATGTATTTCTTCCTCGGCTTTGTGGTAATGGTGTGTGCGAGGCTTACTTAGGCGCTCCCCGAAGTCCAAGCTCCTTGAGGACAGGGATCTTGCTTTATTCACTTTTGCAGCCTCCTCAACACCACCTACTGTCTTGCTCCTGTTAGGAAGGAACTTAGATGGTTACTTGACTGGTCCGTGAAATCAACCTTGCTGTAAAGCTAAACTATAGGAGTTCACAAAAAAAAAAAAAAAAAAAAAAAAAAGCATTTCCTAGAAATGCATTTCAGAAATGCATCACAGCGTGTTTTGGTAAGCATTCAGGAGGCGTCCGTCCCCACCACGCTATAGGAAAGTCAGAAAAGTAGACTTTTCCCTCAGTCCGCGATGTTGGCACGGAACCTGTATTTCTTTCGTTTTGCTTCCAGATCAGTACTGACGTCAGTCCCCCAGCAGCCTCGGCTGGTGCTAAATTTCATATTCAACAGGGTGGGCTTTGAAAAGTAAATGGAGTGAAAACCCATAACCTGGGAAGCTCTGCAATGAATGTGCATGGTTAGTGTAATCAGTGACTAATTACGGTGAGGTTTATGGCCCTTTTGCTCTCTCACCCTGAAGAAATTTCAAGACCAGTTATGCACCACTTCCTGTCCACGAGTGGGGGGCCGGAGGGTCGGAGAGGGGACGTCACCAAGAGGTCCGCTTCTATCATAGGTGAGTTGATAGATGAGCTTGAGGCTTGAAGAGTAATTCTTCTAAGTGGGTCATTCGGTTTCCTCTGGTGAACCAGAAAGTCTGGAATGGACCCCATGCTGTCAGTACAAACCTTTGAGGAAACTGGGAAATCATTGCTGGATTTCAGAGCTGCGTGCTAATAAAAAGTGGCTGTAGCTTTTGCGGGGATTAAAGGAATCATTTAGAGCCTCTGACACGGTGAAGGAGGCCAAGGCTGAATTGTGGTCCTCAAACTTGCCTGTCCTTTTAAAAAAATAAAATTAATGTTTATTTATTTTTGAAGGAGAGAGAGAGAGAGAGAGAGAGAGAGAGAGA
>NW_024420442.1:1431482-1457161 GCF_014898765.1 Herpailurus yagouaroundi | reverse complement strand
GGGACAGAGAGAGACAGAGCATGAACGGGGGAGGGGCAGAGAGAGGGAGACACAGAATCGGAAACAGGCTCCAGGCTCTGAGCCATCAGCCCAGAGCCCGACGCGGGGCTCGAACTCCCGGACCGCGAGATCGTGACCTGGCCGAAGTCGGACGCCCAACCGACTGCGCCACCCAGGCGCCCCTTAAACAGTTCTTTTATGAGCCCTTTCTACTGCCCTTCATTTTGTCCCCTGTCCAGGGATCGTGCCCTGTTCTGCGTGGAGCTGATCCAGTAGTTCCCTCTGTGTCCATTTACGTCTATTCTCGGGGCCGGGCCAGGCCCGGTGGTGACTCATCACGTTGCTTTTCATTTGGAAGCAATTTTAGTAGCCCCAGATGGATTTTTTGTTTGTTTTGTTTTGTTTTGTTTTTTTAGCTTTCGTTTGATTTCTAGCAGCAACCCTCAAAAATCAATAGTTGAGAAAAGAGGTAACGGTGATCCTAATATTAGCCTGGGCTCCTCTCACTAGATTGTCCCAGCGGCCACTCGTGGTGGGGGACAGGCTGAGTGAAGGATGCTTTTCCTTTGGTGTATTTCTTCCAGAGATCGGCACTGCAGTGCTGCGGGGATTGGGTTACCTCCAGCTGGAGCTACGTCGAAGATAAGGAGACCAGCTCATGAAAGCTGGTTAGTCTGTCGTGAGCAATTTATACTCTGCAAACAAGAGCCGATATCTGTTTGTTTTGAAAAGAGAATGCACCATAGCGAGGGGGAGCTGCCTTATTGGCAGAATGTTGCACAAAACCTGGGGTGGATGTGTAGGAACGTGACCGTGAAGGAAACGTGTTGCCGTGACTGTCGTGGGGGGTGGGGGGCCCTCATTACCTGCCCTGGCCCTGTGACTGTTTTTTTTGTTTTTGTTTGGTTTTTAAGTTGATTTATTAATTTTGAGAGAGACTGTGAGCACAAGTGGGGGAGGGGCAGGGAGAGAGGGAGAAAGAGAACCCCAAGCAGGCTCCGCGTCGGCGGGACTCGAACTCACCAACCGTGAGATCGTGACCTGAGTCGGACGCTTAAGCGAATGAGCCACCCGGGGCACCCCGTCCTGTGACTGATTTTATTCAGCATGACGCCCACTGCTCCTAGAATATGGGGGGGAAATAGCCTGTCTTACCTACTTCACAGGGTGTTGCAGCAATCAAGGAAATAATAGATGTTCTAGCTCTTTGAAACCCATGGAATGCTAGACACACACCCACACACACCATCCGTCACCGTCTGTCCCTTTACTATCTGCCCCTTTCTGCTCCAACCAGAGTTCATATGCTTTTTCTGGGTTACTGCACATGCCTCCTGATTTCTCTTTCTACCTCCAGTCTCCCTTCTACAATAGTCTCCACTGTACTGTCGGACTCGTTTTCCAAAATCCACGCTTCATCGTGGCTCTCCTCCTCTGCTCTGAAATCTTCAGTAGCTCCCTAGTACCTATGACATCAAGTCCAGACTTCTTAAAAATTTTTTTTTTCAACGTTTATTTATTTTTGGGACAGAGAGAGACAGAGCATGAACGGGGGAGGGGCAGAGAGAGAGGGCGACACAGAATCGGAAACAGGCTCCAGGCTCCGAGCCATCAGCCCAGAGCCCGACGCGGGGCTCGAACTCCCGGACCGCGAGATCGTGACCTGGCTGAAGTCGGACGCTTAACCGACTGCGCCACCCAGGCGCCCCATAGTCCAGACTTCTTGACCTGGTATTTAGAAGTCTTTGTGATCTCATGCCTATCAAGATTTCCATCCTCTTTCCCCTAATATTCTTTAATACTCCATCCAGCCTATAACATTTAGCCTCCGCAAATGCCATATCATTTCTTAGAGCCTTTAGGATTTGGTCATTTCCTTGTCTTTACTTTTTGTTTTCAAGCGTCACAATTCAGTGTCCCTAGGACCCAATTTAAATGCCACTTTTTTTTTCTGTGTTTAGCTTTCCGATCGCTCCCCTGGGGGCATCTGTTTGGCAAGGATATGGTGAAGGGAACTCAAGCGTTAGGTGGTGGCCGAGTCAGGTGACTACTCAGATCCGTTTCAGTCCTATTCATTTTTTCTAAGCTTGTGCTTCGGCATAAACCAAAGAGTGCCTTCCCCCTCCCATTCTTCCTAGCATCTCCCCTCTCCTCCCACCTTGAGCTCTGGCTTTCTCTCTTCATACTGGCAGAGAACCTTGCTGTTTCCACCAAAGAGGCAGGCAAGCTGGGGGACTTTCACCGGAGCAGACAGGATGTGCTTCAACACTGCTCTGAAAAAATAAATGGTGCCAGTCTGTTGGCCTGGCACGCTATCCCAAAACAATTTTTAATCACTGTAATCGCTCTCTCTATATTCTTCAGGCATTTTGTGACATCCTTCAGTTGCTGCCTTGCCTCCCTGCCTCCCTCAGGTATACACCTTCCTCTCTAGACTTTAAGCCCTCTGAGGGCAGAGACCTTGTCTCACTCATCGTTTTGTCCCCCATAGTACTTAAGGGTACTCAATCTCTGGTGACTTGAATTGACAGTGGATGAAGAAGGAGCTTTTGAGGTGGTTGTTGTTGTCTATTATAAGGCACAAGGAACAACATAAAGGATTGCTTGATCCCTCCCCATCGTCTGTGACACTAACCACTGGGAAGCTTCCTTTTTGTGGCTGGGCAACAACCAGTGTCCTACTGTGATGGAAAGACTGATTTCTGGCGGAGCAGCTCTTGGCTTTGTGCAACAATTCGCCCGAGTCCCTAGGAAAGAGAGCAGTTTCAGAAAGAATGATTTGTTTGGTTTCCATTCGAAGCAGGGAAAACAAATAGCAATAAAGTATGGCGTGGCCGTGACACTTTCACTGGGGATCCTATGGCCGCGTGACCCACAACTTGAACAAAGTCCCATGAGCAGGGGCGGGATACAACCCCAGAGAGCCAAGACAACTGTCACCCCGAGTCCGGAAGAGGGGGGCCCTCGGAACGAGCAAAGAGGACTTCATGGCATCTGCCTTCGTAGATGCACTTGGCAGGACAGCGTGGGGGTAGCTGGAAGCGGGGCTGTGCAAAGCATGGAGAGGAATGGAAGCCAAGTTCATTAGGTGACGTTGGTGTTTTTATTTTACCTGTAGCTCTGATCACAGATGCCAAGTCTTGTTCTCCCCTTTTTGTCCCTGTGTCTTTCTCTGGATCCTGGTGAGTAAACGATATGCCTAGAGGATCAACAAACCATTTGAAATACTGAATTTTTATTTACTTATTGAGAGACAGAGAGAGCATGAACAAGGGAGGGGCGGAGAGAGAGAGAGAGAGAGAGAGAGAATCTCAAGCAGGCTCTGCACTGTCAGCTCAGAGCCCGACACGGGGCTTGGGTCCACCAACTGTGAGATCCTGCCCTGAGCTGAAGTCAAGAGTCAGGAGCTTAACCAACTGAGCCACCCAGGTGCCCCGGGAATACTGAATTTTTAAGTGAGGTTGAAGCCCGTGCATGAAGCCTGTGCCCTGGGAATACTGAATTTTTAAGTGAGGTTGAAGCCCGTGCATGGAGGTAATTGTCAAGGACCGTGAGACTGTAGAGATATTGACGCCTACAGACCGACATAGAGACAGAATACTGCAGGTCGGACTAGAGGTGCAGAGAAAAGACCCGGTTTTGGTATAATCAGTGATACCGACTGAAGGGAGACCGGGCCAACGGGCAGCGAGTAGTCTGGAAACCCAGGCGAGCCGGGGCCAGAGGGACTCAGATTCTAGGAGGGCATACACATTCCAGGCACTAGGAAGGTCATTGTCCCAGTCGGGAGGTCTTAGGCCTTACTCTGGCCTGGGTGAGCTATCCTTGAGCGGCGTCTTCTCTGAACTCCCGAGTCTATGCCCATCCCAACTCATCTTCTGATGACGGATGGCAGTCTGCAAGAAGAGGTTTGGACAGCACACGCATGCACGCGCGCGCGCGCGCACACGCGCACACGCACACACACCCCACTTTGGTCTCTGTAAAGGAGTCCTCCATGAATGAATACATGGACGTTCTGCTAACCAGGACAATCTCTTATGACTTTGGTAGCGTGGATCGGTTTGCCCCCGGGTCTGACTCACTCGGAAACACACGCGGGACGGAGTTTCCGGGAACAAGTTCTGAACGATGGTGTATTTGCCAGAGGTTCCCTGAAAAGCCTTTTGGCCCGCTGGCTGGTCAGCTTTCCCTTCGGACACCCCTCCACCGCCTGGCTGCCCTTCTCCGGTTACGGCGAGGGGGACCGATCGGCTTTGCCCTGCCTTATGCCAGACGGGAGAGTCTTCAGATGCCAGCAAATGTTCATCTTGTTTGCCCATTTCTTCTCGCATTTTGCAAATGCCTCAGCTGTGTTTGTGTCTTTTCCATCCTTCAGTTCGGAGCAATCTGTTCGTTTTGACGAGCCAGCAGCTTCCACGGCGTGCTAGAAAGCCGGGGCTGGGTAACCAGAGCTTTGGTTTTTCCCCTGTTGCAATGATGTCAGCGAGGGTGGAGGGCTGGGGGAAATCATTCATGGTCATCCAGTATGTTTTGTGCTGCTAAACTGTCCCTGTCTTTTTATCCCCCGAATCTATTGTTAACGATAAGAGAAACACCACCGCTTTGCACCCTCATTCTGTGCCCCTCCCCCCCGCAACGATTTTTTTTTTCTTTAATTATGCCATTTCAAGATGTTTGCTGCGTTATCTAATGTAATTTATATTATCTGTTGCCAATTACACCGGAATGGACCCATTTAGAATATTTTTGTGAAAGTCAGTGGGGAAACCAAGGTTTTCTGTTTAGAAACTTCACGTTCTGTGTTGAATTGTGTCCTCCCAGAATTCCTGTGTTGAAGTCCTCTCGGTATCTCCTAATTTGGAAATAGGGTCCCTGCAAATGTAATTAGTTAAGTGAGGTCATATTGGAGCAGGGCGGTAGGGCGGGCCCTTAGGCAATGAGTGGTGTCCTTATGAAAAAGGGAATTCAGAGGGGGCGCCTCGCTGGCTCACACAGTAGAGCACGTGACTCTTGATCTCAGGGGTCGTGAGTTCAAGCCCCGCGTTGGGTGCAGAGTTTACTTAAAAATAAAACCTTTAAAAAAAAGTGGGGGAGGTATTTGGAGACACCTCCCGGAAGGAACACCAGGTAAAGGTGAAGGCAGAAATCAGGGTATTGTTTCTACAAACCAAAGAACACCAAAGATGGTCAGCAAAGCCACCAGGACTTAGGAGATTTTCCCTCCCAGCCCTCCGAAAGAACCAACCTTGCCGACCCCTCGATCTCAGACTTCTGGCCTCCAGAACGGACACAGGAAGTTTCTGTTGTTCTAGCTACTCAGTTTGGGGTCCTTCGTCACAGCAGCCCTGGCAAACCAAGGCCCTCCCTCCACCGAAACATTGCAGCTAAGCGTGCGTTCCGTAGAGGGAGGAACAAACACACGGCTGGTGAACTCACAACATGTCAGGCGTTTGGGAAGCCTCGACAGTCTGAAGGTTGCTGGAGGATGGAAATCGTGGGTCCCCAGAGCAAGCCCCGAAGCCACGTGCTGCCCGAGAAGGTGGAGATGATGGGCAGAGCTTGGAGCTGCCCGCCAAGGGCGGGTGAAACTGGGCGGATGTTGTCTTGTGTGTTTGTAAAGTCAGGTCACACATGCCCACTTCTCCCCTTCTTCACAGGGATGTGGTGTGCGTGGATGTTTGGAGGTGTTTGGTCAATACAGTGGGGTGGGGTGGGTTCGGCCCCCCCCCCCCCCCAGCGTCCTATAGACTGGAAGTTCTTTGGCCCCTTCCAACGTGAAGCCTCAAGTGTAACTCGCCCTGCTCTCAGCTGTATCAGATGAGTCATTGGGAGCAAGCCCTACCCAGATGAATTCAGTTTATTAATGTTTGGCCTTGGCCCCTGCCAGGTGCTTTAGGATAAAGCAGAGCTCAGGGAGGTGTTGGCAAGACCTTCCCGTGGGCCACCGGTTCTGCCCTTGCTTCTCCCTGCCTTTCTGCCTCCGTGCCCTGAGCCGGCATCCTGATCCCGGGCTTCTTTTTTTTTTAAATTTTTTAAAAATGTTTATTTATTTTTGAGAGAGAGAGAGAGAGTGCGTGCACAGGGGAGGAGCAGAGGGAGAGGGAGACACAGAATCCGAAGCAGGCTCCAGGCTCCGAGCCGTCAGCACACAGCCCGACGCGGGGCTTGAACTCACGAACCGCGAGATCATGGCCTGAGCCGAAGTCGGACGCCCAACCGACTGAGCTGCCCAGGCGCTCCCCGATCCCGGGCTTCTGATGCTCTGTGACCACTGCGTTCTAGCCGTGAGTATCCATGCCGGCAGCTGCCCACAAAACAGGCACCACAATCTCTTAGGTCAGCCTGGTCTTTCCGGAGGCCAGCCGGGGGTGGGGTTGGGGGGTGGTGGGAGCGCACCCCGTGTTTCTGCTTTGCCTGGCTCGTCGCCAGAAAATCCGAGCTGCTCCAGTTGGAAAGACTTTCTAGAGGCCGGAAACTGGATCTGGCTCGTGTGCGTTTCAGCGGCTTATTTTCCCAAAGCTAATTCGTGCCTTATTGCTCAAGATTCAGTGGGTGTGTGTTGTAAGTAGGATGACGATATTTGCTGAACCAAAAGTTGGTTAGGTGGTCCAATCGTGGGTTGTGGGGGCAGGAATACACACACACACACACACACACACACACACACACACATATATGAAAAGTCTTACAAAGGTGTGAAAGTGAAGTAACATGTAGTTAACAAATTTGACCAATCGTTTCTAAAAAAATGTTTATTTGAGATGCCTATGCGTGTGGGGAGGGGCAGAGAGAGAGCGTCCCAAGAGTTAGCATGGAGAGTCAGCAGGGTATCCGACAAGGGGCTCATGAATCATGGGGCTCATGAATCGTGAATCTCGCGAATGTCCTGAATCGTGAGATCATGACCTGAGCTGAAATCAAGAGCTGGACGCTCAATGGGCCGAGCCATCCAGGCGCTCCCGACAAGTCCTCTTTATTGAAAAGTACATACAGGAGTTTCTGAAATTAGAACAGACGCGGATAGTTCACAACAAATACTTACTGAGCGTCAGTTACGTACCAGGCACTGTTCTTGGTCTTTGAAATCTATCAGGGCACCAAATAAAAACCAGTGTCTCTGGCCTTCTGGAGCTACATTCTAGAAGTAGGCCTACAAATCCTCAAACGTTCAAAGGCCCTTCCTGGGATGTTTTTACAACGCAAGGTCTTTCCAGGTGTCAGCATTTTCGTGAATAAACTTTGAAGTAAGATCTGCTATTTGCAGGAGTACTCGTCTCTCTGTGCCACAGGGGAGGTGTTGGGAAAGCCATCTGGCTGTTGGCTCTGGCTGGCCCCTGCTTGGGGAATAGAGAACTGGTCGGTAGTCCTTGGGTGACTTTATCTCCTGCCCCAAGCACGCCTTTGTTGGGACCTTTGTTGTCGTTTGAACTGATGTAGGCGCTGCTTATATTGTCACAGGCTTCGAAGTGGTGGGTCTGCTGCCGCATCTCCAAGGACGGTTCTGTGTGCCGTCGTTGGCTTTTGTCGTTACCTTTTAAGTATCGGCAGCAGGCGGCTCGCCTGCCATACACCTGCCCGGCTCTTAAATCGTTGCGGAATAAATGAATGAGCAAATGGGAGCCTTCCGGATAGCTTCTTCTGTTGGCAAACGGGAGGAATGTTGGTTCTTGCTGCACTGGTGAAATCCAGTGTCCCTTAAAATAAGGAAAGGTGCGGACCACGTGGGTCGATGGGTGGTGCTGCCCTGGGTTTTGATGTTGTACTTCTCCCCATGGGGGAATTGTGACAAGGGTAGCGAGGGGCCAGAGTTGATCGAAGACACTTTTTTTTTTTAAAGTTTATTTTCACAGAGGGAGAGAGAAAGGGTGTGTGTGTGTGAGTTGCCAGTGGGGGGGTGGAGGGGGGTGTTGGGCGGAGAGAGAAGGAGGGAGAGAATCCCCAGCAGGCGCCGTGCTGTCAGCATGGAGCCCGATGTGGGGCTCGATACCACGAACCGCGAGATCGTGAGCTGAAAGCAAGCGTCGGAAGCTCAACCCACTGAGCCACCCAGGCGCCCCATCAAATCAGTTTCTAAGACTGAGAGTGTTGAAGCCGGGTCTTTAATTCGGTGCTGCTCATACTCCTGGGTGCAGGAGAAGCACCTGGATGGCTTGTGAAAACAGATTGCACCTAACCTCAGAGTTTTTTGATTTATTCCATCTGGAGTGGGGCCCAAGAATCGGAAATTCCTTTTTTAATTTTTTAAAAAGGTTTACTTATTTTTGAGAGAGAGAGAGAGAGAGAGAGAGACAGAGACACAGAGACGTCGTGAGTGGGGGATGGGCGGAGAGAGGGAGACACAGACTCCAAAGCAGGCTCCAGGCTGTCGGCACAGAGCCCGATGCGGGGGCTCGAACCCACGAACCGCGAGCTCATGACCTGAGCTGAAGCAGGGCGCCCAACCGACTAAGCCAAGAATTCCTGAGTGAGCCCTAGTTGATGTAGAATCCCTAGAAGTGAGGCCCAAACATCTGTACTTTCAGAAAAAAATCCCACTATTCTGGTGCACGTAAAAGCTTGAGAAACCCCACCACAAAAGACTATCCCTCCCATATGACGGCAAGGACCGTTAATATATGTCAGTTGTAATTGATCATTAGAGGAGTTCGTAACATTGGCAGGATCCCTGGTAGCTCTGTAAAGCTCATTCCCACTACGAGCTGCCTTATGCCACCCTATCTGAAACTCTACCTGGGTATAATCAAGGACGGCTGGCAATGCAATGCCATGCAACAATAGCTGATGTATCCTTACTGCCGTCGTTAAGTGGGTGATGCAAAATCGGAAAACCATGTGATTCCTGAGTTCTGGTGAACTCTCACGGTGGTGACCTGGCTCAGTCCAGAGCCCCCACTGCCGTGTCTTTTCGCAAAATTGAATGCGTGCCGCTGGACTCTTTCCAGGGTTAAAACACATCCTCCTGTTTAACTCTGGTATCTCTTTGTTTCAAAGTCCGTGCCAGTAACCACAGACCTACTTTATCCATGGGAAGAGACCGACATTGTTAAAATTCAGTTAAGTCCGGACTAGTGCCCAACGTGTCTGCACATAGCTCTTTATTTTTATTTATTTTTTAAAGTGTTTGAGAGAGAGAACGAACACAAGCGGGGCAGCGGCAGAGAGAGAAGGAGACAGAGAATCCCAAGCAGGCTCCGTGCTGTGAGCGCAGATCCCCACATGGGGCTTGAACTCCCAAACCCTGAGATCTCACGACCTGAGCCGACATCCAGAGTCAGGCGCTTAACTGAGCCACCCGGGTGCCCCTGTACGTAGCTCTTTAGCGTTAGCCAACTCGGCAGGGCCGAGAGCTTCCGTCCGCTCTGTCCGTCTCTTACGTGGCCTGGCTAAAGGACTGTGGTTTCTGTTTTTGACCTTCACTTAGCATCCTGCTCTGTCAATTCCTGTTTCTGCTGCTGACCTGGTCACCTATGCTCATCCAGCATCCTTTATTGCCTCTGCCACCTTCCTGCCACCTCTGCTTATCCACAAAGGATAAGTGACTTCAGGGACTATACTTTAAGAAAAGAGCTGGAATCCTCTCTGTGCCTCTGAGGTGTAGAAATACGTACACGCGTTCTACCCCTGGCACTGTGCGATGACTTGCTCACGCAATATGAGCGTCCGTCATCCGTGTGCTCCGCTGTTTAGTCCAGCTCTTTGAAGAGCGTGTTGAAGAATAAACAATAATATTTGCATCGTGAGGAAAAACTGGCAAGTCCTTTTTTTTTTTTTTTTTTTAATGTTTACTCAGTTGTTTTTTGAGAGCGCGAGCAAGCCGGAAGGGTCAGAGAGGGAGAGAATCCGAAGAAGGCTCTGTGCTGTCAGCACAGAGCCCGATGTGGGCCTCGAACTCATAAACTGTGAGATCATGACCTGAGTCGAAACCCAGAGGCGGATGCTTAACTGACTGAGCCATCGAGGCGCCTCTCCCTGCGAGTCCTTTAATGTGTAACTTGACTGAAGATAACAAAACTATAGGACTCGACTTTTTGGTGTCTACTCTAAAATTTTGCCTTAGTCCCTACTCTAAAGGGGAATAAAGAAAGCTAGTATTCATTGAGCACCTACAGTCTGCAAGTTACACGGGTTACAAGAGGCCCAGGTGGGGCTGGAACTGAGGTCTATCCGATGCTATGCTAGATTCTGGAAACCCCCATATTTTCATTTTCTCGTGGCCGCCGATGGCCTTCGAGGGCAAGCTTCTTTAACGATTATTTAGGACAACAGCAGTATCTGTGGAACCTCATCTGATAAGCACGTTTTTTCCAGATTATGGGTGTAAGTTGTATTTGGTCTTTAATTCGGATGATTTGTGTTTATAGACTTCTGTTTTCGCATGTTTTCTGCCATTTCTAAACAAGCAAGCTTTAGCTCTGATTAGAGAACAACAGGAAATCAATCTCCTGTGAATTTTTTTTTTTTTTTACTGTAAATGTTTGAATTACATTTATTATATCTCTCCATCACTGTTTGCTGTCTGGTGATGTGAAGTCAAATTGGCCTGTGCCTACATGCTGGTTTGGTGTGCACCGCCATTGTGGGAGGTACAGTGGGGTTCTGTCTGTGATGGGGAAGGGGACTCTGATCAAAGCTCCGGAGAGCCATAGAAATTCCGATAAGGCTTGTGGGAAAAAAAAAAAAAATACGCCCGGGGGTGCCCAGGTGGCTCAGTGGGTTAAGCATCTCTTGATTTCACTCAAGTCATGATCTCCCTGTTGGTGAGTTCGAGCCCCGTGTTAGGCTCTGCACTGACTGCAAGGAGCCTGCTTGGGATTCTCTGTCTCTCTCCCTGCCCCTCTGTCCAGATCGTGGTCTCTCTCAAAATAAATGAATTAAAAAAAAAAAAAAAATATATATATATATATATATATATATATGCGCTCCATATATATATTAGAGCTCCACCCTTATGGCCTTTTTAGTTAACCTCTTTATTTATTTTAACAAATGTCTTAAAAGTTTATTTATCTTAGGGCGCCTGGGTGGCTCAGTCGGTTGGGCGGCCGACTTCGGCTCAGGTCATGATCTCGCGGTCCGTGAGTTTGAGCCCCGCGTCGGGCTCTGTGCTGACAGCTCAGAGCCTGGAGCCTGTTTCAGATTCTGTGTCTCCCTCTTTCTGACCCTCCCCCATTCATGCTCTGTCTCTCTCTGTCTCAAAAATAAACGTTAAAAAAAAATTAAAAAAAAAAAGTTTATTTATCTTGAAAGCGCGCACAAAGTGCTAGCGTAAAGCCCGACGCGGGGCTCAAACTCCTCGCACCATGAAATCGTGACTGGAGCGGCGATCAAGAGTCTGATGCTTAAGCGACTGAGCCACCCAGGCACCCCTAGTTCACCTCTTTAAAGGCCCTCCTCCAAATACAGTAGCATTGGGCTTTAGGGCTTCAGCATATGAATTATGGTGGCGAGACAGCACCTCCTATCATACCGCCCCACTGGACTGTCCGTTAGATGCAGGTCCCGGGGGTTCTGAGGTGGGACTTGTAACAAAACGAGATAGTGTGGGGCGCCCGCGATGGTCAGATGGTGGAGGGTAACTGAAAGGATTCTCTTTCCACTGGTGAAATCGTAAGGATTCTCAAATATATGGTGGAGAAAACCAAGCAGCTTTGCCCATGACTCACTTTTTAAAGCCTGCCATTGGTCTGTCAAGACAGGGTGGTCAGGAAGGCAAGTCAGTTCAGTGCCTGGCAGGGCTAAAGTTGGAAAAGAAACTGGTCTTTGAGAGGTTGGGTGTAAGTCAATGCAAAAATCAGTAAGAGAAAAGATTTTGTGTTTCTGGATTTGCCCTAATGGGTATTTCTTAACTTCAGGTTCATTTACTAATTACGTAGATGATACTTCTGGCTTATAAATAAGTAGCTTGGATTTTTATTTAGTTTGTGATGTAAACTATTGCAGTTTTATGCTTATTCCTTGGTTGACCAGCGGTTAGGTTCCTTCTAGCACTTGGAGTGAGAGCTGGGGGCTGAGGTAAAATCCCTATGCAAGACCTGTAGAGCCTACGTAAAAATCCTCTCCCATTCTGGACAGTCGTAATAGAAGTTGAATGACAGGGGCACCTGGTTGGCTCAGTCGATTAAGTGTCCAACTCTTGGTTTCGGCTCAGGTCGTGATCTCCCGGTTTGTGAGATCGAGCCCCACGTTGGGCTCTGCGTTGACGGTGCAGAGCCCTGCTTAGGATTCTCCCCGCCCTCTCCTCCTCCCTTTCCCTACTCGCGTGCTCTTTCTCTCTCAAAATAAAGAAACTTAAAAAAAGTTGAATGGTAATAGCCGTGTGTGTGTGTGTGTGTGTGTGTGTGTGTGTGTGTGTGTGTGGTAGGCTTTAAGTGACCATGCAGTTATAGCCCCTTTGCTTGTTATATGGCTCTGACTCAGTCCTGGGGACCCGGAGGTGGCAAGCTGTTTGAGGACCTCCTTTCCCTCCGTCACCACGGGGGTAGAATATAAAGGCCCATGAAAGGTATACTACATTTGTTACTTTCTCCAAACTGCTGGGCTTGTCATTCTGTCATAGAAGGAAATTAGGTTTGTCTGACATCGTATTCCTCATTGTCAGCTTGATAGATTGCCCTGTGTACCTCAAAATCTTTGTCAATTGATTATTTTCCTTTTTTTTTTTTTTTTCCAGGCTTTTTCTCGGTATGAAAGTTAGCAAGTCTCTAATTTCTGACCATTGTTTCTCCCATTTTAATGGTGCTGTCATGTTCATTCTTTCTCACTTGTCAGAGTTCTCTTAGTTTTCCATGGGCAGGATTCATGTGCAGCAAAACTGGAAGCCTGCCAAGCTGATCTTGACATGCTCTCACTCTCCACTCCACTCCTCTCTCCTGGGAGAATTCTTTCTTCATCAGGAATTGAAACTGTGACCCCACCCATACACAGTGGGCTTATATTATTTATTATATTATTATATAATTGCCTGGAATGCAACTAATTTTGTTTCCCGCTCCCCTCCAGGCTTAAGGTACTCTCTTTTGGTGGGTTTTGCTATTTTAACAGGGACCTCTTAAAAGACTTAAACCCTTGGAAGAGCAAGGGACTGTGTCCCTAGTGGTGGAATAACGCAGAAGGGTGTGCATCCTTCTCCGTGCGCCCCCCCCCCCCAGAGGCAGCCCCATACTCCAGCAGCTTCCAATGGGGAAAATAACCGGCATCTGTAATGATGGTGGGATTTTCTCTGAAGCCAGGCAGGGATCTGTTCCAGAGCAGGTGTTTCCCCTGTCTCCTGATTCAACGAAAGGGCTAAGGTTTTCTCCAAAAGTTGCAAAAGTACCTGAGCTCATTTTGCTAAGAGGTAATTGTTCCAGGTCCTCAATGAAGACGTGAGCAAATGTTGAGAAAGAGCGTTTAAGAATGTCATGGTAAAATAAAGGGACAGGGCTTGTGAGGACTGTGAAATCAGTGATGTATTGGGTAAGCCTAACCACAGCCGTGGTAGGGTCCTAAAATAGCAGAATGGTCAGGCTTGGGAGGGATCTTAGAGGCTCTCTGGCTTATCTATCTAATGGGTGGCAGCGTGGAATTCTGGGAGGTGGGGGATGAAACATGTGCTTTATTATTTTTTTATTTATTAAAATTTTTTTTTTAACATTTATTTATTATGGAGAGACAGAGACCGAGCATGAGCATGGGAGGGGTAGAGAGAGGGGTAGACACAGAATCCAAAGCAGGCTCCAGCCTCCGAGCTGTCAGCACAGAGCCCGATGCGGGGCTCGAACTCAACGGACCACAAGGTCGAGAGTCACATGCTGTTCTGACTGAGCCAGCCAGGTGCTCCTGGACTTTTTTTTTTTTTTTAATGTTTATTTATTTTTGAGAGACATAGTGTGAGCAGGGGAGGGGCAGAGAGAGAGAGGCAGACACAGAATCCGAAGCAGGTTCCAGGCTCCGAGCTGTCAGCACAGAGCCTGATGCGGGGCTCGAACTCACGGACTGTGAGATCATGACCTGAGCCGAAAGTCGGACGCTCAACCGACTGAGCCACCCAGGCACCCCTGGACTTGTTTTAAAGAAGGAACCATTTATATTTTGATGAAGTGACAGAATCACCATTTTATGTTGATTAATTTGTAGTTCTTTGTTTGTAAATACCTGCGCTGTCTCCTGTCTACAAGTATTTACTCCATTTGATAGTAAAGGAAATTGAGGTCTACAGAGGTGAGGACTTGCCTAGTAAGCTGGTAAGTGGCTGAATCCTAATTAGAACCAGGGTCTCCTGACTCGGTTCAGAGCACTTTCCATCCCACAGTAATTTCCCAGATTAAAAAAAAAAACCCTTTTCTTTTTTTATTGGTGTTGTACATTCTGTGGGTTTAGACAAATCCATAACGTCACGTACCCATCTTAATAATGTTATGGAGTCTATTCATTACGCTAAAAATCTTCTGTACTCTGCCTGTTTAATTATGTGTGTAGTTTTGTCTTTTCCAGTTTTTTGTACAGTTGGAATCAATCCCACAGCATGTAGCCTTTTCAGATTGGCTTCTTTCACTTAGTAGCATGCATTTAAGGTTCCTTCATAGGTTTTCATGGCTTGACAGCTCATTTCTTTGAGCACTGAATAATATTCCATTGTCTGGATGTACCACAGTTTATCCATTCACCTACTAAACGACATTTTTGTTGCTTCCAAGTTTTGGCAATTCTGAATACTGCTGTAAACTTCCCTGGGCAGGTTTTAGCGTGAACATAAGTTTTCAACTCCTTTGGGCAGATACCAAGGAACACAATTGCTGGAACATACACTAAGAGCATGTGTAGTTTTGTAAGAAATCGCTAAGCTGTCTTCCAAAGTGGCTGCACCATTTTGCGTTCCTGTCAGCGGTGTATGATGAGTTCGTGTTGCTCTACATTCTTTTTTTTTTTTAAGTTTGTTTATTTGTTGATTTTTGAGAGAGAGAGAGAGAAGAGCAAGGATGAGCAGGGGAGGACCAGAGAGACGGGGCGTGGGGGTGGGGGTGGGGGGAAGAAAATCCCAAGCGCGGCTCGAACACGAGAACTTTGAGATCATGACCTGAGCCAAGATCAGGAATTAAGCACAAAGGAAAACCCGACGGACAGGGGAAAAGGCCCTTCGATGAGTTTCAATGTCCTACCAAATGGGACCAATTGCAGGAACTTGGCTCTGGCTGTCCTGTAGGTTGAAGTCCCAGTTTTGGTCTTCCTGTTCGGCCTCTTGGTCTAGCTTTCGGCCCACAAAGTTTAAACTTAACCCTCACGTTCCTGCAATTGGTCCCATTTGGTAGGACATTGAAACTCATCGAAGGGCTTTTTCCCCTGTCTCTCGGGTTTTCCTTTGTGCTTAATTCCTGACTGGCATCTGGATCCTTTGCGTCCTACTTCTAGTATGGGGGACTGACGTGATTTCTAGAACTTCCTCCTGTCAAGATAGGGTGACTAATCCTGTTACACTCCTGATGAGAGTTCCTAGAGACCATCAGAGGAACTTGATGGTATCCCAGGGCCAGGCTGACAGCAGCAGAACTGTGCTGAGGGTTATAATGGAAAACGTAGGTTTCATTGTAACAACCAAAGGCTCCTTGTAACCACACGATTGCCTGGGAGACGGGCGGCCGCCTCATAGTTTGCAGAATCCTTCTGAATAGCTTTACAAATGACTTCATCACTGCCCAGTGACATAGGGGGAGTCAACTCGAACCATATTTCATCATCTGACTCTTAGAAGTAGTACATCTTTGAGTTAAAAATTACACATTACTAATATGACCAAAAGGGGCTTTGTCGAACCATCTTTTCGTCCACGCAGCTAGAGGCGAGGGCTAAGTGGCAGGGACTCTGCGTCTGGCCTCCACTGGGCTGTGTGACCTTGGGGCTGGAAGGGGCTGAGCCGGGATGGACCACACATTAAGGAAGGGTCTCCTTGAACCTCTTGTTTCCATCTATACGTAAATCTCTTAACAAATTGGAGATGAGGTCTCTGAAACTCAATTAGACTCCCAAGCGTAAACAGTTTTCACTCCCACTACTGGACTTCCCTGCCTCCTGATCAAGTGTTCTTGTCTGTAAAAGGAAGCGAGCTATTGTCCTGTATTAGAAAACAGGAATGGGGGGGCGCCTGGGTGGCGCAGTCGGTTAAGCGTCCGACTTCAGCCAGGTCACGATCTCGCGGTCCGGGAGTTCGAGCCCCGCGTCGGGCTCTGGGCTGATGGCTCAGAGCCTGCAGCCTGTTTCCGGTTCTGTGTCTCCCTCTCTCTCTGCCCCTCCCCCGTTCATGCTCTGTCTCTCTCTGTCCCCAAAATAAATAAACGTTGAAAAAAAAAATTAAAAAAAAAAAAAAAAAAGAAAACAGGAATGGGACAAACAGCAGACAGTCTGCTGCCCAGGCAAGAACTGCTCTGGACGGCCGTGTTGTGAACTGCTGCTGAGACAGCTAGGGAAACTGGAAGAAACCTTGACAGAAACTCTGAGGAACAAAACCTCCCAGGGAGTCACTCTCACGCCGAGCCCCGGCCGCCCCGGCACACGGATCCCTAGACGTACTGCTTTCTCGGGATTCCGTTCCCTTCGTGGTTTTCTGGGATCTGTAGTTCAGGTGTAAGGGCTATGGCTGCAAATACTTCCTGGACCAAAGGCCAACGGTCCTCTCGTCTTCCCCCCCCCCCCCCCCCAATACATACACGCATGCACACACAATGTAGCACTCTGGGAACTTATTACCTGAAAGTTTCTCCTCACCTGCACCTGCTCCTGTTAGGGTGGGTGTGATCCTGGAGAGGTAGAGCCAAGAATCGATCATCCACCCATCCATCCATCCATCCAGTCATCCCCTGACTTAGTCCACAAATATTTGAGGGGCTTATAGTTTGCTAGGCTCTCGAGTTGGCACTGGGGGAGGTTACAAACATATGTTAGGCGCTACAAAGAAATAGAAAGTAATAGAATATAGGATCCAGGGACCTAATACTCCCCAAACTTCAGGTCTTTGGGGTCTTTACCTCCCTTAGTGCCCAGGCTCTGACGTTTTTCTACCCTTCTATTAGCTCCCTAGTACCCAAAACTTCATTCAGAGGAGACTATCAGGGAAACATTTAGATCTTGTTCTTTTAAGACCAGCAAATCCGAGTACTCTGTGGAAATACTCATGGGAAGTAACCTTAGAGGCTGGAGCATTGTTGCGTTTTCGTGAAGGAAAACTTCTTTAGGTGCTACTAGGAAAAAACATTTTTTTTTAATTTTTTTTTTTTCAACGTTTATTTATTTTTGGGACAGAGAGAGACAGAGCATGAACGGGGGAGGGGCAGAGAGAGAGGGAGACACAGCATCGGAAACAGGTTCCAGGCTCTGAGCCATCAGCCCAGAGCCCGACGCGGGGCTCGAACTCCCGGACCGCGAGATCGTGACCTGGCTGAAGTCGGACGCTTAACCGACTGCGCCACCCAGGCGCCCCGGAAAAAACATTTTTTGAAGGCACCTGGATGGCTCAGTCGGCTAGGCGTCTGACTTCAGCTCAGGCCATGATCTCACGGTTCGTGAGTTCAAGCCCCACATCGGGCTCTGCGCTGACAGCTCGGAACCTGGTGCCTGCTTCGGATTTTGTGTCTCTCCCTCTCCCTCTCCCTCTCTCCCTGCCTCCGCTCCCCCTGACATCAAGTTTTTGAAAAGATTTTTTAAAATTTATTTTGAGAGCACGAGAATCCCAAGCAGGCTCCCTGCTGTCGGCACAGAGCCCAATGCGGGGCTCGATCTTCTGAACCGTAGAATCCTGATCTGAGCTGAAATCAGGAGTCAGATACTTTACCGACTGAGCCACCCAGGCACCCCAAAGGATTTTATTTTTTGTTTTTTTAAGTAATCTCTGCATGGGGGCTTGAACTCCCGACCCTGAGATCAAGAGTCACGTGGCTCTGCCCACTGAGCTAGCTAGCTAGGCACTCTGAAATTGTTGAATTATTTTTTTTCATGTGGCTTTTTATTTTGAGAGAGACAGAGAGTGAGTGGGGGAGGGCAGAGAGAGAGGGCATCTCAAGCAGGCTTCGTACCGTCAGCGTGGAGCCTGATGCGGCTGGGACTCACGAACTGTGAGATCACCACCCGAGCCGAAGCCCAGAGTCGGACGCTTAACCGACTGAGCCACCCAGGCGCCCCTGAAATTGTTTATGGACTCACCGAAGAATTGTTTCAATCAACAACTTAACATTTAAAAATGTAATTTGCGGGGCGCCTGGGTGGCGCAGTTGGTTAAGCGTCCGACTTCAGCCAGGTCACGATCTCGCGGTCCGGGAGTTCGAGCCCCGCGTCGGGCTCTGGGCTGATGGCTCGGAGCCTGGAGCCTGTTTCCGATTCTGTGTCTCCCTCTCTCTCTGCCCCTCCCCCGTTCATGCTCTGTCTCTCTCTGTCCCAAAAATAAATAAACGTTGAAAAAAAAAATTAAAAAAAAAAAATAAAAATGTAATTTGCGTTCTATGGGATACATATTAGCCAAAGGGCCAGACTACTCTATAGTAACTAACCTTGGATTCTCCGTGTCCTAAAATAGGAAAAAGGTCTGTTTCTCCCATATGGGTGACACTAGTGCAAGTTGGAGTTTTGGAAAAAGCTCAGATACTCAGGGACCCAGGCTGATGAAGGATGAACCCAGGTTGATCGAGATTCTACTCTCTTGAAGATGCACGATTTGGAACACATGCCACATAAGAGCAGAAGCTGGGGGGCCACTAGAGGCTTTTGCCTGTTTTTAGGCGGGAAGTGATACATGTAATTTGTGTCTGTGTTTGATTAGCCAGAACTAGTCACGTATTCCCACCTAACGGCTGACGAGCTAGGTCCCTTTTGCTGAATGGGGACCAGGAATTGGTGACCACGAAGATCAACGCATAGACTGAATCATTTTGGATGCCTTTTCTGAAGCTTTAGGTTTGCTGCGTTTTGTAACCATTCGTTTCCCTGCGGCTGGAGATGGGTGATGAACGAGGGTCGTCAGGGGCAGGGGAGGCTGTGTGCCATGGCAGAGGCTTGGGTGTCTTCGATGTCCTTTTCTGCCCCTCGCGAGGCTCTGTGGGGCAGGCAGGAGGGCAGAAAGACTGGGGTTGTTCTGAAACCCGATGGCCGCCAACAGGCATTGATAGATGGCTTGCTTTGTAAGGTGAATTTCAGAGGATTGGCTTTGGGCGATTTGGTTGTTTTGGTGAATTAACCTAAAGGCTGAAATGACAGACGAGCTCTTGTTGTGTTTCTTCATTTCCTTTTAACATCGTATTTTTTCTGCTTCGAGTTCTAATTGACAAATACAATTCTGATATAGAGTGTAGAACACGATGATTTGATGTATGTATACACGGTGATGAGATTCCTACTCCCAAGTTAGTTGTGTGTTGTTTAATGTGAGCGTGAATTTATCATGAGAAAGGATGGATAATTTTATCAGCTAGCTGACGACAGGCTGTAGTTTGGAAAGGCTTCGGAAGGCCAGTACAAGGGCAGCTAGTATTATGAATGTTTTGGCTCTGGTTGTAGGGGGAAGGGGAGAGATCAGTGGGGGCTGGGCAATGCTACTTGAAGTAGGGCCCAATTTTCTTTTTTTTTAAGTTTTTTTCTTTCTTTTTATTGAGAGAGAGAGAGAGAGAGAGAGAGAGAGCGAGCATGCGAGCAAGGGAGGGGCAGAGAGAATTCCAAGCAGGCTCCATGCCTTCAGCGCGGAGCCTGACATTGGGCTCCGTGCCACCACCGTGAGATCATGATCTGAGCCGATATCAGGAGTCAGATGCTTAACCAACCGAGCCACTCAGGTGCCCCAGAAGGGCACAGTTTTGTTGATCGCTCTTCCCTGATCCCCTGATCTATGGGGACGAATTTTGAAAGTCCCAGGAACTGGGGCTTCTCTTTTTGCTACTTTGTAGCTTCCATTATAAAGTAGCATTCCCAAAAACGTATTTTCTATTCTATGTTGATTCGCAATGAACTGAAGTAGTAGTTCCTTTTTATGTTAAGCTGAAAGCACTTGCTTCTAACAAAAGACTTTTTTTTCCCCCCAAGGTTTTATTTTTAAGTAAAATCTACATCCAAAGTGGGGCTGGAACTCCCAACCCGTGAGACCAAGAGTCGTGCGCTCTAATGGCGTGAGCCAGCCAGATGCCCCGTATAACAAAAGATTTTTATTAAGACAATTTTATACCATAATAATTAGGATTGGCATACATTCATTCTTACAAATATTTCTTAAAACAAAAATTGATTACTTCAGTCGTGCTAATATATCTCCTCACCTAGTTGACACTTTGTTTTTTGTGGTAAGAGCTCCTAAAATCTGCGGTCTGAACAGATTTCCAGTATTCAGTACAGTAATATTAGTTATAATCATCATGCTGTACATTAGACCGTAGATCTATTCATCCTACATAAGTCACTCTGTACCCTTTGATTAATCTCTCCCCGTTTTCTTCTTTCTGTGTCTGGTTTGTTTCACTTAGCATAATGCCCTCCAGTTTCATCTACGTTGTTGCAAAAGACAGGATCTTCTTTTTTGAAGGCTGAATAACATTCCATTACACACACACGCGCACACACACACACACACACACACACACACAATTTCTTTATCCATTCATCTAGTGACGTACGCTTAGGTTGTCTCCCTATCTTGGCTATAATGAACATGAGGGAGTAGCTTGCTCTCCAAGGTGTTGATTTTATTTCCTTCGGGAATAAAGAAGACATATTGTTGGATCAGATAGTAGTTCTCATGTTAAATTTTTGAGAAACTTCCGTACTGCCTTCCATAATGGCTGTGCCAATTTACATTCCTACCAATAGCGTACAAGGGATCCCTTGTCTCTACAGCCATGACAGTTTTGAGAGAAATAGGAAAAAAAAACAACTCTAAAATTTGTATGGAACCAAGAAAGATCCTGAATAACTAAAGCAGTCTTAAGAAAGAGGAACAAAACTGAAGGCATCACACATCCTGATTTCAAACTGTATTACCAAACTATGGTTATCAAAATGGTGTGGTACTGGCATAAAGGGAGAAACCTAGACCAATGGAACAGAATAAGGAGCAAAGAAATAAACTCAAGCATATATGATCAACTAACTTTTGATAAGGGCACAGAGCATACACAATGGGTAAAGAAAGGTCTCTTCAGTTAATGATACTGGGAAAATTGAATATCCATGCAAATGAATGAAAGTGGACCCTTAATCTTACACCATACACCAGAATCGACTCGGAATGGATTAAAGATGTAAACCTTAGACCTGGAGCCATAAAAAATCCTAGAAGAAAACAGAAAACATTGCAATTGGACTTGGCACTGATTTTTGGGATTATGGCACCAAGAGCTCAGGTAGCAAAAGCAAAAATAAACAAATGGCAATTACACTAAAAAGCATCTGCACAGCAAAAGAAACAGTCAACAAAATGAAAAGTCAACTGATGGAATGGGAGAAAATATTCACACACAATACATCTGATAAAGGGTTAATCTCCACAATAGAGACAGAATTCCTAGATCTCAATAGCCAAAACAAAAACAAAAAACAAAAACAACCCAGATTAGTTCTTGTTTTTAAGGCAGTAAGGGATATTTGCCCTTGGAGTTCTTTTTTAAAAAATCTTCACATAAGTAAGCTCTATGCCAAATATGGCACTTGAACCAATGACCCTGAGATCACGACTGAGCCAGCCAGGCACCCAGAAACCAAATAACTTGATTAAAAACTGGGCAAAGGACCTAAATAGAGATTTAAAAAAAAAAAAAAAAAGACTTACACATGGTCGACGTGTATATGAAATCTGCTCAGCAATGCCAATCATCAGGGAAATGAAAATCAAAACCACAATGAGATATCCCTCACATCTGTTAAGATGATTATTAGCTGAAAGTACTTTTGTTCACAGCATATTTAAGAGACCCTTATAGTAATGTTGTCCAGTGTTTATACAAAGGTTTAAATAAAATTATATGTTTAGATACTCTTCATTCTCCGGTATCTCAATCCATTTTTTAAGTGACACGGTTTGAAATTGCTGATCAACTGTTTCATTGTTTAAGCCCTTATTCTCTTCCTGTTGGTCTGTCCCTAGGTTCATATAATGAAAAGATCAATAGGGGCAACTTGGGTGGCTCAGTCAGTTAAGCGTCCCCGACTTCGACTCGGGTCATGATCTCGCAGTTCATGGGTTCGAGTTCCGTGTCGGGCTCTGTGCTGACAGCTGGAGCCTGGAAGCTGCTTCAGATTCTGTGTCGCCCCCTCTCTCTGCCTCTCCCCTGCTCACGCTCCGTCTCTCCCTGTCTCTCCAAAATGAATAAATGTTAAAAAAAAAGAAAATGAAAAAATAAATCCATGGATGAGGAATTGGGGAGAACTTGTAGTTTGAGATCTGCCAATGTTAAGCTGCATGACTTTAGACAAGTCAATTGACTTAATCGGACGAGGGGTACACTTTTGTACTTATCCTGCATCCATTCTTTTTAACATATTTAAAACATTTTTTTTTTCAGTTTTAATGTTTATTTTTGGGAGAGAGAGAGAGAGCATGGGCGGGAGGGGGAGTGGGGGTGGGTAGAGAGTGACACACAGAATCCGAAGCAGGTTCCAGGCTCTCTGAGCTGTCAGTGCAGAGACTGATACGGGGCTCGAAGCCACAGATCGTAAGATCATGACCTGAGCCAAAGTTGGATGCTCAACCGACTGAGCCACTCAGGCACCCCTAGACCAAAGCAATTCTTAACCTAGTTCACTTTGGGGAGCCTTTAAAGACAAATTGCCATTATTTCTAGGTACACTTAATTTCTGGGGCTCGGGTGGACCCTGCAAGGCGATAGCGAGGGCCCTCTGTAAACTGCCTTAGGAAGGGTGCACGGTAAGGGGAAGGGAAACTGCCTTACCTTGAGGAGAAGAAATGGCCTTGTTGGGGCTCTCTTTCCCTGGGAGTCCTGAGAAAGCCACGAGTAGAGTGGTGATGTAGTCCGTTAGTGACTTCATAAATTATTCGTTGCGTGCTTTTAGGAAGGATTTGAAGTATTAGTAATTCTGTGGAACGAACTGCTTTTCCCGAGCAGCCCTCGAGTCTTTGGTTTGTACCTGTCACCCTGGAAGAGCTTCAACAGCTGCAGAGATCTACTGGCCACCTTGGACCCTGCTGTTGGCATAGGACTAGGCCCTCCTTTAATGTCTCTGCCCTACCCTAGGGCTTGGGACCACCATTTTCCTTTTCTTTCTTTCTTTTTGTTCCCATGCTTTTGAGCAAAGTTCAGTGAGTAGCTCTTGGAGACCGAGCATCATGAACCCGGTTGCTAACCCTTGTCTGACTTTGTACTGAAGATACTGCTCCTGGCCAAGATGCTCCTTGATTTGCATTTGGGGTTGAGTCCTCTTGGCCCACGAGCCCTGGAATTCACATCCTTTGTCTTTGCTCCCAGTCACCCATTCCGGTCTTTATTTATTTTCGGGAGACAGAGACAGAGGATGAGCAGGGGAGGGACAGAGAGAGAGGGAGACACAGAATCCCAAGCAGGCTCCAGGCTCGGAGCTGTCAGCACAGAGCCCGACACGGGGCTCGAACCCACGAACTGGGAGATCATGACCTGAGCCGAACTCGGACGCTCAACCGACTGAGTCACCCAGGTGCCCCCCCCCATTCCAGTCTTTTAAAAACTTACTTATTTTGAGAGACAGAGAGCAGGGGTGGGGCAGAGAGAGAGAAAGAGAGAGAGAGAGAGAGAGAGAGAAGAGAGAATCCCAAGCAGGCTCCGCACTACAGGTGGGCCTTGAACTCCTGAAACCACGAGGTCATGACCTGAGCTGAAATCAAGGGTCCGGACGCTTAACTGACTGAGCCCCCCAGGCGCACCCCCATTCCAGTCTTTTAAAGGAGTCATTGGTTTATTCAAAAAGGTTTCTTGTGTTTCCAAGTACTGTATTTAGATTTCCCGTGGGTTAGACGCTGTTAAAGGCTGCCCAGTCCTGATGGTGCTTATGTTTCTAACAGGGGAAACAGAATAAGTAAAGAGGTCATTGTAATACTGTGTGATGTATTATAATCCCATAAGAGTGAGCACAGGGCCATTGGGTGGCTCGGTCGGTTAAGCGTCCCAGTTCAGCTCAGGTCATGATCTCGCAGTTCGTGGGTTCGAACCCCGCCTTGAACCTGCTTCGGATCGTCTTTCTCCCTCTCTGCCCCTCCCCCTCGTGCTATCTCTCAAAAATAAACATTAAAAACAAAAGTGAGCACAGGATGTTCTGGATTGGAGCACATAGTAGAATCTCCTAATTCAGTGGGGCTGGAGCTTTATAGAGGAGGTGATGTTTAATCTGAGGTTTGAAAGATGAGCGTACAAGTTAACCAGGCAGAATAAGTTAGAAGAGACCGGAAGAGATTTCTTGTGCTTCTTAGATGTTCCGCCTATGTTCAATCTTGGTACCTGCCATTCACCATAATATTGTGTTTTCCCTCTTCTCGGAGCATCCACTTTTGGCCCACAGATCAACGTCTTGATGATTGAGGCACGTTGGGTGGCTCGGTCGGTTAAGCGTCTGACTTCGGCTCCGGTCATAATCTCACAGTTTGTGACTCTGATCGCTGCGTCGGGCTCTCTGTTGTCAGCATGGAGCCTGCCTCAGATCCTCTGTCCCCCTCTTTCCCTGCCCCTTCCCTGCTCGTGTGTGGCCTCTCTCTCTAAAAAATAAACATTAAAGGAAATATCTTGATAAGGTCCACTCATGTGGACTTTTTCCAAGGATGTGCCCCGTGGGTCCGTGTGGTGTTCAGGCCCTGGCCAGTCACACTTTGTCTCTTTGGCGCTGGTTAGGACAGCCTAGCATACGTCCATCTTGTGCATCTCGAGACGGGCATCTCGAACTCTCCAGGAGTCTCTCTGTCGTGCGTGTCATTTAAGGTTTGGCAAGGTGGTAATTTTCACACTTGTCAGATTGGCGGTGGTGTAGAAAGAAAGGGATACTTGAAGGTGTTTGGAGAAAAGTAACGGCAGAAGGTCATGGACTTGGGCCTGGGAATTGGGGTGGCAGGATGCTGGAAAGAAGCAAGGCCAATGCCAGCTGATGCTAGCAGGTGTGGATCAAAGTGGCCAAGAGCGAGAAAGGAAGGAGTGGGATTAGTGGCCAAGGCAGGATCATGAGCAGTAATCGAGTCCAAATTCTTCCCTGGAGCCAGCAGCCCAACGTGAAATGTTTTGAATTATAAACTGGAAGAGACAGATGATGACTAGGCAGCCAAGTGGTCGGGAAGCCAAGGTTGGTTGTTACCGGGGAGACAAAAGAACTGAGAAGAGGTAGGGTGTTTGGATGCTATCGTAAGGGCTCAACCACGGGGTTGTATTGGCAATGCTCTCGGGCTCTTTCTTTTTTACAGTGGTAACTCGGGGTTTCCTCCGGAAAGTTAGGATCTCGGGAGGAGAGTGTGGCCACATCCGGGATTAACTTCACCTCTAGCCCTTCTAAAGACCAAAGGAGACGTCCTGTCTCCAAAGGAGGGTGGACTTGATCAAAATGACCTTGTCTGAATGCTTCTCTGAAAGAGTCCATTTCTGAAACGTTCAGCCCTGATCCTTTTCATGTGCAGAGGTTGACAGGGAGCTTTCTAAGGACAGGAATGAGGGAAATGGTGATTCCTAAAAGGTAGACTGCTGCAATCTGTGATGAAGCCTTTGCCGGTC
>NW_024420442.1:1403130-1411482 GCF_014898765.1 Herpailurus yagouaroundi | reverse complement strand
CTTCCAAAATAAATATTAAAAGAAAAACGGCCCTGTGCCAGGAAGAAACCTTTGAGCCAACGTGTTTACCTAGCGTTCAAAGCCATCTGACCCCATCTTACTCATCCAAAGGTGTCCTTGTGCCTGTTCCTCTTGTCCATATCTCCCTGAGGCTGCCCACAGCCTTCAGTCTCTTCAGTTGCTTCTACACTCTTTCGTGATTCCCCCTTCTCCTCCGGCCATCCCACTTGCACACTCCTTGTGGTTTCTGCTGCTGCTTTGCTGTGAATGTTGGGTGGGGGGACCCTGCAGCTCCCCCAACCACCCTGCTTGCCCTGACTTCACAATACTGATGCTCTCCGATGACACTCACAGCGACCCTTCGCCATATTGAATCTCCTCTCTTTCTAACTGCTTCATTTGAGTACATCTCATGTCCTCGGTGACTGTGTACATCCGTCGAGGGTGGGAGGATGGAATTATTTTTTTATTTTTTTATTTTGTGGTGTCTCAGTAGCCCAGCACATCGCGAGGACCGAAGGGTCCTCGGGTTCACGAGACGGATGAACAAATCACCACTTGTTCATCTTATTGATGAACTTTCAGTTCTTCTTTCTGAGGCCAAGTCCATTTCCCAGTGGAGGTCTTAACTCTGCTGGCGTGGTGTTTTCGAATTCCTGCTACCTTGAAACCACATGCAGTTCGGAGGACAAAGCCACCCGGACAACCACACGCGGCATCATTAATTTCCGATCTTCATTTCAAACCGGTCTCTTTTCAACCCTCTGGGAAAGCACGGACTCTATTTACGCACCGAATCTGGATGTTTCTTCCCTAAGGAGACTTGGTATTCCCGAGTGCTGCTTTAGAGAGCCTGGTTTGTGCTGAGAATTTCAAGGGGATGGCTCCTGAAAAGGAAGAAGCCTAGCGATTCCTGAGCTGTTTAGAAATGACGATGTTTAACACTTAAAGAACAATAGGGAGGTGACACTTACCTTTCTGGCAGTTTCTGAGGCGTCTTGGCTGCATTTGAATTACTAAATATTCACTCCGTCCCTGCCTCTTGGTGCCCTGCTGTCTTGCCCCTCTACATTCCAACTACCAGAGAGCCACCAAAATGGTATTTCCAAAACACAATCCTCCGTCACTGTCACCCCTGCTTAAAACCCGTCAATAGCTTTCCTCCACAAGGTGAGTAGAAAGCCTCCATGGATCCTCTCACCTTCTCTCTCTGTCCCTCCCCTACTCGCTCGCGCTCTCTCCCAAAAATACACACTTAAGTTAAAAGAAAGCCTCTATGGTCTGTCCCCTTTTTCTGTCCAGGTCTCAGCCTGCCTGCCACTTGCCAAATCTTCCTACTCCAGTGACTCCCAAGTGCTTATGACCTAGTCCCACTCTCTGTGCTATTCAGGATCCAACCCCTCGATCTGAAACACTCTTTCTTCTTCCTCTTTGTGTGTTTAATTCAGATTAATCATTTAGGATTCCTCTCACGTGCCCTCTCTCCTGGGCTACTTTCCTGATCTCCGCCAACCTTCAGGTGCCTCTACTGGACTTGATCTCAGCACTCACCATCAGATTGTGTACCTCTTGAGGCCGGTGTCTGCATCTGAGGCAAGGTAGCACAATTTTTAAATGCACGGTCTCGGGGCGCCTGGGTGGCGCAGTCGGTTAAGCGTCCGACTTCAGCCAGGTCACGATCTTGCGGTCCGTGAGTTCGAGCCCCGCGTCAGGCTCTGGGCTGATGGCTCAGAGCCTGGAGCCTGTTTCCGATTCTGTGTCTCCCTCTCTCTCTTCCCCTCCCCCGTTCATGCTCTGTCTCTCTCTGTCCCCAAAATAAATAAACGTTGGAAAAAAAAAATAAATAAATGCATGGTCTCTGGGGCCAAATGGGCTGGTCTAAATCCTGGCTCCACCCCTTACGAGTTATATATATCTTGAGCAGGTTCCTCAATCTCCCTATTCCTCGGTCTCCTCATCTGTAAAATGGGAATAATCGTGCCTTCCTCAGAGGATTGCTGTAACGAAGAGATTCGTTAATACATACGCAGTGTTCAGATCGCTTCTTGGAATCTTGTAAGGACTTAACACTTAATTGTGATTATTAGTTGTATCCCCAGAACCTAGCGCGATCTCTGGCGCAAATCAGGGATTCAGTACGGTCTTCTTTGGCGCAGAGCGTCGTCATTTTTTTAAATTAGAACTGAATTGACGTAGCATAAAATCAAGCTTTTGAACGTGTCCAGTTCAGTGGCGTTGAGTGCGTTTCTCTGTCTGGTTCCAAAACCTGTTCATCACGCCAAAAGGAAATTGTGTAACCACCTACCCATTAAGGAGTCAACTCCTCATCCCCCCTCCCTCCAGCCGTCACGTACATAAACTTTCTGACGCACTTTCTACCGAGGATGTTACAAAAACAGGATGTAGCACAATACAAACGGAGTTGCACTTGAAAAATGCAACACTCATAAAAGATGGACCGTCGGGATTTTCGCCCACACCCGCTGGGCTGGTCCGGTCTCATGAAAGCATTTTCTAAGGCCACCAGCGTGGCACCAAGTGTTCCACTGTCCTTTCCTCTAAATAATAAAAGATTTCTTTGAAGGGGCACAAAAGTAACGGTTTTCCTTCCATCGGGGACATTCCATCGGAAAGCATTCCGCATTGTATAAGACGTGCTTAACGCAGTCTGGCCTTTGGAAGGCCACCATCTGACGAGAGAAGAGTCTAGAGCAGGTGCTGTTGACAGCAGCGTCCTGTGTGCCATCCCTGGCTCGGTGACTCCGGCCTGACATTGGATCCCTGTTGAAAGGGCCATTCACGCGATCTGCTGCCCAGCAGCTCAGTCCATGCATATTCATGATTGAGAACAACACTGCCTTAGTGAAGGACTTTTTGACATTTATTAGGACCCGGCTGTAGCTATCGATTTCTCCCTCTTTGCATTGCCAGCTGCTGCCACCCTTGTGACCCTTTTGAAGCCGGCTCCACTCATACATTAAGACCGTTTCCTGCCTGGTTGCTGTGGGCGGAGAGGGTGTGTGTGCGCACACGTACGCGTGCAAAAGACCTCTGGCAATGAAGATCTATCCCGGTCTCAGGCTTGTAGGAGTCCTTGCGTGTAGTACGATTCTTAGTATTTTTTCCTCCGTCAGACCTCCTAGAATCCAGACCGTAGAGACCTACACGTTCCCCCTACTTTGACCTTCTAGATATCTGACCCTCAATTGACTTTGGTTGATTCCGGCAACCATAGGGGCTTTTGCTCTCAGCCTGCTCTTCCGAGCGTCCAACCGCTGTCTGGCCTTTTCTTCGCTCTCCTCAGCACCCTGACTCCGGCACTGCCTGTGTCCTAACGTTAGAACATATTTTAGATTTACATCTGACAGGCGACGCCGGAACATCCGCATTAAAGTAGCATTTGCTTTAAAGTGGGTTATGCAGATCTGAAGGTATATACGAGGGATAAAAATCAAAGGAATTTATTGTGTGTGAAGGGTAGTATCATTTAAAAATCTATTCTCAGATTCCCTTTTATTTTCTAATTACTTAGGGTGATAAAATTCAATCAGCGCTCTTATTTAATGCCTCATTGTAGGAAGCCTTTTTTTTCCCCCCCAATGAGTATAATGGATGTATTTCAGACTAAAGGGATTTCTCAGATCCAGAGAAATCTCCCCTTTCCTTAATTAGATGAGGAGCCCTGTAAAACTCCTGTTGGAGCTTCTAGGCAGTGGGGCTTCGCCTGCCCCAGTGGCTGTCTGTTGTGCAAAATACATGAAAAGGAAAAACAACAACAAAAAACCCAGGGCTGCCTTTGTGCACTTCCGATCTGGTCCAGGTACTCACTGCTGGATGATTTATGTTTGGGAGAAAAATCAGTCTCTTCTGCAGACAGGCCAGAAGCCTGGGGTGGTCCAGAGGGCAGCCACAGGCAAGGCAGCGAGAGGAGGAGAGGGCCATCAGGCGCCCGCGTGGGCCAGTTTTACAAGGTGCAGTCAGCTGGACCATGAACGCAGTTGGCTCTCGTGGTGTCGGGCAGGTGCCGAATCTCCCCATGGGGTGCTTCGGTCTCCTCGCCTGCCAACTGCTAGATCGGTAAGGTCATCGACGTCAGGTAGAACACCCGGTGTGGAGCAGGCGCGCCACACATTTTCGCTGCTATTTCTCCGATTAGTATTTACCACCGCCGTAGGAAGCGGTGTGTAGGGTCGGGGCCGACCCGTGAGTCCGGCATCGGAATAACGGGGCTTCTGTTCTCGTCCCACCACGCGCCGGGTTTTTGACACGGGGGAAGTGGCTTCGCTTTGGTGTCTCGTTTTCCGCACCTGTCACATGGCGGGGTGGGGGGCGCGGCAGTCCTTGTCTAACAGGAGGTTTGGGAGGGGGCGAATGAGACCACGTACATAAAGCAGTTAACGTAGTGCCTGGCACGTAGCGAACACTCAGATATCGGGGGCTCGTTTAGTTATCCCTGAGGAAGCCATCATGGTAATTAATAACGAGTCGGGCCTTGGGAGGGCCTTTCCAGCCTGACAATGTAAGGGGTCCTGGCACCATTCTCAAATGACACCATCGCTTGGTCTCTTGGGATGTCGTAAGAAGACTCTTTGTTAGGACGCTAAGTGAGAAGAGACGCAAGGAAGGAAAGCATGATCAGGAATATTTTGTTTTTTCTTTTACAGTTTATTTATGTTGGGGGGGAGGAGGGGCAGAGAGAGAGAGAGAGAGAGAGAGAGAGAGAATCCCAAGCAGGATCCGCACGGTGAGCTCAGAGCCCTAGCTCACCAACCGTGAGATCGTGACTTGAGCCCAGGTCGGACAATTAGCCGACTGAGCCACCCAGGTGCCCAGGAGTAAGTTCTCACACAGCCTGGGTGCCATTGGCCAGGATTGCTTTAGTCTAGATAGCTTCTGAGACTTGTATCGATGTTGAACCTGATATGTGTGTATATATATATATATATAAAATGTATAATATGTAATAATAAGTATGATGATTTCCCCAAATGCGTAATTTTTATGAGAGCTCCATTGAGGTATAATTTATATACTATAAAATTCATTTTATTTGAAGTATAAAATTCAATGGTTTTTAGTAGATTCAGTGTTGTGTGACCAGCACTGCTAAGTGGAGTAGTTTTTTTTTTTAATCCCCTCAGCCCCCTGCCTGCAAGAAACCCAAACTCCTCAGCCATCACTCCTTATTCCCCGTAACCCCTCCAGCCCTAGGCAACCACCAATCTAATCCCTGTCTCTGTGGAATTGTCTATTCTGGGCTATTTATCTATTTATCTATTTAGGATTTAAAAGATCTTATTTTTATGTAATGTCTACACCCAGCTTGGGGCTTGAACTTGCAATCCTGACATGTAGGGTCTCACACTCTACTGGCTGAGCCAGCCAGGCGCCCCGTCTAGACATTTCATTGACACGGAATCCCGTAAGGCGTGGCATTTTGTGTCTGACTTCCTTCGCTCGGTATAAGGTTTTCGAGGTTCACTCAAACTGCAGCGTATATTAGAACTTTATTCGTTTTCATGGCCGAATAATATTTCATTGTCTCTGCCTTCACCCTCCAACTTGTTCGGTGTCCTCCTGGTGGTTCTTTCTTGTCTTCCCTGTCCCTAGTAGAAGGGGCTTTGGGGAGTGGCAGGCATTGTGGGGCACGTGGGGAGGGGTGGATACCAGAGGTTGTTGGGGGTGCGTTACCATATCGGCTGCTTGGACCTTAGCATTCGCGTACAGTTGCAGACATTACAGACCTACCCGATCGTTTCTTTCCTTTTTTTTTTAAATTTTTATCACATTTATTTATTTTTTAGAGACAGAGACAGGCAGAGCACAAGTGGGGGAAGGGCAGAGAGAGAGAGAGAGAGGGAGACCCAGAATCCCAAGCAGGCTCCAGGCTCCGAGCCGTCCGCACAGAGTCCGACGTGGGGCTTGAACGCACCGAGCGTGAGATCGTGACCTGAGCCGGCGTCGGATGCTCAACCGGCTGAGCCACCCAAGCGCTCCAGATTGTTTCTTATTCACAGCTAAGACATAAGAGTCTCACACAGATGTGCAGCGTCCTCTGCCTGCAAAGAGCCCAGAGAAGAGGGCTAGCTTACAAATGTTGCCTTGCCTTCTACACCATTTCAGTTCTTTTGTTTATTTATTTTATTTTAGAGAGCGAGCGTGAGTGGGGGAGAAGGGCAGAGGGGGAGAGAGAGAGAGAGAGAGAGAGAATCCCAAGCAGGCTTGACACTCAGCACAGAGCCCGATGTGAGGCTCGATCCCATGACCTGAGCTGAAATCAAGAGACGGACAGGCAACTAACTGAGCCACCGAAGCGTCCCTATACATTTCAACTCTGACTGTGGGACGTGTGCCGCACCTCCAGAGCTCTCGCTGACTGTGCGTAAAGGAGCAGGATAGTGACAAGTTTCTGAACGAGATGCACATTTGAATTCAGATTCTTCTGAAAACAAGTGACGTTTGGCATGGTGAGGAAATACTGTCGGTAAGTACTTTGGATGGCTCCTTAGCCCCTCTCTAACTCATTTGGCTCATCTGCAAAATGGCCTAATAATAGCGCCTGTCTGAAAGGGTAAGGCTGAGTCTGAACAGTCTAGTCCACTTCCTGGCATATAGCGAACTCTTCACACACAGCAAGTTGGGTATCCCCGAAGAGGACATCTTACTTTGTGTAGCAATTAATCCCTTCTGACTTTGGATTCAGAGGTTTGAATCTTGGCTTCACCACTTACTATTTTAAAAAAAATTTTCAACATGTATTTATTTTTGAAAGAGAAGGAGAGACCGTGCGAGCAGGGGAGGGCAGAGAGAGAGGGAGACACGGAATCCGAAGCAGGCTCCAGGCTCCGAGCTGTTGGCCCAGAGCCCGACGCGGGGCTCGAACGCATGAACCGCGAGATCATGACCTGAGCCGAAGTCGGACGCTGAGCCCACTGCGCCCCCCCCCCCCCCCCGGGGCGCCCCTTGGCTTCACCATTTATTAGCTGTGACCTCGGGTGAACTCTTTAAGTTTCCTGCCTCCTCTAGGACCGGTGATGCTTTCTAGGTTTGTTGAGAGGTTTAAACTAGACACTTTCTGAAGCTACTGAGAAGGCAAAGATGGCTTCAGTTATGACGTTTACACCAGTCCACACAAGCTCGTCGCCTTCTCATTGCTCACAGAATGAAGTCTGGCCTTCTCTCCAAGGCCGAGAGAGTCCCGCGCACTCTGGCTCTGCCTGCTTACCTGGCCTCCTCTCCAGCCACTCTCTCCCTGTAACACGTTCCATTACGCATTGGCCTTCTTGTCACTCTGCAGTCACGTCAAGCTCTTTCTTGCTTCAGAGTCTTTGCATTTGCGCTTCCCTCCAGTTGGAGGATCCTTCTTGTCACTCAGGTTTTAGTTCTCCTGTTATGTGCTCAGGGAGGCCTGTCTCGACCACCCCATAATTTCCCCCTCTCTGACTTCTCTGACTTCCGCTTTGTTTGCTTTCTTTCTTTCTTTCTTTCTTTCTTTCTTTCTTTCTTTCTTTCTTTCTTTCTTTCTCTTTCTTCCTTTCTTTCCTTTCTTTTCTTTCCTTCCTTCCTTCCTTCCCTTTCCTTCCTTTCTTTCCTTCAATTAAAAGACGTTTTTTACATGTTTGTTTATTTTGGGGAGGGAGAGCGAGAATCCCAAGCAGGCTCCATGCTGTTGGCACAGAGCCCCACGCAGGGCTCGAACTCCCAAACCGTGAGATCATGACCTGAGCTGAAATCAAGAGTCGGATGCTCAACCCACTGAGCCACCCAGGTGCCCCTCATTGCTGTATCCCAGCATCTAGATGACGACTTTTGGGGAATACTAGAATGAGTATTTGTCGGATGGATGGATATGGCGAAGATCTTTGCCTTTTGGGAGTGTTGTTACGGCCGAGAGTGGTATCCCACCATGGTACGGAACCGTCTTCAGATGACGGGCCCATAACTTGTTAGAAAAGATTACAGCTGTAACTGGAAAAGAATCCTAATGTTGTACCGTCCTCTTGCATAGCATTTCTTTTTAGAAGCTGCATCAAATATTTAAAAAATAGGCTGTCTAGGGGCGCCTGGGTGGCGCAGTCGGTTGAGCGTCCGACTTCAGCCAGGTCGCGATCTCGCGGTCCGTGAGTTCGAGCCCCGCGTCGGGCTCTGGGCTGATGGCTCAGAGCCTGGAGCCTGCTTCCGATTCTGTGTCTCCCTCTCTCTCTGCCCCTCCCCCGTTCATGCTCTGTCTCTCTCTGTCCCCAAAATAAATAAACGTTGAAGAAAAAAAAAAAATTTAAAAAAAAAAAATAGGCTGTCTATTTGGCAACAACTTGTGTGGCTATAAGGTAAACTTTTTTTTTTTTTTTTTTT
>NW_024420442.1:1388624-1403030 GCF_014898765.1 Herpailurus yagouaroundi | reverse complement strand
TTTTTTTTTTTTTTTTTTTTAATATTTAATTACCCACATAATTTCCTATGCCTCACCTTGAATGTAGATAGAGCTTTGGAGTTCTGAGTTCCGTTAAACAGGCTCTAGGAGGTATTAGGAATATTAGACACCTGTCTTGATAAGTAATAATGAGCCGGAGTTGGGGAGATCGTTTGCATGTAAACCCATGGGTGCAGATGGTGAGTGTGCTGGCATAAATTAGCAAAGTCCATAGAGGAGCCTGGGCTTGACAATTTTATTGTGTATGGGAGGTTATTAAGATAATCGAGGGGCGCCTGGGTGGCGCAGTCGGTTGAGCGTCCGACTTCAGCCCGGTCGCGATCTCGCGGTCCGTGAGTTCGAGCCCCGCGTCGGGCTCTGGGCTGACGGCTCGGAGCCTGGAGCCTGTTTCCGATTCTGTGTCTCCCTCTCTCTCTCTGCCCCTCCCCCGTTCATGCTCTGTCTCTCTCTGTCCCAAACATAAATTTAAAAAGTTGGAAAAAAAAAAAAGAAGATAATTGAAAGTCTGTGGAAAAATAAACAGTGGCACTCTACTGCTCCTCCAGAAGCAACAAAGGCAGAATGTCCTTGACCGAGGCACTTGGTTGGCTTATTTTTCTGTTTGGAGGCAGGCGGGGGGGTGGGGGGGAGGTTGAAAATATTAATCAGGAAAGGGTCTGAAAAGAAACCCCGTTGTGGCGATGCCTGTCGGTGGGATTTACCTGAATCCTTCTGACCAAGTAGAGAGACTGGAATTCTCCCCCCGAGCCTCTCATCTCCTGGGCCCGGATTCTCATGACTTGCGCGTGAGAAACTTGACGCGTGAAGAGTTGAATGTCGAGAGGAGCCCATCTGGTGCTCCCACATGGTGATTATTGGGCTCTGGAGACTGTGATTCACAGACACGTGCATTTTTCTGCACTCCGTACGTATTTCCTTTTTCTTTTTAAAGTTTATTTACTTTGAGCTGGGGAGGGGCAGAGAGACCGGGAGAGAGAGAGAATCCCAAGTAGGCTCCGCACGGTCAGCGTAGAGCCCGACGCGGGGCTCGAACTCACGAACCGTGAGGTCATGACCTGAGCCGAAATCGAGGGTTGGACGCTTAACCGGCTGAGCCACCCAGGCGCCCCGGAATTAGTACTCTTGCAAAAGAGACCTCACTGAGCTCCTTAGCCCCTTCCGCCGTGCGAAGGTGCGCCGAGAAGAGGGCGCTCACCTGACCGCGCCGGCACCCTGACCTTGGTCTTCAGCCTCCAGCATTGTGAGCGGTGGTGAATTTCTGTTGTTTATCAGCCACCCAGTTGGTGGTATTCTGGTACAGATGTCATCTTGGGCTTGGGGGGAGCTGACATCTGTTCAATTCAGCGAAGGAGGGTATCACCGAGGAGATGGAATTTGACCTGAGTCCAGAAACACCGGCAGGACACCTACAGATAAACGTCGGAGGGAAAAGTGCAGTCTAGAAAAAAGTAGCAATCTGAACCTAATCACCGTGGTGCGAGGCATTTTTCTAACTTGTGAAGAAGTACAGACCCGGACCGTTTTGGGTGAAGGGGAAGAGATGTGTTCAAAATACAGATTCCTGGGCCCCAGCCTCAGAGTTTTCCATTTCCTAGCACTTAAGAATCACAAGGCTTGTTTATCAAGGGGGGCGAGGGGCCTGAGAAACAGGGAGGGAGAGAATCCCAAGCAGGCTCCACGTTGTCTGCACAGAAGCCGATGCGCGGCTCGAACCCACGAACCATGCGATCGTGGCCTGAACTGAAATCAAGAGTCCAGACCCTTGACTTGACTGAGCCACCCAGGTGATTTTGATACAGGTGTTTCATACAGGACACTTTGAGAACCACCGGCCTGGTCCGGCAATGGCTTTGTACAGATGGAGAAACTGAGGCTCGGAGAGGAGAGTGACCCGGTGGCCAACAGGACCCGTTTCTGGGGGGGGGGGGGGGGGGGGGAGCTGTAAAAGGTTCTTTCATCTCAGGTGGGCTCGGAGCCGTGCTCCCTAAAGTCTCTTCTAATTTGTACTTGACTGTAAATTTAATATCCTTTTTATGATACTTGAAAGACCTGCGTAATTTCACGGTCTGGCCATTACTGCCGGCATTAAAGAAATGACTGTTACCGGTACTTAATATATCTTCCCACGTTTCTTCTTTTATATAGAGAGCACGTATGCGGAGAGCAAACACCTGTTCTCCCAGGGTGGGTTCGACAGGCCATGACTTGCCTCTCCTGTCAGGCCTCCTATGTTCCCTCCCCCCCCGTTTTGACCATATAAAAAAAGGAATAATACCTTTACCACAAGTATCTCCCACTGTTCCTTAGATCCCCGCGGGTCTCCAGACGGCCTCGAGCTCTAACTTTCAAGTTATTTTAGAGGTTGAAATAGGGGAGATGATGGACGCGAGCATTCATCGGTACTTCCCTCCGTCCCCATCTTCAGAGGCGAGGTGCGCGGCAGGTGGCCGTGAGACGGGAGATTGCGCCTTTGCCCACCCCTGGCTCACAACCACCCGAGTTCCTGCACGTTACCCCTCCATTGAACGAAGGATCGTGGCGTGGCACTGAGAGGGAAAATGCATCACGGTTTGGCTTCATAACGTCGCGTGGGCTCCTGATTCTTTTGAGTTTGGGAGGCTTGCCGGAAGAACGCCACAGAAAACGATTTGTCGGGGAACGAAAGGTACGGTCTCCATGTGCAATTTCCTTTCCCCACTAATAGAAGATGGGGGACCGCAGCACCATTGGTCTAGAATAGGAGCGTTGAGGCAGCTAAAATACCTTCGATTTGAAGGGGCACCCAGGTGGCTCAGTCGGTTAAGCGGCCGACTTCAGCCAGGTCACGATCTCGCGGTCCGGGAGTTCGAGCCCCGCGTCGGGCTCTGGGCTGATGGCTCAGAGCCTGGAGCCTGTTTCCGATTCTGTGTCTCCCTCTCTCTCTGCCCCTCGCCCGTTCATGCTCTGTCTCTCTCTGTCCCAAAAATAAATAAACGTAGAAAAAAAAATTTATTAAAAAAAAAAATAAAGACATTAAAAATTTTTTTTTTAAAAAATATCTTCGATTTTGTCTTCCCTCTGTCTGAGTGGCTACTAGTTTCCGTTCCTTTGATTGAGTTCTTTCCTGCCCTGGCTAGGATGGCGTGTACCATATGCATGAGTTTGGAGGTGGGGGGTGAGCGGACAGACTCATGCACTGAGTAATTTTTCGTAGGCAAAGCATCTGGCTAATTCTTCTGCCTAAACAATGGGTAAGACCCACAAAGACTTGGTTCTCCTCAGTTGCCTACATGCTGGCTTGCTGTGTAGCCTCCGAGGGAGCTACTTCTGTAAACAGATGACGGACCCCAGCATGGGGGAGAAACTTCTAGCATATAGATTGAGTTAAGAATACTCATTTAGATTTAATAGAATAATTAGTGAGATAATTATTGAGATAAATGGCATGCCATGTTACTAATTGAATATTGCATAAACAAGATATAGTGGCTGTAATTATGGTTCTACAAATGCCTTAATAGATGTAGGAAGAGAAGGCAGTGAGCCACAAAGCGTTTCACCAAAGGTCATATTTCACGAAATCTGTAAGATGTCCCAGGCTGCAAATAACTATCATTTTGATTCTAAGATATATACAGTAAATAGAATTAGGGTCTTGATTACCGCCTTTTCTTCAGCTGGTCTAAAGAGGTCTGACAGCTAATAATATGTACTGGACGTTGATTTGCGTGTTGGCCTGTCCTGGGATCTGCGGAAAATCGGTATTTTATGGTCCTGAAGGCTAATTGAGTTACAGGGACGTTGACTAGATGCCCAAAACGTGGAAGTTATGGTCTATGGATATTACGTGGGCTAGCACTTTCTTCCCCTTACGTAGGTTGCTAGGGTATTAGATAACACACTGCAACAATGAGCGTTAAGAGACGTTTGAGTTGCATAGCACACGGAAGCCTTTATAACCTCCGAATGTGTCAGAGATGAGCAACTAGGGTAAAACACCCAGACTTGGAGTCCAAACCAAGCTCTGCCTGTTGCGGACTTTGTGCAACAAAGGTGACCCCTCCTTCTCGAAGCTGGGGTTGGAGATACAGACAAGCGCAATAGGGAACGTGAGAGCACCTGATGTTAGTAGAAGCCCAGTCAGTGTTTCCTTTTCTTTTACAGACACAAACCAGTTTGCAAACAAGCGATTGAATGCATTAACTTGATTCATTTGGAACCAGATACTAACCTTCTTCACATGTACCTGTTTGAACCCATCATTATCTTTTCCATATGGTCCCAGTGTCCTTAAGAGTGTTCACTTGGATGTCATGCTTCCAAGTCGTGACTTGCCCGTTCATTAACTGTGACATGTAGGTCAGGTTATATATTCTCGGTGCTTGAGTTTCCTCGTCTGTAATCTGGAATAATCCGGGTGCCTGCCCCACAGGACCGTCCTAAAGATTCTATCCTACATGCAATATTGCTTCGCACGGCCCCGGTCCACATCAAGCAGCCAATTAATGTTAGCCATCGATCTTGGCGTTGGAATAAGAGGCACGCAGCAGATTTATGCAGACCGTCGACAGTTTGGGGGAGCTAACGGTGTGGGCTGTGGAGTTTCTGATGTGTTTGGGTGCCTCATTCATTCTCCACAACTCAAGTAGTCTTTGGTACCAGGAAGCATCATTGATCATTATAACAAAATTATAAGGCCCGTTCATTTATTCTGTCACTCAACAACAAATGGTCGTTGGGTGCGTAATAAGTGCTACAAAATAACCACAGTTCTTCCTCTCGTGGAGTTTCTAAGAAGAACCTGCACCAGTGCCTTGAGATGTTTACAGTCCAGTCGAACCACCTTGCATCCTTTTTGGACCAAGACGAAATGTAACTAGAGACATAGTATAGTCTAGCCGGGTTGATCAGGAATAGGTCCATAAAAATAAACAATAAAGGATGGTGTGGCTGGGCACCAGGTGAGTGACACAGATGATGCTAGAAGAGGTCAAAGAAGGAAATGGTCAGTGAGGGCAACTGAAGATCTAACAGGCTCCAGGATGATGGGAGGTCTGGGAACCAAGGGGATTATAAATAATGAGGAAAGACGAGGCAGAGATGTGTGTGGCAAGTTTAGGGAGCATAGACTACTTTGGCCCAAGGAGAGATCTTTATATAGGATGTTACATGTCTCTGGCACCGTACAATCGAAGCAAGCAGGAAGCGTATTTTGGAGGAACTTGCGTATGAGGTGAGCAATTTACGCTACCACGGAGGTTGTCTAAACCGGAAGATAATACTTACAAAGTGATGTTTTGGGAAGCCGAAGATCGCAGTATGTGTACCGAGTTATGCGGGTACATATTCGAGTAGATTTATCTGTAAGGAGCAGTGTCACCACCTCTCCCAAGAAGATGAGGACTGGGGTGGTAATAATCGTAACGAAAGAAGCGTTTTGACACCACTACCTCCGCAAACTTAGTCTAAGGAATTAAACAGTGGTGCCAAGATGTACGTACAGATGTATTTACGAGATGTACGTATCCTAGCATCCTACACACTCTTTAAATCAAACATCACAAAGGTGGTGCAAATCTGTTTTAACCTCTCCTGTCCCACACCCCGTTGGACTCTTGGCCTACTCCATAGGCACTGTCGTGAGTTGGGTGGTAATCCTCTCCACGCCCGTTTTCATATTGTTACTGCCATGAATGCATCTACAAACAATTGCAGTGCTATTTAGAAGGGTTTAACTTGATCTAAGCGGTACCTCGTGCACTACATCCTCAGTTTGGAAACTCATTTGGTCAACAGACACAGCTGTAGCTGAGTAGTTCTCAAACTTGAAGCATGTGTCTGAACCACCCCGAGGGCTTGTTAAACCACAGCTTGCCGCCTTGTAGGGCTTTGATCCAGAACGTGTGGAGGAGGTCCCAGGAATTTACATGGCTGACAAATTTCTGGGACCACGTTGTTGTTTTTTTAAGGGATTCTTTGTTTATTTTTGAAAGAGAGAGTGAGCCGGAGGGGGAGGAGCTGAGAGAGTGCGGGGCGGGGGTGGGGGGAGATCCAAAGTGGGCTTTAGACTGAGAGCAGAGAGCCCGATGCGGGGCTCGATCTCAAAAACTGAGATCGCGACCTGAGCTGAAGTCGGACGCTTAACTGACTGAGCCACCTAGGTGGCCATTGGGAACCGTCATTTGAGAACCATTGCTGTAGTTCCTTCAGTTTAGTGAAAGAATATCAACCAGGTCATTGTCTGAAGGTTCCACTATATAGTTTTCTAGTCTTGTGTCGATGGACACTTGTTTTCAGCTTTGCACAATTATAAACAAGATCGTGGTAGGCACTGTTTGTTGTGTATGTGTTCCTGCGCCCTTGTGTGAGTTTCTATAGCGTACAGAGTAGGGAATGCAACTTGATCCTCAACTTCATGAGATTTTGCCAAATTATTATTCCAAGTGCAGATACCAATTTATATCCTTCCCTTTCCTGAAGTGCACACGTCCGTGTGTCAGATTTCCAGGTCTTCTACATGTTTGCAAACACTGGCTAACGTCCAGCTACAAACTTTTGCAGTCTAATGAATATTGTTTTAATTTACATTTTCCTGTTCATTGGTAGGTTGCGTACCTTTTTGTATATATCATTGGCCTTTTGAGTTTAACTTTTTTTTTTTTTTACATTTTATTTATTTTTGAGGGAGAGAGAGAGAGAGAGAGAGAGAGCGAGCGAGCACAAGCAGGGGAGGGGCAGAGAGAGAGGGAGACACAGAATCCGAAGCAGGTTCCAGGCTCCGAGCTGTCAGCACAGAGCCTGATGCAGGGCTCGAACCCAAAGGGGGAGATCATGACCTGAGCCGGCATCAGATGCTTAACTGACTGAGCCATCCAGGCGCCCCTACGTTACAACTTAAAAATACAGTATTTCACACTAATAGCACACCTCAGCTGGGAGCACCCACATTGCAAATGCTCAACAGACCCATGTGGCTGGTGGGTACCATATTGGCAAGTGCAGGGTTTTTTGTTTGTTTTGTTGTTCTTAACAATTTTTTTTAACGTTTGTTTATCTTTGAGGGAACAGGAGCCCGAGCGCGAGCAGGGTAGGGGCAGAGAGAGAGGGAGACCTAGAATCCAAAGCAGGCTCCAGGCTCTGAGCTGTCAGCACCCAGAAAGTGCAGTGTTCATGTCTGATGCCCTTTGGGACGGAGAAGTTGCAGAACAGTTCCACCCGCTCTATAACTTGTCTTCTCACTGTGTACGTGTTGGTTTATATATATATTTTTTAAATTTTTTTTCAACGTTTTTATTTATTTTTGGGACAGAGAGAGACAGAGCATGAACGGGGGAGGGGCAGAGAGAGGGAGACACAGAATCGGAAACAGGCTCCAGGCTCCGAGCCATCAGCCCAGAGCCTGACGCGGGGCTCGAACTCATGGACCGCGAGATCGTGACCTGGCTGAAGTCGGCCGCTTAACCGACTGCGCCACCCAGGCGCCCCCGTGTTGGTTTATATTTTTAACGCTACTTACTTTTAATGTAGCTGTACTTATAATTGGTTCCATTATGATGTGGGCTTTCTTGTGTCTTGTTTAAGAAAACTTTCAGGGGCGCCTGGGTGGCTCGGTCGGTTAAGCGTCCGACTCTGGCCCAGTTCATGATCTCACGGCTCGTGGGTTCGAGCCCCGCGTCGCGCTCTGTGCTGACGGCTCAGAGCCTGGAGCCTGCTTCGGATTCTGTGTCTCCCTCTCTCTCTGCCCCTCCCCCACTCGCGCTCTGTCTCTGTCTCAAAAATAAAGAAACATTTAAAAAAAAAAAAAAAACTTTCATGCCCCCAGGGGCACCTAGGTGGCTCAGTCCTTCGACTTCAGCTAAGGTCGTGCATCTGGGTTGCTTCTGACAGCGAGGAGCCTGTTTTGGCTCCTCTGTCACCCCCTCTCTTTGCCTCTCCCTGCTTGCGTGCGCTCTGTCTCTCTTTCTCTCTAAAATAAACACTGGGGGGAAAAAAAGATTGATACCCCCAAATCTTAAAAATGTTCTGCAAAATTTTCATTGCCCAGTGTTAAGTTTCTTTTAACATTGAAGATTTTAATCCGGTGGCCATCTACTTTTATGAACGTTGTTGCATGTGGGGATCTAATGAAAAAATTTTCTCCATAGAATGCACCAGTGGTCTCCGTGCTGTTTATTGAATAGTCCTCCATATTCCATTTATTTGTGATAGAACCTTCCTTCTGCATCAGGTTTCCATAGAGTGTGGGTTTGTTTCTGTGTTCCATGTTCTGTTCCATTGGTCCATCACTATGACAACATCTCAGTGTTTTGATTACTAAAGCTTTAAAAACTAAGTTTGGTATTTGTGAGAATGACTCTCTCCACTTTGTTTTCCTCTAAAATTGCCTTGGACCTCTGCCCTTTCGTGTGAATTTTGGGATCAGCTTATTAAGTTCCACGAAAACCCATTTTGATTGGAACTATATATGCTGTTAAGGGGAATTTACCATCCACGGTCCTGTTTTATTTATTCACTTGTGAAAGTCTTACGTACTGTCAGTGACGTTTTACAATTTCTTCCAGAAAAGTATGTTATTTATAGGTACTTGAGATTAAAAAAAATTTTTTTTTAATTTTAAGTAATCTCTACCCCTGAGGTGGGGCTCGAGACCACAAACCCCAAGATCAAGAGTCACACGGGGCGCCTGGGTGGCCCGTCGGTTAAGCCTCAGACTTCGGCTCAGGTCATGATCTCACAGTTCGTGGGTTCGAGCCCCGCATTGGGCTCTGTGCTGACGGCTCGGAGCCTGGAGCCTGCTTCGGATTCTGTGTCTCCCTCTCTCTCTGCCCCTCCCCCACTCACACTCTGTCTCTCGCTCTCAAAAAATAAATAAAAAACATTAAAAAAATTTTTTTTAAAAAGTCACACGCTCTACCTCCTGAGGCAGCCAGGCGCCCCTAAACATTTGTTTTCTAATTTTTGCTTGCTACTGTAGAAGAATGCCCCTTTCTCGTCACCTCTTCGTGTGTACCTGGAAATCCCTTACCCAGGCGCCCCAACGTTTGTTTATTTTTGAAAGAGAGACAGAAACAGAGCTCAAGCGGGGGTGGGGCAGAGAGAGAGGGAGACACAGAATCCGAAGCAGGCGCCAGGCTCTGAGCTGTCGGCCCAGAGCCCGATGCGAGGCTCGAACCCACAAACCGGGAGATCACGACCGGAGCTGAAGTCGGGCGCTTAACTGACTGAGCCACCCGGGCGTCCCTTTAACGAAAATTGTTAAAACATGTCTTCGTATACTTAATTTGCCATCTGTATATTGTCTTTGGTAAAGTCTGATAAAATATTGTGTGTTTTATAGGCCAAGCATTTTGAGTTTTGATGAAGTCAAGTTTATCAGTGCTTTCGTTTATGGATCATTCTCTTTGTGTTGTGTCTAAAGGCTCTTTGCTCCACCCAGGCTCACAAAACTTTTATCCTATGTTTCCAAGTTTTGTTTTACATGTAGGCCCATGATCCATTTTGAATTAATTTTGGGACAGAACGTGTGGTATGGAGTTAAGCTCACTTTTTGGCCTACGGATACCCGCAGTTTCCAGCACTGTTCAAAAGACTATCATCTATTCAGTTGCTTTTGCAACATTGTCAAGAATCAACTGACTGTGCTGTGTGGGGCTATTTTGCATTTTTGTATCAAAGAGCTTTTACTGAGCTGTAACTCGTGCAACACAAAATGCACCTGTTGTAAGTGAGCAAGTCAGTGGTTTTTACTTCAAAGGGTTGTGCAACCGGGGCCCCTGAGTGGCTCGGCGGGTTAGGTGTCTGACTCTTGATTTTGGCTCAGGTCAGGATCTCACAGTTCACGGGTTCAAGCCCTGCATCGGGCTCTCTGCGCACAGCCTGCGTGGGAGTCTCTCTCTTCCTCCCCTGCTCACGCTGTGACTTTCTCTCAAAATAAATAAATGCACTTAACAAAAAAGAGTTGTGCAACCATCACAATATAACTTTAGAACCTTTCCATCACCCTAAAGAGAAAGAAACCTGGTGCTCCCTGGCAGTCAATCACCTGTAGGCAGTTACCATTCTACTTTGTGTCTCTGCCGATTTTCCTCTTCTGGGCATATCTCCTAAGTACGATCATACGACACATGGTCTTTTGGGACTGGGGTTTTTCTTTTTTTTTCCCCACGTAGCCTAATATTGTCAAGGATCACGCATGTTGTAGCATTTATCCGCACTCCACTCTTTCTTACTGAAGAAGAGTGTTCCCTTGCATGGTCATAAAATAATTTGATTATCCATTTATCAGTTGACGAACGAACGCCTGTGTTGCTTCCGTGTTTTTGGCTTACTGTGAATAATGCTGCTATGTATATTCATGTGCAGGCTTTTGTGTGGACAGCGTATCTTGCTTCCAGGTACCTCCAAGTGGTGTGGCTGGGTCATGTGGGAACCATGTCTAACTTCTTGCGGAACTTCCAAACCGTTTTCCAAAGTGGCGGCCTCATTCTACACGCCCACCAGCAATAGAAGACGATTCCAATGTTTCTCCTACTACCTCTCCAACGCTTGTTACACTCTGCCTTTTTATTAATAGCCATTTTTCTGCTTGCGAAGTGGTATCTCATTGAGCTTTTGATTTGCACGTCCCAAATGACTAACCCCGTTGCACGTCTTTTCGAGGGCTTTTTGGCCATTCGTGTATCTATGCAAATTCCTTACTCATTTTTAATTGGCGTATTGGTTTTCTGTTTAATTGTAAGAATTCTGGCTTGCAAATATTATTCCCAGTGTGTTGGAGGCATCACTTCCTTGAAGGCATTCTTTTTTTTTTTTTTTTAAGTTTCTTAAAAATTTTATTTATTTTGAGATAGAGATGGAGAGCAAGTGGGGGATGGGCAAAGAGCGAGGGAGAGACAGAATCCCAAGCAGGCTCCAACGCTGTCAGCGCAGAGCCTGATGCCGTGCTTGAACTCCTAAACCACGTGGTCTTTTTTTTTTTTTTTTAACGTTTATTTATTTTGGGGACAGAGAGAGACAGATAGAGCATGAACGGGGGAGGGGCAGAGAGAGAGGGAGACACAGAATCGGAAACAGGCTCCAGGCTCCGAGCCATCAGCCCAGAGCCCGACGCGGGGCTCGAACTCACGGACCGCGAGATCGTGACTTGGCTGAAGTCGGACGCTTAACCGACTGTGCCACCCAGGCGCCCCGTAAACCACGTGGTCTTGACCTGAGCCGAAGTCAGGTGTTGGACACTTAACCAACTCAGCCACCCAGGCTCCCTGAAGGTATTCTTCGAAACAGAAAACTTTAATTTTTTTTTTTTTGAGAGCGAGAGAGCACACGTGCTCACGCGGGGGAGTAGCAGAGAGAGGGGGACAGAGGATCCAAAGCTGGCTCTGTGCTGACAACAGACAGCCAGATGCGGGGCTCGAACTGACGAACCGTGAGATCATGACCTGAGCCGCAGTCGGATGCTTAACTGACTGAGCCACCCAGGTGGCCCCCAAAATATAAAATTTTGATGAGGGGTGCCTGGCTGGTTTCAGTTGGTAGAGCATGAGACTCTTGACCTCGGGGTTGTAGGTTGGAGCCCCCTGTTGGGTGTAGAGGTTACTTAAAATATTTAAAAAAAAAAAAAAGAAGAAATTTTGGTGAAATTCAATGACCCTTTTATTTGCGCAAACTTTTAATTGTGCACTTTGTGCAAGAAATTGTTGTTCGACTGAATCATGAAGATTTCCTACTATTTTCTTCTAAGAATTTTATATATAAGCTCTTATATTTAGTTCTGTGGGCTATTTTGCATTTTTCTGTATGGCATGAGTAGAGGTCCAAGTTTATCATTTATCGTGTGGATGTTTAGTTGTCCCTGCACAGGACTCTTTTTAGACTGTCCACTCTTCCATTTATTTGTGTGGCTTTCTCCAATACCATGCTGTCTTAATTCCTGTAGATTTATGGTAAGTCTTATATGTGAGGCCTCCAACACTGTTCTTTGAATAATTGGTTTTACTATTCTAGTTACTTTTCCTTTCCATCCAGATTTTATATTTCTCTTGTCATGAATGCTTATTATGTTAGTTTGCCCGTGGTTTCTCTTGCATTCTTGGCGAAGGTGACTATAAGCCTGTCGTGGGATCGTTGAGTGCGACGGTCGAGAAACAATTCTTGAGGTATTTTACGGTGCAACTTACTTTATTCGAGTAGCTTGGGGACAGGACCCGTGGGCAGAAAGAGCTGCTCTTTTGCTGTATGAAGGTGGCAGTCGTATGCTTTGTGATCAAGGAGGAAGGGGATGTGTTTTTCTTTGAATTTCTTTCTGTGAAACTACTTTCGTGAGATTTCTCTGGTGCTTATCATTCAGCTTGATAACTTTTTTTTTAAAATTTTTTTTAATGTTTATTTTTGAGAGAGAAAGAGAGCGTGAGCAGGGGAGGGACAGGGAGGGAGGGAGGGAGGCACAGAATCCGAAGCAGGCGCCAGGCTCTGAGCTGTCGGCACAGAGCCCGAGCCCCCTTTTTCTCTTGTCTATCTTTTTGATGAAAGTATAATGTTTTTAGGGTGCCAGGTTTATCCTCAGGCCTCATTTTGAACTCCTTTACTTGTATGAGCCATGACCTTATCTTCTGTATGTAGGTGACTATTAAAATTCAAGACTCTAGATACCTTTATGGCTGTGCCAGTATGAGGTCATATGCTCACTGCCCTGGTTTTCAGGTTCCTCTTTATTTTTGGTCTTTGGTGATTTTTTTTTTTCCTTACTTTCACACGAGTTCAGGTAAGCGTTTATAAGCCTGACTTTTAAATAAAATTCCTCACTTCTGGATATTATATAGCAGGATGGCTTTTGGGGGTTCCTAGTCTACTACATTATTGAAACATGAAGATTTGGACATTGTTTCTAAATGGGAGAAAAAGTAGAAATGACCCAGCTAATTTTCTTTAAATGTCTATTTATTGACTTTTGAGAGAGAGTGAGAGACGGAGCGAGCACGCGAGCAGGTAGGGGGCAGAGAGAGAGGGAGACAGAGAATCCCAAGCAGGATCTGTGCTCTGATCGCAGAGCCCGATGCAGGACTTGAACTCACACACCGTGAGATCATGACCTGAGCCGAAATCAAGCGTCGGACGCTTACCTGACTGAACCACCCAGGCGTCCCGACCCTTGGTAGGGTTGGCACTCAATAAAGATTTGTTAAATAAATCGGTGTTTTCTGAGCACTTTCTGATTCACAGCTCCCGGGGGAAAAAGGGAACGGAATCAATCAATATACCAAGATTTTGAGCCCAGGAGAGTGATGGTGCCACTGACAGACGAGAGAGAAGGCTAGAAGGGGTGCTTATTTATGGAAAAACAGGAGTTTGATTTCAGATATGTTGGGCGTGCGCGTGTGAGGTAGACTATAAAATATGTAGAGTGAGTGTAAGATGTAGCCCTGACTGGGGTGAAAAGAGAAAGCTATGGTTGAAAAGATGGGATAATGAAGACAGGGTGGTATCATCAACAGCATGGAAGGAGAGGGATTTTAAGGAGGAAAAGTTTAAGAAGTTGGTCACCAGAGGGGCGCCTCAGTTGGTTAAGCGTCCTAGTCTTGATTTGGCTCGGGTCATGATCTCAAGGTTCTTGAGCCGAAGCCTCGAAAAATAAACAAACACACAGGGGCGCCTGGGTGGCTCAGTCGGTTGAGCGTCCGACTTCGGCTGGGGTCACGATCTCGCGGTCCGTGAGTTCGAGCCCCGCGTCGGGCTCTGTGCTGACAGCTCGGAGCCTGGAGCCTGCTTCCGATTCTGGGTCTCCCTCTCTCTCGGCCCCTCCCCCGCTCATGCTCTGTCTCTCTCTCTCTCTCTGTCAAAAATAAAGACACATAAAAAAAAATTAAAAATAAATCAAGAAACATTAAAAAGAAGCAGTTGGTCAGTAAATTCAGACCCTGTGTAGAACTCAAGATCCCTGGATTTACCGAAGAATCGCTTTATCCCGCCAGTATTTATATAATCCCATGGGAGTAAGCATGTTATATAATTCTATCTGTGATATAATTTTCAGGTTGTGTCTACTCAAAGAATCCTAAAGAATGCTTTAAGTTAGGATTTCTCTTCCACATGTGTATGTTTTTGTTTATACCAACACATACACACATAAACACCTCTTTGCACGTACAGCTTGTCATAAACCGCTCTAAACGGGGCTGTAGAAAAGCCGCCTACAGTTTTCCTGCTGTTGGAAAGCCGTAGTATGCCCCTTCAGTATTTTTTAAATTGTTCAGATAAAAGGGACATGGCCCCTTAAAGTTAAACGGAACTGGAAGAAGTATTAAGTCTGTTTCATAAGTTTCTAAGGAAACCAACCATGTGTTAATGCCAACTAAAAGTCACCAGAGGCACGCTGTGAACATGTGCAGGGTATGACCGTAATCGTCTCCC
>NW_024420442.1:1370743-1388524 GCF_014898765.1 Herpailurus yagouaroundi | reverse complement strand
GGTGTTATCAACGGTTGAATGAAAGCTATTTGAAAGGGCGTTTCATGATAAGCTGTGCTGCGGCTTTAAAATGCTAGAACCATGTACAGGAGCGCTCTCTCTCTCTCTCTATTCCTATACGTTTGTAACTCTCAAGAAATATTCAACGTGAGTTAGAGCCATTGTTTACTTAGGCCACTTCATCTTAGGTAGTATTGAAGTCTTGGTATAGATTATGTATCGCATTTTCTTTCTTTTTTTCCCTCTAAAGTATGTTTATTTGTTTGTTTGTTTGTTTATTTATTTATTTATTTATTTAACGTTTATTTATTTTTGAGACAGAGAGAGACAGAGCATGAACAGGGGAGGGGCAGAGAGAGAGGGAGACACAGAATCGGAAACAGGCTCCAGGCTCCGAGCCGTCAGCACAGAGCCCGGCGTGGGGCTCGAACTCACGGACCGCGAGATCGTGACCCGAGCCGAAGTCGGACGCTTAACCGACTGAGCCACCCAGGCTCCCCTCTAAAGTTTATTTTGAGAGAGTGAGCGAGCAGGGGAGGGGCAGGGAGAGGGGATAGGGGAAGCGGACATGACGACAGGTCCAAAAAGTGTTTGAAATACAGACCGGGTGGCCTTTTGTACTTTTCAGGCGGTAGCACGGAGCAACAAGTGGCTTCCCAAGGGCTGGCCGGGTCCGGGCTCGAGGCTCCCACGCCGCTGAGGTGTCCCATTTCTCCTGCCTTGGCCACTCTTCAAGCTGGAGCACTTCCTGCTAGAATTCTTTCCGCGCGGATCCCCAGACCAGAACCCAGCCAGCCTGTCCACCTGATTTCTAGGCCTCACATCCTCAACGAAAGGGCCCCCCCTCCCTCCCGGTCTGGCTCAGTGGGCAGAGCTCGTGACCTTTGACCTCAGAGTCATGAGTTCAAGTCTGCCATTGGGTGACCAGATTCCTTAAAGGTTGGGAGGGATGCTTCCACATTGTTAACACTGGGCTCCCAAACCAACAATGTGGCTGCAGACATCAAGGAAACACAGTGTGTATTTTGTTAAGATTACTTTTATTGACCTATTTCTTTTTTGTTTTAATGTTTGTTTACTTATCTTGAGGGGTGGGGCGGGCAGACAGAGAGGGAGAGAGAGAATCCCAAGCAGGCTCTGTGTTGTGAGCTTAGAGTCTGACATGGGGCTCGAACCCACAGACTGTGACATCATGATCTGAGCCGAAACCAAGAGTCAGAAGCTTAATCGACTGAGACACCCAGGTGACTGACGCTGTTTATTTTTTAAATATTGTATTGAACGTGGAAATTTCCTAAGTGGTGTATGCAACAACAGTGAAAGGTAACACAGTATGGACCAGTTTGGTCCCCACTGGGTTTCTGTTTTTCTTTTTTTAAAAAAATTTTTTTTTTTAACGTTTATTGATTTTTGAGACAGAGAGAGACAGAGCATGAACGGGGGAGGGTCACAGAGAGAGGGAGACCCAGAATCCGAAACAGGCTCCAGGCTCTGAGTGGTCAGCACAGAGCCCGATGCGGGGCTCGAACCCACGGACCATGACATCATGACCTGAGCCGAAGTCGGACGCTTAACTGACCGAGCCACCCAGGCGCCCCTGGGTTTCCGTTTTTCTATGCTAAATGGATTACCAAGAATTGACTTGGTAAAAATGAGATGGGGGAAAAAAAAACCCTATCCTTCCACATTCAAACCCTTTTGTCTGTGATAAAGAAAATCTGTGTAATGAAACTACTGTCTAAAATTCTGTTTACATGTCAAAGGAATGAATTAAGACAATTTTTTCATTGCTGTGTCTGAAAGCTTTCATGTAAGTTGGAGGCTTTTTCGCCTCGTGCTAGAGATTTTTCAGTTTTTGGATATCTTGGCATAAATTTGATGACCACCCCCCTCCCCCCGCCAGACTTTTTATAATTTATTCATGGAACCTCAAAGGATAACTTGGTTTACTTAGCTATTAAGATACCTGTATCGCTACAAATATTTAAATCGCCGGTAAATCGAGTGTTTGTTTCCCCTGTTAAGTTACTTAAGATCACAAAGCAAGATTAAAATCTTTGTCACCCGATGGCGCGCCTCGGTGGCTCTGTCGGTTGAGCATCCGACTCTTGATTTCCGCTCAGGTCATGATCCCAGGGCTGTGGGATTGAGCCCCGCATCCGGCTCTGCGCTGGGCATAGAGCCTGCTTGAGATTCTCTCTCTCTCTCTCTCTCTCTCTCTCTCTCTCTGTCTCTGTCTCTGTCTCTCTGTCTCTGTCTCTCTCTCTCCCCCCTCCCTCCCTCCCTCTGCCCTTTCTCCACTCATGCTCGCACGCACGCGTTCTCTCTTTAAACTAAAAGAAAAAAGCAAACAAAAATCTGTGTTAACCTGTTGTCTTTATCTGGGAAAGAATCTCATCAGCAGGACCTGTCGGTTATTTGCCCTCCGACGCCCCACCATCCAACCGTAAATGTCAGTGGGTTGGAATTTTGGGAGCGTATGCTGTGCTGTAACAAAGGAAGGAAATACTTCTGTAACCGTGGGCTGCAGTGGTCTCAAAAGAGGCCAGAGCCAGTGTGAGAGTTGCTTCTTGGAGCAAAGCCACGACCCCGTTGCCTCCTGGCTTCGACGTTGGCCCCGTCTGGTGGCGCAAACACCCCTGACTTGTCTGGAGTGGTCTCCTGCTTTATCTCACTGCGTATGCTGCTTCTGCCGACGCTCCGGTCACAGTCATTCCCCCAGGGCTGGTCTTTTCTCCAAGGGAGCTTCTCATCGACGCTGCGTATACACCTATGCTCAAAAGCGGCTTTCGCTGATCTCTTGGGTAAAGCAGAGCAGGGACAGAGTTGGGATCGTAGGGGTAGAATTTGGTCAGGGCTTGGATTCCTTCGTCCACGCCGCCCTTATGCATAGGTAGTGTAAGTGGTCCCTTAAATGCTGTGATTTGGACATGGTCGCACTCTACCCCCAAAACAGTCTCCTCGTGAGCCTGTCCCAGAGCCCGGTATTCCGCTATTGAAGATGGATTCGTCTGGTTTCAGGCCTTCTCTACACAATACAAATATTGGTGCCCAACACGGTGCTCGGACACGGAGGAGATGCCCAAAGGTTAGTTGAATGATTAAGGGAATTGGAGGAATTCGCCCTTAACCTAATTCGCAGTGAAGTATGATAAGGGAGTAGTAGGTTCCCAGATGACTCACGCATCTAAAAACAGTGCTTCTCAGGGTAGGGGGCTGGGCGGGTTAGTTGGTTGTGTCCCACTGCGGTTCAGGTCATGATCTCGCAGTTCGTGCGTTTAAGCCCTGCATCCGGCTCTCTGCTGTTGGCACAGAGTCTGCTTCGGATCCTCTGTCCTTCCCCTCTCTCTCTGCCCCTCCGCCACTCGCACTCTCTCCCTAAAAAATAACATTAAAAAAAAAAAAAAGCAAACCAAGGTTTCTCTGGGTGTCTGGGTGGCTCAGTTGGTTAACTGTCCAACTCTTGATTTTGGCTCAGATCATGACCTCGTGGTTCGCGAGTGCCAGCCCCACGTCGGGGCTCTGTGCTCCTGACCATGTGGAGCCTGCTTGGGATTCTCTCCCTCTCTCTGTCCCTCCCCCACTTGCTCTCTCTCTCTCTCTCTCTCTCTCAAAATAAGTACCTTAACAAAAAAAAGCCCATGATGTTTCTCAAATGTAATGATCATCTAGGGATCTTGTTTAAAGACAGATTCTGGGGTGGGGCACCTGGCTGCCTCAGTTGCTGGAGCACGGTACTCTTGATCTCAGGGTTGGAAGTGGAAGCACCACGCTGGGGGTACAGATTACTTAAAAATAAAATGGTAGGGCGCCTGGGTGGCTCAGTCGGTCAAGGGTCTGACTTTGGCTCGGGTCACGATCTCACAGTCCGTGAGTTCGAGCCCCGTGTCAGGCTCTGTGCTGACAGCTCAGAGCCTGGAGCCTGCTTCGGATTCTGGGTCTCCCTCCCTCTCTGCCCCTCCCCTGCTCTCTCTGTCTCTCAATAATAAATAAACGTTAAAAAATTTTTTTTAAAATAAAAAATAAATAAAATCTTTAGGGGCGCTGTGCTGAGTATGGAGCCTGCTTAAAATTCTGTCTGTCCCTTTATCCCTCTCTGCCACTCACAAGCTTTCTCTTTTTAACTGACTGCTCGGAGCCTGGAGCAAAAAAACTTTTCACAAAAAAAAAGATGATGGGACTGGACAAGACCTGAGAATCTGCATTTCTTAAAAAAAATTTTTTTTTAATGTCTATTTGTTTTAGAGAGAGAGAGAGAGAGAGAGACAGACACAGAATCCGAAGCAGGCTCCAGGCTCCGAGCAGTCAGCACAGAGCCTGACACGGGGCTCGAATTCACAGACCACGAGATCATGACCCGCACCAAAGTCGGACGGTGAACCGACTGAGCCACCCAGGCTCCCCGAGAATCTGCATTTCTAATAAGTGCTTAGGTGATGCCCTTGCTACATCACGCGTTTTGACTAGCAAGGATCTCTAGAAGACCTTAGGGCAAGGGCTTTCCAACTTGTCTTATCAAAGAATCTGGGGGGGTATTTGTTAAACTATTGAAAACAGAATCTCTAGGGCATAGGCTTGGGAACCTATATTTCAAACAAGTGCTTCAGGTGATGTGCATGATTGGAAAAGTAATCTTAAGAGGAACGGGGTATCAGCTTATAAACCTGTAGGGGGGGCATTGGGTGGCCCATGAGCCTTTTGGGAGTTCCGGAGAGCATTAGAGAAGGCTACAGGGCAGATTAGAAAACATAGAATTTGCTTTAGAGCCTTTCCTCTACATGGCCTGCAGTTAGAGCGTAGAGGGAAAATAAGAACTCTTTGATTTTTTCCCCCCATTAGGTAGCAAAGGTGTCACTTCTTACTAGGTTTTCTGGGTTTTCGGTTTGCTCCTTGAGTCTGTTTGGTATCTTGGAAACAGCCGCACGGATAGACACATCGTGGGGTATTTTGACGTTGAACGCTTTGCCTTCCGTTCTGTCTTCTCTGAGAGTCTTTAACCTTCAGCCTTGGCTTCATCGTCAAGTCCGTGAGACGTCGTGCAACCTTATTTTCTTGGGCAAATAAGACAGAGATGGGCAGGGCTGCTGGGGAGACCGTCATTTCTTTAATACCCATCCACCCAGGCAGCGGGGTGGAGTGAGCGCACGCTTCAGGCCACACCCACCCTGGTGTGGTATTATTTCAGGCATCACCGACGACCCAGGCGGAAGCTTCTCCGAGAAGACGTCCCGAACGAGGTGGGCTACAAGCGTGCAGGTGGCCTCAGTGGCAGACAGGAGCCAGGGAACTGTGGGCCTGGGGAAAATATCACTGACTTGCCCGTGGCCACGTGACAAGTTGGTGGCCATGGCTCAAGTGTGTGTGAAAGGTTTCTTATTTCCAATCCTGGTGCTGTAGGCTTTGGGCTCCTGATGTCCCCTGTTTGTGATCTACCCTTTGGAAAGATCTGGTCTTCATACTTCCATCCTTCCCCTTTCTTGTCCGCGTCTGTTTATGTGAACTTGCAGCCAATGACACGGGAAGAGTTCTCACGTTTTGGAAGGCCAGAAAGGGGCTTCTTTGTGAAATAGGCATGAGGCTCTGTTCCTACCCCTTTTATCTTCTCTGCTAGATCGTGTTGTACTTTAAGACACTTTGGAAAAGTCTGGCATGACTTTTCAGGGTCATATATAATATATTTATATATATTTTTAAATGTGTGTGTGTGTGTGTGTTTTGAACGTTTATTTATTTACTTTGAGAGAGAGGGAAAGAGCAGGGAAGGGGCAGAGAGAGGGAGAGAGACTCCCAAGCAGGCTCTGAGCCGTCAGCGCAGAGCCCAATGCGGGGCTTGATCTCAAGGACCCTTGTGATCGAGACGTGAGCTGATATCAAGAGTTGGACGATTAACTGACTGAGCCGCCCAGGTGCCCCCTGGGTCACTTTAGAGAAATACAAGTGGTCCGCTGGAGTGGACTCAGGCACAATCTTCTCTGCTGCCTGGAAAGAAGCCACCGGAGGTAACAACCCAGTATTGGGGAGTCTCCAGGGGTGCCAGGAGGACCTGGTGCGTCCTAGGGTTGAGGGATACCAGAGCAAATCGGGATTAGCGAGGCTGGGAGATACCTTGAGGTCTAGCACACTAAAATGTCCAGAACTTCTCAGCAAGATCAAGGTTATTATTTAATGTGGAGATTACAGCCAAGTATGCCAAGCCCGAGAGAGGCTTAGGCTGTTCCTGAGGCTATTTGTGAAGGGCCTGGGGTGTGTGTGTGTGCGTGGGGGGGGGGGGGTTTCTTCTCTCTAACACTATCTCCAACATTATGAATAGGTTGGTGTCCCCAGTAGCCTCTCACCTAAGGTCATCTAAGTGGCCATTTGTGTCTTCACGCAGCTTTCTAAAGATCTTTTGTATGGATGTATGTCTATAACAGAAGAGGAAAATGTTTGAGAAATCTCCAGTATTGGTTTGTTGTAGAAATTTACAGCTCCTGCCCCGGAAGAAAATTGTCATTTACGAAAACCAAAAAACAAAATGAAACCAAAAAACCCCACAAAACGCCCAATTCTCATTAAATCCATTCTCATCCCTGTCTTTGACTTCGCGGGAGAAATTCACTTCCTATAATCAGTCTCTGAAGCATTTCGATTGGCCTGGGGGGAAGTAATAGCCTAAGGTCACAGCTATAGTTCATGGAACTGGCACGAGGACGCGGATGCCCAATCCACTCAGTGTTCCCTTCTTAAACAAAATTTGTTTTGAGTATCACTGACACCGTGTTACGTTAGCTTCAGGTGCACAGCACAGTGATTGGACAAGTTTATACATTATACTGCGCTCACAAGCGTAGCTCCCATCTGTCACCATACAACGCTACTTGGTGTCCTTTCCGTCACAGTATAGCGCCCTTCTGCCTTGACCAAGGGCTGGTCTTGGAGGCTGGGTCGTAGCTGGCTAGGTGGGTAGGAGGTCAGGGAATCTTAGCTGATGCTTTAGAGGGCCGGTGGCAGTCTTGAAGCCCGACCTTGGTCTCTGAGTGCAAATGTCTATCCAGGATCTGGCCCCACTCTCGGGGTCCTGCTGTTCTATGATGAACACATTGGGCTACGTAACTTTGAACTTAAATAGAAGGAGAGTCAGGACCAGGCTCCCCCGCCTGCTTACGTAACGTCACTTCGAACGCTCTGTTACAGGAAAGTGCAAAGCCACTACCGAAAGCGATTAATAGACATCATAAGTTGCCGTGATGCTGGCAAAAAGGATAGTTTTACAGGGGAGGAAAATTGAGGGTTTTTTTTTTGTTTGTTTTTTAACGTCTTCTCACATTCATAATGCCACCCTTCTCGTCACGTTAGACGGGGCCTCAGCTAATTGAAACCAAGGGTAGGTGGCCTGGAAAAAAATGGCAGATGAGGGCGCCTGGGTGGCTCACTCAGTTGAGCATCTGACTTCGCCTCAGGCCATGATCTCCCAGTTCATGACTTTGAGCCCCATTCTGGGCTCGCTGGTGTCAGCCCGTTGGCACAGAACCTGCTTTGGATCGTCTTGTCCCTCCCCCGCGCCCCCCCCCGTCTGCCGCACCCCTGCAAAATAAATATTTTTAAGAAATTACAGGGGCGTCTGGGTGGCTCAGTTGGTTGAGCATCCGACTTCAGCTCAGGTCACGATCTCGCGGTCTGTGAGTTCGAGCCCCACGTCAGGCTCTGGGCTGATGGCTCAGAGCCTGGAGCCTGCTTCCGATTCTGTGTCTCCCTCTCTCTCTGCCCCTCCCCCGTTCATGCTCTGTCTCTCTCTGTCTCAAAAATAAATAAACGTTAAAAAAAATTAAAAAAAAAAAAAAGAAATTACAAATGGACTGTTGTTACACTCAGAGTTCTACATGTTGTACATTGAAAAGTTTTTGACTTGGAGTTAACACACCTTGTGTTTGAGTCCTAGATCGACAATTTACAAGGCGCTTAAAATGTTTTTAATGTTTTATTTATTTATAAGTAGACAAATGGATTTATAAATTTATTTATAAACAGAGCGAGAAAGAGAGCAAGCCGGGGAGGGGCAGAGAGAGAGAGGGAGACAGAGGGTCCGATTCAGGCTCTGAGTTATCGGTGCGGAGTCGGACGTGGGGCGGGGCTTGAACTCCCCAATCTTGATACCATGACCTGAGCCGAAATCAAGAGTTGGAGGCTCAATTGACTCAGCCACCCAGGCGCCCCTAGAGGGCACTTTATAAGACAGTTACGTGAGATTCTTCTCAAATCCCTCATTGGTAATTCTAAAAGGAGATGCTGGTCCCAGCTAATACTTAGTAAGTATTTTCATTTCACAGATGAGTCACCTGGGGCACAAGAGCCGGGTCCCTTGCTCAGGGTGACCCAGCCAGGAATAGGAAAGCTAGGATCCCAGCCCAGGCAGCCTCATTCCAGAGCCTGTGCTTTGTAACTCCTAGTTTCATATCTTGAAGGGGTTTTGAGGCTCAAGTCAAATGTAATCCTATGTAGGGAAGTGCTTCAAAAACTATAAACTGCTGGATAAATAGAAGGCATTATACAAGTCACTGGGGCTAAGAGAAGGTTTTGGTTTCCTTTGAGGAAGTGTTCTCTTGGCAGTAAGAATGTGTTGGTGTGCTAGCTAAGTCATGTAATTTCCCTAGACCTTAAACTTCATTATGCATGAAGCAAGACAATTGGTCTACACAATGGTTCTTAATTTGTCAGGCCCCGAGAGCCTCCCATCTACCAGCTTATATAGTCAAGTAACAACCGTGGCACCACTCCACAAGTTTTGTGCACGACTTTATAGTGTCCCAGACCCCCTGAAGCCCGTCGTTGGTTCCACAGACCCTAGGTTAAAGACTCCCAGGCTCTTTGTTCGAAGTTCTTTGGCGCTCTCCGATTCTAAGGTGGCAGTCACACTTTGTAAATTCATGATTTTGGAACGTTCTTCCCGGGAAAATGGCCTTCATAAATCTTGGAAAGTCTGTGCGAACCCACTGTGCCGAGATGGTCAGAATCACATGATGTAGAGTTAGGAATGGCATTTCAATTCTATTTTGCTGAGGAGCTTTTTTTTGAAAGGGGAGGAGAGTGTCATTGCAGCAATATCCAACTCGAGATATTAATCATACATTCAGCTTTGCTGTGCATTCACAAAAGTGCTGGACTTACTGCTTTTGGTTCTGGAATCAGCAAAAGATGAGAGCGCTATGGCATGCTGGCCTACAGGGAGCAGCGGTATTTTTTACAAGAAGCAAGCTTGGGCACGGGAACCATGAAGAATTTTATATTTATAAAAGTAGACAATATAAACCCCAAGTGGGTGCAAGATTTGTGGGTGGTCTGTTTGTGAAACATTTCTAATCATTGTGGCGAATCCTGCTGCGGTCGGTAAAATTAAGTGTCTGTTGCAGCCAGTTCCTGGTGTTTTGCAACAGCTGCAGGAGCCGTCAGAACATTCCGAAGGCCGTGAAATGGTAGAACAAACAGGAAGCCTTTTGAATAAGGATCCAGTTCACCCTCTCAGTTTACAGGTGAGAACTACCAAGGTTTGGCCTTGGAACTGGTCCTTCGGAAGCGGACTGAGACAAAAGTTTGAAAGCAGGAAGTGTATCGGGGAGCACCATCAGGACGAAACGCGTAAGGCCTGTGAGTGAAGCAGGATCGAGGAGACAGTCCAAGGAAAGGCCCGAGCCTATCCTGTAGGGATCTCACAACCTGAGACACTCCTTCAGAGTTGCCTCCGATTGACGTTGGCCAAGAAAGGCCTTTGAACACCCGCATTGTCCGCTTGGTGTGTGTGGGCTGCCCATTGGAAGGCGCCATAACACCAGACAGGTAGGCTCCTCTTGGCTGAGGGCAATTTCTGGAGAGGGATTCAACGGTGAACCTTCAAGCAGCCAATATTCCTGGCAACTAGGGGAGTGAGTGCCTTGGTCCACAAGAGGGGTTCAGTGTGGTGTTCCAGAGCCATTCACTACAATGTCAGAGAGTGGGGTTTGGACCCCACCTTCACCTCTCACTCTCCCCTAGATGACTGCAGGAGCCTCCAAACTGGTCTCCTACCTTGAGTTTCACCTTCGTTCAACCTGTATTCTACACTACACCTGATGTTACCTTCCTAAAATGCAATTCCTGTCATATTGCAATGGCTAGCAACTCTTGAATGTCTCCTCGTGCCTTCTGGATAGTCTAAACATCTTAGTATGGCTTCCCAGGCCTTCCATGACCTGACGGTTAGATTTAGTCACGACTCTTGCAGTTTCTCTCTTGACCTCCACAGACCAGCCATGGACTTCCTTGCGGTTCCATGAACGTATCATGCTGTGTCTTACTTCCGAGCCATTGTACGTGCTATTCCTTTTGGAACACTCCAGCATACACACATATGCCTAGGTAACTTCTAGATTAGATGCCTGTTCTTTTAAGATGCCTTCCTCATTTCCGTAGTATTCTATTATTACTCCTATTGTAGTTATCCTTTATTCTACTGTATTGAAATTCCCTGTTTACGTGTCTGTCTCCTCTCTACGCTGTAAGTGCCTTAAAGCGGGAAGAGTATTTTTAGTATGCATCCCCTGAGCTTAGCACAGTGATTGGAACTTGGTAGGTGCACAGTGAATGCCTGTCAAATGTACCAGTGACTTGCCCAAGGCCCTACCCTGCGCACGCTTGGGGATTGGTTGTGTTTGATGTTTTGTCCATTACCCATGAGGACGAACCATCTGACCATCAAGTTCCTGTGTTTGCGTCCACATGGAATTCTGTTGAAACCAGGCCACTGCAAATATAAAGTAGAATCACATCAGAGATGAAAAAGCTCCAGCTGAAGTGAGAAATGTAACATCTCGAAAATGGATGTGACCTCTGTGTCAGAATCTTCTAGCTCCTCGGAAAGAAGATTGGAAAAGAGACTGTAATCCTGTGAGCGAGGTGTAGTGACATGTGGAATCATGACATAGCATTTGCAGCTGATAGGCTGGAGTATGCAAGTGTTAATCATGGCCAATAGGACTAATCGTCGATGATGGACAGGTCTTTCTTCTGACAGAGTTTCAGCTTCCGCAGGGATTTGCCTGGAAGAGATTTTAGCACGGCTGCAGAAGCACGGCTAGATTAAAATTGTGTTGCTTGAAAATTACTGCCAAGGGTCTTTAAAAGTTTCCTAAGACTTTCAGCGAGCCAAAGCCTTCTGGGTAACGTGTCGTTTCCGTAGAAGTAGTATGCCGTTTTCCCAGTTCGACACGGTCTCTGCTGATGTGGCCTGGCCATGGGACCTCTATTACATGAGCCGACCTTTCCAAATGTTGTAACAAGGCCTAAATCAGGGCCGCCCTCGCCAGAGCCTACGGGGATTAGACGGAAAAAGGTGTCACCGCCCTTCGTGTGCAATCATGTTGGGCCTGCTCCCGAGAACAGGCCTCTCTGTAGCCTCTCTCTCGTCAGTCTTCTCCTTTTCTCTCGGGAGCAGATGCTCAGCAGAACCAAGTGTGGTTGTTTGAAGAGGTGACTTTAGCCTTTGGACAGGACGCACGTCGTTTGTTGTAGTCGCCACGATCCATACAGTCACGCCACGTACCTGGAATTCAGAAAATGCCCTTCAAGCAGTGAGTCTTAAACTTCTGAGGTGGTTGTAGACCTCTTATAATCTGCTCAAAAGTGAGGACTTGGCCTTCTAGAAAATTAGCATTCAGTCTTGTGGGGATATGGTCTCCCCAACGCCCTTCAGTGAACCAGTGATTAAAAGCCATCGATGCAGGGGCGCCTGGGTGGCTCAGTCGGTCAAGCGTCCGACTTCGGCTCAGCTCGCGACCTCGCGGCCCGTGAGTTCGAACCTCCTGTGGGGGGCTCTGTGCTGACAGACCGCTCAGAGCCTCAGCCTGCTTTGGATTCTGTGTCTCCCCTCCCTCTCCCCCTCCCCAACCTGTGCTCTGCCTCTCTCAAAAATAATACACATCGAGAAAAAAAGCTATTGCTGCAAAGAGTAAAAGGCTTCTTTTATTGATGCTATGTGCAAGGTACTGTTCTAAACATTCGATAGGTGTTATCTCCTTTAATCTACACAGCGACCCCGTGGGGCAAGTATGCTTACTGTGTTTACAGCTGAGAGGTGGTAGAACTGGGATTCCAACGCAGGCCGGTTGGGGCACCTGGGTGGCTCAGTTGGTCAGGCGTCTGACTCTTCGTTTCAGCCCAGGTCATGATCTCACGGTTCGTGGGTTCAAACCCCATGTTGAGCTCTGTGCTGGCAGCGTGAAGCCTGCTGGGGATTTTCTCTCTCTCTCTCTCCCTCCCTCCTGCGCGTGCGCTCTTTCTCTCAAAATAAATAAATAAACTTTAAAAAACAAAAGCAAAAAAATCAAACACAGGCTGGTTGGCTCCGGAGCTTGTAATCTTAGCACTTATAATTTAGCCTCTGGTGAGTCTTTTTTTTTAAAAAAAATTTTTTTTAACGTTTATTTATTATTGAGAGACACAGAGCATGAGCAGGGGAGGGACCGAGAGATGGAGAGACACAGAATCCGAAACAGGCTCCAGGCTCAGAGCTGTCCGCACAGAGCCCGACGCGGGGCTCGAACTCGCGGACCGCGAGATCGTGACCTGAGCCGAAGTCGGACGCTTAACCGACTGAGCCCCCCAGGGGTCCCTCTAGTGAGTCTTATAAACTTATTTCTGATTGAGTCTTGTACTTGATTGTCTGTATAGCTCAACACCCCAGTGGTCAAATTACGTTACTATTGGATAACTAGAATGTCCCATTTTTCATTGTGTGGAAATACCTGCGGCAAAATGCAAAGGGCAGAACGTCTCTTGCAAATGAACTGAAAAGCATTGTCATCCTTTCCTCACTCGGTGTATTTTAGGAGTCTGTCAAGGGTTGATTGCATGGCAAAACTCAAGTCATTATTCCTTAACTATGTGTATCTGGTCAATTAAAAAAAAGTACTTATTAATTTATTTAGAGAGAGAGTGAGAGAGAAACCCAAGCAGGCTGTGTGCCCCAATGCGGGGCTCGATGTCAGAAACTGTGAGGTCTAGACTTGAGCTGAAATCAGGAGTTGGATACCTAGCCAACTGAGCCACAAATATTTTGGTGCGCATCTGTGAAAAATGAGATTAGTATGCGTCTCTAAAAAATGAGAATGTTTTTCCTTCAGGATCAAAATAACAGCGCACCTGAAAAATTACTTAATATCGCTTAACCCCCAGTGCATCTGCAGATTTCTTCAGGGATCCAGAAAATGTTTTTTCCTGCCTATTTGTCCAAACTAGGATTCCGTACAGGACCATATATTATCACTGACTGTTATAATAAGGATCTTTTCATTTAGAACAGTTCCTGCTTTCATTAGAAGAATTAAAAAAAAATTTTTTTTAATGTTTATTTACCTTTGAGAGCGTGCAAGCAGGGGAGGGGCAGAGAGAGGAAGGGAGACAGAGGGTTTGTAGCAGTCTCTGTGCTGACAGCAGAGAGCCCGACGTGGGGCTGGAACACAGGAACCGTGAGATGATGACCTGAACCGAAGTCAGATGCTTAACCGACTGAGCCTCCCACATGCCCCGGAAGAATTTTCCCGAGGAGACTAGGTCAGTAGTTTTCTAGGCTTCTTTGAGATGCTGTTTAGCTGGTTTCTCTGTACCGTTTAATTCCTGTAAACTGAGAATTGAATGGAAAGGCTTGCGTAGATTCAAGTCAGACCTTTGGATGAGAATATACCTTAGGCATCGTTAGATCACATTAGAAAATTGTCCTACCATTAGTGATGCTGGGACACAACATTAAGGTCATGACGGCCTAATTTCAGGAATTGGGGGCAAGCTTCCCATTTATCTAAATCCCTTTTGTGATCATAAATTCCTCTCCTAACGCTTCCCCAATGCCTCACATCTTTTTAATAGGCATCAAGCCACTTAATTTCACAGTCGTAGCGAGAGCCAAATAAATGGCTGATTTTAGGAAGTTTAAATCCTTTCTTGAGAGTTCACGTTAGAAGTGGGGGGGAGGGGGGGCGGGGTTGGGAAATACCAGTGGCAACAATGGAGAGCCCAGAGAAGGGTTGCAGGGGGAAAGTAAAGGAAACCTGATCAGCTTTATAGTCTGTCTTGAGTGATGGCCTTGACCTAGGCCCTGTCAGGGACAAGGCACGCCTTGCCGGAAGAGATCTGCCTTTTTCCAGAGAAGGCATTGACTACGTGGCACACCCGTGCGTGAAAGGGAACCTGCCAGCCTGGCTGCTGTCAGGGCGGACTTGAGACTGGACAACGTACTTGGCCTCGCCCCGGCCACATACACACTCATTCCTTTCCTGTGACACTGTACCCCTACTTGAACTGTTTGTTCCCCATCCCTGCTGCACGCAGAAGCCCTCACACATTTAGGACCCTTAGATTTCCTTCTCCTTCTTCCATGTAAAGCCTGTCCCAAGTCAAGACTTCACAGTTAGGGATTAGAGCTTCCTTTTTCTACTTGTTTGCATCTTAATCAGCAAATGTGGTGGGTGGCTGTAAGCTAGGGGCAAGGGGCGCTAAATGGTGGGCTTCCAGTTGGTACGGACAGCGGGCAAGGGACTTGTGAGGATGGCACCTGCGTGACGTTCTTCAAATCCCGCTCTATTTGTAGCTTTTTATCTGGCCGGTAAGACTGGCCTTGGTTGAGGAAAAACAAACAAACGAACTCAGAATAGTTGTCCGTCTAAAACACTTTCTTAGGGGGTTTGCGCTATGCATAGGCTTCCAAGGGAACCCATTTCCTGACTGGGATGTTCCCATTAGTAGGTACGAGCACTTCATCTGTAGCAACCCATTAGTTATCAGACCAATGTCCTTAATGAAAGGCGCCCAATATGCAATATAGGTATTTGCTCACCATATTGGTTTTACCATTGAAATGGAAAAGGAGAAAAAACCAAACACCTTCCCGGATGAGTTTTGGAAAACAGTCATCGGTCTGAATAGAGACGCTATAGATTTGGTCACTTTTGATGCACAGGAGGGCTACGAATTAGTTTCCAGTAAATGCCCGCAGTACACAGTGACAAGTTATGTTGGAAGTTGGCAACCTTTCAGAGCTGTGTGTCAGGACTCCATTTACTCCCTCTCTCGGGAGGAAGAAGCTGCCTCAGCGAATGTAGGCCCGGCTATTCCTATTAGCAACTATGAGGATGGGTACTTTGAGTATGAGAGAGGATGGTCAGACTCAATCTTGGGGGCCCCCTCGCTGCTTAGTGTTCATCTTGCCAAAGGATCTCTTTCATTCACATGCTAACTAAATTAAACACACATTCAGCAATTAATTTGTCTTTATGCTTATTAAGAGTGTCCGCCGTGACGGATGTCACAGCTACCATGGTAGACAGAGTGGACACACTTTCAATAGTTTAGTGGGGAAGGTCGACAGTACATACAGAAACGCAGTAAAACCTGGGATCGTGAATATTCCACAAGACGAGCAAATGTCTCTTTTTTTCTTTTTTCTTTAAAAAAATTTTTTTTAATGTTTATTTATTTTTGAGATAGAGACAGAGCATGAGCAGGGGAGGGGCAGAGAGAGAGGGAGACGCAGAATCCAGAGCAGGCTCCAGGCTCTGAGCGGTCAGCACAGAGCCTGACGCGGGGTTCGAACTCACGGACCGTGAGATCATGACCTGAGGTGAAGTTGGACGCCTAACCGACTGAGCCACCCAGGCGCCCCGAGCAAACATTTCTAATACATTTCAACTTGACAAACGAGCAATGTCTCGTAACACGAGTTGTACGTGACACCGAACGTCACATGATCACAACTGAACCAATGGTTCTTGACATTTGCTTTGATACACGAGTGCTTTGGATTACAAGCATGTTTCCGGAATGACTGTTGCTCGCAAACCAAGGTTTCAGTATAGAGGATTTGTCAGTTGTAAGTGCCATGAAAGAAATCTACCAGGGCCATGGTTGAAAATACAGGACGCAGAGGCTCCCTTAGGCAAGGCGGTCAGAAAAGAGTGTCTACTGTGTGCCCAACACCCCAGTAGACGCTTCGTCACAAAAAGACTTAGGTGAGAGATGGTCCTTGTCCCTGAGGATTTGTCAGTTGTCATTTCAATAACTAAAGCGTGTATGGAACATAATGGAAACCGAGAAGAAGGAGCCATTAATTTTTCCTGGAGTGGGGTAGGGCGGGGACATCGGAGACAGAATGGGTGGCATCCTGGATGATAACTAGAATAGTGCTAGGTGAGGGTAAAGGATTTGGGAGAAAGGATCCTGATTAGAGGTAACAGCAATAGGAAAGTTATCCGGACACGTTTGGGGGAGTGAGTTAGGTCCACTTGGAACCCTGAGCCCAAATGAACTTTTCTTCAGAGCCCCAGAAGGGAGAATGGATGGATCAGTGTAGAGCTGTTCTGTTTGAAGCATCAGAGAGGATAATAGACTGTCCACAAACTTTGTGGTTTAAAGCAACACAAATTTATTATCTTACAGCTTTGGAAGTCAACGGGCCAAAATCAAGATGTTATCAGGCGTGCGGTCCTTTCTGGAGGCTCTGAGGAATCTCTTTCCTGGTCTTTTCCAGATTCTAGAGACCTCCCAGCTTCTTGGTTCATGGCCCCCTTGTGTGATCTTCAAAGCCAACAACGTCATGTCTCTCTTGTGACGTTGCCCCTTCTTGTCTTTCTCTGACCACAATGCTACACGTTGAAAGACCCAGGTGGTCCAGTTGGGCTCTTCTGGGTGTTCCAGGATACGCGCCTCCTCTCAAGATCCTTAACGCTAACGATACATCTGCAAAGTCCTTTTTGCCGTGTAAGGAAACCTATTTACGTGTTGTGAGAATTTGGATGTGGACATCTTTGGGGGCCATTATTCCGCGTACCAGAAACGCAGACTCTGCTGTCTTAAGTCTTCTTCATTTCTCATGCCTTCCCCTGAGACACTTCTGAAGTCTCATAGGACTTCAAAGACATTTTTGGTAAAGATTTTAAGCAATCTCTACACCCAATGTGGGGCACCAACTTACAACTCCGAGATCAAGAGTTGCACATTCCATTGACTGAGCCCACAGATGCCTCGACTTTAAAAACATTTTAAAGTTTTTTTTTTTTTTTCTTAACGTTGATTTATTTTTGAGTGAGAGAGACAGAGTGTGAGCAGGGAAGGGGCAGAGAGAGGGGGAGACACAGAATCTGAAGCAGGCTCCAGGCTCTGAGCTGTCAGCACAGAGCCCGACGCGGGGCTTGAACTCATGAACCGTGGGATCATGACCTGAGCCAAAGTCAGATGCTCAACCAACTGAGCCACTCAGGCGCCATAGTAGAGTGTATCTTTTAAGAAAATGTCCATTTCTTATAGTTATCTAGTTTGTTCACTTGTAACAGTTCACAGATTTCCCTTTTAGTCCTGTTCATTTGTGTAAGGTCAGCAGTGATGTCTCCACTTTTGTTCCTGATTTTAATAATGAGAATCTTTAAAAAAATTTTTTTTAAATGTTTATTTTCGAGGGAGAGAGAAAGAGAGTGAGCACGAGCAGGGGAGGGGCAGAGAGAGAGGGAGACATAGAATCCGAAGCAGGCTCCAGGCTCCAAGCACAGAGCACGACGTGGGGCTCGAACTCACAAACCTTGAGATCATGACCTGAGCCGAAATCAAGAGGCGGACGCTTGACCGACTGACCCACCCAGGCGCCTGACTCTATAAACTTTTTTAATCGAGTTAAATTTCCCAAGCACTTGGCAGCCTTTTTTGTTTTTCCGTTTTACTTCTGTGGTTTCAATATTTAAGGTGCTACAGTTTTTATAGGAAGGAAACAGATACATTTCTTTTTTTATT
>NW_024420442.1:1334867-1370343 GCF_014898765.1 Herpailurus yagouaroundi | reverse complement strand
TTTTATTTTATTTTTTTTTTTTTTAATTTTTTTTTTCAACGTTTATTTATTTTTGGGACAGAGAGAGACAGAGCATGAACGGGGGAGGGGCAGAGAGAGAGGGAGACACAGAATCGGAAACAGGCTCCAGGCTCTGAGCCATCAGCCCAGAGCCCGACGCGGGGCTCAAACTCACGGACCGCAAGATCGTGACCTGGCTGAAGTCGGACACTTAACCGACTGCGCCACCCAGGCGCCCCCTCTTTTTTTATTTTTTTAAATTTTTTTTTTAACGTTTATTTATTTTTGAGACAGAGACAGAGCATGAACGGGGGAGGGTCAGAGAGAGGGAGACACAGAATCCGAAACAGGCTCCAGGCTCTGAGCTGTCAGCACAGAGCCCGACGCGGGGCTCGAACTCACGGACTGTGAGAACATGACCTGAGCCGAAGTCGGACACTTAACCGACTGAGCCACCCAGGCGCCCCTATATACATTTCTTGATACAATGATTTAGAAGCAACTTCAGCTGTGCTTTTCTATAATCCGCTTATTGAAGTTTGATTACATTAGCCAGCACTTTTAACACTTCTTTTTTAGTTGGGGATTGTGCTCTGTTTCCTCCTTTGTATAGTAAACACGTGACACTAATCAATACATTTGGAAGAGGGAAACGAATTACTGAGTCCCAACAGCTTAAAATTAAGAAGAAATTTACTCTTGCACCTATATGCAGAATTTGACAGTTGTGATCATAGTGATTGTATGTCCTATGTTGTCCCTTAACACTGTTACACATATTTTTGCGTTATTATATAGTCTTCTTTTTTCTTTAAAAATGTTTATTTTTGAGAGAGAGAGGGTGAGTTGGGGAAGGGCAGAGAGAGGGAGGCACAGAACCCGAAACAAGCTCCAGGCTCTGAGTTGTCAGCAAAGAGCCAGATGTGGGGCTCGAACCCCATAGACTGTGAGATCATGACCTGAGCTAAACTGAGCAGCTCAACTGACTGAGCCACCCAGGCGCCCACCTGTTTGTTTTCTTTTCTTTCTTTTTTTTTTTTTTAGTTTATTTTGAGAGCAACAGAGACCCCCCACAAACAGGGCAGGGGCAGAGAGAGGAGGAGAGGAAGAGACTCCCAAGGAGTCTCTACTCTGTCAGGGCGGAGCCCGACTCTGGGCTCAAACGCACGAACCATGAGATTGTGACTGGAACCGAAGTCAAGAGTTGGATGCTTCACCGACTAAAGCCACCCAGGCGCCCCTCAATCTTTTTTGTTTTGTTTCACATCTGCATAAAATTCGCAGGTTAGATTTTATCCTGCCCACTGGGTTTATATGCCCCTTAGCCCCAGTTCTGAGACCACTTTTAGCTTTGCGTTTGGATCAGGCCTCTTCCAAAGGGTTGTGTCAATGTAGTAAATGGTTGTACAGCCAGTTCCCGGCACTTCCCCTCTTTAATTTTTTTTTAATTTCCTTCTTGGGAGCAAGTTTGTGTTTTATTAGAGACCCGTAGCCTTATTGAAATAACTAGTGGTGGGGTTGGATCACAGTGACAGCCCTGGAGAGTGACACATCCTAGGGGACGAGTGTCTTGGGAAACTGGTGTGGATCCCGGGGCCAGGGCCAGGGAGGGTGAAAGGTAAACAATTGAAGTTTGCCTTTTCTAGAGTCTTTTTTTTCCATTTTAATGTTTTTTATGTTGAGAGACAGTGGGGGAGGGGGGCAGAGAGAGAGAGGGAGAGAGAGAGAGAGGGAGAGAGAGAATCCCAAGCAGGCTGAGTGCTGTCAGTGCAGAGCTCGACGTGGGGCTCGAACCCATGAACCCCGAGATCATGACCTGAGACAAAATGGAAAGTCGACACTTAACGGACTGACCCTTCCAGGTGACCCTGCCTTTTTGGAAGTCTTCAAGCTGGTTTTCAAGTAGGTGTCTGGCCTTCGTTGTGGACAAAGTGTCACGATTAGGATGTTCATGATCCTTAGCAAGTTCCTGTTTGCCAGCATCTTCCGTGGTTAAGACTCTGCGTTCTGTCTTCCATCTTTTTGGGCTCAGATTCTTGGGTAAGGATCTCATCTCTGAGCTCCGGCCTTGCCTTCTGCAATATGGCAACGTTAATTCTGAAGCGTGTGGATTCAAGAAGATCGTGCTTAAGACGCACCTTGCACAATGCCGCACACATATGTGTTTGAGACCTGTAGCCAATACTCCAGTTTTGTAAAGATTCCAAGATAGATTTTCACCTCGTTAGGTCCATCACCAAGGTAGCCAAGTCTCTGCAGATCTGTGAACAAAAAACAGGCATCTCAGACCTCAAAATGAAACTGGAAAGGGACTTTTTTCAAAGCAGTGGATTCCTTACATATTATCCTCTCTCTCCCTCTCACCCTTGTCTTGAAGATTCCCATGATTTTGCTAACGCTTATGAAATTTGGCTTGATAATTAAGAGAATACATGTGCTTGGGTTGGCGTGCCTATTTCGTGAGCGTTGTATCGATAAAGTTGCCAGTTTTTCAAGGAGAGGAAAGCGTGACCAAAGCCCCCATTTGGTTAATTGTATGTTGCAAGAACTGTCTAGCAAGAGGATGAGGGCTCAGTGTCATCCTGAGGGGCCGGCAAATGTTTCTTGTCTGATGAAAATTACAGCTTAGGAAAATCCATTTGTGCGTGTGTGTGTGTGTGTGTGTGTGTGTGTGTGTGTGACCAGTTTCATCAAGTCCATGGTGCCTGTGTGGCCCAGTGTGTTGAGCATCTGACCCTTGATTTTGCCTCAGGTCATGGTCCCAGGGTCATGGGATCGATCCCCACGTTGGGCTCCACACTGACCGTGGAGCCTACGTAAGCTTCTCTCTCCCTCTTCCCCTACCCTTCTAAAAGATAAAGATATAAAGAGAAAGAGAGGTTTTCTCTGTGACCGCCTACGAGCTCTTCAGCATCTCATCAGCCCACCACCCTGTTCTGCTCATTTCATTGTCTTCTCTGGTAGTGTATTAACCCTGTGCGGGAAGGACGGACTCCATCTTGTTCACCATTTTATTGGCCCATGTATCACGGTGCCCAGCACTTACTATTTTTGTTTTTAAGTTTATTTATTTATGTTTGAGAGAGAGAGAGAGAGAGAGAGAGAGCAACCAGGGGAGGGCCAGAGAGAGAGAGGAAGAGAGAGGATCCCAAGTAGGCTTTGCACTGTTGGTGAAGAGCCCGACGTGGGACTCAAACTCAGGAACCATGAGATCATGACCTGAGCCGAAATCAAGAGTCGGACACTTAACCGGCTGAGCCACCCAGGCACCCGTGAATGAACACTTACCGAAAGAAAAATAGCTCACCACCAACGCGTTACCAGATAGCAGAACGTAATGGTTAAGAGCTCGGACTTTGCAGACAGTGAGGCTGAGATTTATGCCCCAGATCTGTCGTTCGTGAGTTATGACTACCTTGGACAAGTTGTTTAACCTTCTTGAGCTTGCTCATCTGTAAAATGGTGGTGATGATAGCTAATTCCTAGGGTCACGGTGAACATGAAGTAAGATGATGTATTTAATGTGCGCACAATTGACCGAAATGCTTATCGTTGTTGACTGAGTTGTTTGGAGGGAGGACGGTGTGAATAAAAGGTTGGATTGTGAAAAAAACTGGAAAGACGACAGAAATATCTGAAGACTGAGGATTGGTGGAAATATTGCACAGGAATAGAGGCATCTGAACGGACATTTCAGAGGATGAAAGGACATACTACTCTTACGCACTATGGCGCCCCAGTTCTGAAGGTGGTAACTAAATATTGCTAAGGAAGTGCCCGATTTTACCCAAGATACACTCATCCCAATCGTGTGGCAGTGGTTTATCCCACATGCTCGAGGGAAGACTTCTCTCCTTAATTCATTACACCTTTCGGTCAGGGAGCTAGTTTTCATGTGTAGTCAATGTGCCACTGAATTGTCCTAGGCTTGCATTTCAATTTTCAACGTTTTACTCACTAAGTAAGACCCTTTCTGCTTTTTAAGGGGAGACAAACTGTCTATAGTTTTGACTGTATTCAGAGCTCCTTTGTTCTTTCGCCCATAAAGTGTGTTGGACTGTCCACGCCTTGCCAGGCTTTGGGTCCCTGCCCTCGTGGACCTTACGCAACCTTAAAGCCTAAAGGGACTTCATGGCGCCCCTGACTCTATCTGTGCACCTTCTAGGTTGGGAAATAATAGCACAGAGAGGGGGAATGACTTCTCTGAGCTGCCAGAGTGCTATTTAGTGACAGATCTGGGGCTAGAACCTAGATCCCTGATGTCCTGTCCAGTCAGTGCATGCGCAGGTAATGCTAGAATTTGAGAAATGGTCCATTAGTTCCCATCACATGCCTTGCTTTTCAGTTACTTGTTTCACGTGGGAAATGCCACACTGTACGGATGGAAGGCAAAGCCAGTCATATATTTCTGGAGGGACACCGATGACTCAGGTCACCCCTGACAAACTGCTGGGCACAGGATTGGCTCAAGATGATTAGAATGAATGCATCTAAAATTGTAGGAAGAGCTTAAAAACAGTTCTGTTGGGGGTGGGGGGCGTGCCTGGGTGGCTCAGTCATTTATGCACCCGACTTGATTTCGGCTCAGGTCGTTGTCTCGCGGTTCCTGGGTTCCAGGCCTGCATTGGGCTCTGCATTGACACGTGGATCCTGCTTGGAATTCTCTCTCTCTCTCCCTCTCCTTGCCCCTCCCCTGCTCCGACTCTCTCTATCTCAAAATAAATAAACGGGCTAAATGGGTGACGGGCTGCTCGCTTGTTGGGGTGAGCATTGCGTGTCATATGTTAAGTGATGAATCGCTAAATTCTACTCCTGAAACCATTATTACACTATATATTAACGAACTTGAATTTAAATAAGTCCCCCATCCTTTACATGGCGGACAGTCCCTTCTTGGCTTTTGCCTCTCTCCGTTGTCACATCTACTGTTACCATTCCTTTCCCTTACTCCCATTGTAGCCACACTGACTTCTTTGCTGGTCCTCAAACACCACAAACATGATTCTGCCTCTGGGACTTGACTTTGTTGTTCCCTCTCTTAGCAACGTTCTATACTTAGATAGTCACTTGACGTGCTCTTTCCCCTCACTGAGGTATCTGTAAGAGTCACCCACTATTGTATCTCAAATAGCGCCCTCTCTTGATCCCATCTGTGCGCTTACTTGCTTTATTTTTCTTTGTGACATTTATCCTTATCCTGACATCATTCCCTTCTACATAGTTCGTATTTGCTTATTGTCTCCTCCGATAGACCGTGAGCCTCGTAATAACGGAAACTTTGTTTATCGCAGGTATATTGCACATGGTGGGTGGTCAGTGACCATCTGTTGCTAAAAATGTTGGGGAAAAAATAGCATTCTCATACGTGCCATTTCATAAATCATTTTGAAAATCTCTGTATCGAGCCTCTTCATCTGAAAATACTGATCTACTTGATCGATTTTGTGTTTGCAGTTTAAAAACACTCTTAAAACATTTTGTTTTAATGTTTATGTATCTATTTTTTTTTTCAACGTTTATTTATTTTTGGGACAGAGAGAGACAGAGCATGAACGGGGGAGGGGCAGAGAGAGAGGGAGACACAGAATCGGAAACAGGCTCCAGGCTCCAAGCCATCAGCCCAGAGCCCGACGCGGGGCTCGAACTCACGGACCGCGAGATCGTGACCTGGCTGAAGTCGGACGCTTAACCGACTGCGCCACCCAGGCGCCCCTATGTATCTATTTTTGAGCGAGAGAGAGCAAGCACGAGCGAGGGAGGGGCAGAAAGAGAGAAAGGGAGACACAGAATCCGAAGCAGGCTCCAGGCCTCGAGCCGTCAGCGCAGGGCCCAACGCGGGGCTCGAACTCCAGAACCGCAAGATCACGACCTGAGCCAACGTTGGATGTTAAACCGACTGAGCCACCCGGGCGCCCTGAGAGACATTCTTAATGGTGGTCAACCATGAACTGTTGAGGGGACGGGCAATTTGGCCGAGACGAGCAGAAAAGGTTTCGAAGCCGGCTGTCGCCATCACACTGGGGTCGGGAAACAAAGAGGGACTGTAAAGTGTTTAGATGGCCTTTCTCGTGTCAGAAGGTAGTTTCTAAACGGTATTTCCAGCAGGATTTGAGCAATGAAATATGTGGCACTTTCGAGTGATTCCTTGGGGGGCAAAGGCACTCATTATGAGGAAACTGGTGTATGCTATATTAGATTCAAATAGTCCTGTTACTTTATATTCACACTTCTGTATCAACAAGGGATGCCACAGAAAGTAAGAGCACGTTTGACAGCGACGGTAAAGGTGTATTGTCAGACTATGTGACAGCTGTCAACAGGACAAGCCCAAGTAACATGTTGGCGTTGTTTCACTTAATAATTTGATGTTCCATCTTTATTTACGCCTCAAAAATTGTTTTGAACTGTTTTTGGTGACCTGTGCTCACGTGACGCCAGAAGGCAGGCTTCCTAGATTGTTCTTTATCTACCGCTGTCAGATCGAGAAAGCCCAAGAGGTTCTGAGACACGTCCCAGCCTCTCTTCGCGGAGTCTACGTGGGGACTCCGAAGAAAGTTCTATGGCGGTACCAAAGGGGGCTCATTGAGGAAAATGATCCCTTCGAACCAAATGCTGTGTTAAAGGCAGTGTGTCCCGAGGTGAAAGACTACTTCTGCCCTTAACACAAGTTTGCACCCGCTGTTTGGAAGCAGCGACTGCTTCGATGTGTTTTGCAATTTAACAGCCTTACAAACAAGCTTTTCAGCAGACCCAGCCATTCGGTGTGCGTCCGTAAAAATGTACACACGCTTTCAAAACCAATATTTATTGGTCCGAAATCTTAGGATGTTAACATGCTGGAGCATTATAGCCTAAGGAAGCAAATGTTTCACCATCAGCTTCTGCTTTTGAGCGCGACCTGTATTCACGTATGTGTTTCTCCCCTTTACCCTGCTGTCTTCCATAGGAATACAGATACGGGTCCTCTTTTTCTCCAATTCACGTTCGCTTGAAATGCCTGTATGTATTCGCGTTAAAGGCAGGACGGCATGCTTTCACCACCTTAAGTAACACTTGTCAGTATGATTTTCTATTTATTGGCTCTGGTTTATCATAGAAACGCTCCCTGTTTATTATAGAAATAGCAGAGACCCAGAGAATATTACACCTAAAATATACCCAAATCTGGGAATCTTCCCTGGGAAGGGATTTGAAATTTATGGGGTCATCTTATGCTCCAGAAAAATGACCTAGATCTCCGAGCTGTTATTTTATTCATTAAAACAATTTTTTAATGTATATAATATATAGCACATGGTATGAGGGTATTATATAGACACCCAGGGTATTGTAACCCACTCTTTTAATTTTTTAAAATTATTTAAGAACTTTATCAACACATGTTTACTATTTTTTGAATTTTTTTTTTTTTTGAGGGGGAATCAAGTTGTAAACTTACTACAAATTAAAAGGAAGGTTTTTAAAAATGTCAACCTGGGGCGCCTGGGTGGCGCAGTCGGTTAAGCGTCCGACTTCAGCCCAGGTCACGATCTCGCGGTCCGTGAGTTCGAGCCCCGCGTCGGGCTCTGGGCTGACGGCTCGGAGCCTGGAGCCTGCTTCCGATTCTGTGTCTCCCTCTCTCTCTGCCCCTCCCCCGTTCATGCTCTGTCCCTCTCTGTCTCAAAAATAAATAAACATTAAAAAAAAATTTAAAAAAAAATGTCAACCTGACCAGATAGGAAATAATTTTGAAAATCTCTAAAGGTGCATTGAGAAAAACCAGACTTTATGAAAAAGAAAAAAGAAAAACAAGAAAAAACAAACACAAACACTGGTCACTACCAAAAAGAGATATCTTTAAGTAAAAGTAATAAAAACCCCATGTTCATGCCACATTAATCACACAGATTGTTCTAGTTAGCTGGTCCCTGGGCAAAAAGCAAGTACTGAAAGTCTTGCTTCAATCTCTTGTTTATATCTTATTGCTTGAATTTTATTTTAATTTAGTTTTAAGTTTGTTTATTTTGAGAGAGAGAGAGAGAGTAAGTGAGAGTAGGGGAGGGGCAGAGAGAGAGAGAGACTCTCAAGCAGGCTCCATGCTGTCAGCGCAGAGCCTGATGCAGGGCATCAACGCTCGAATTGTGAGATCATGACCTGAGCTGAAATTGAGAGTTGGAGGCTTAACCGACTGAGCCACGCACACGCCCTTTATTGCTTGAAGTTTTTTCCTGTTGGCTGCCTGAACCAGATGATGGTAAGATGATATGTGGTGTTTACTCGGCCCTGTTCTGCTCAGCCTTGGGAACTGACGAGTTCTGAGCTAACGGATCTGCTGCTATTGTCTCTCTGCCATCTGGTTTGTGATTTAGGGTTTTCTGGGCATGTGCCGGCTCGTTCCACTTTTATTACGTTCGCGTTTTCACATGTCACTAAATACTTTTAAAAACCTGATTCGTATCTGCCTAATATTCCATCCTCGCGGTAGACAGCGATTTTTATCGATATTGCCATATTATGGGACATTAGGTTTCAAAATTGTTGCTGACAATTAACGTAACCCATCACGTCTGTAGGCTAAGGAAGAAGATCCTGTTATCAGTAAATGTAGAGAAAACCGTTGCCAGAGTCCAACATCCATTTATGATAAAAATTCTCAGCAAGCTCTAGAAATGGAGAACTACTTTAATGTGATAAAGATCATCTACGAAGTCTACAGCTAACATCATGCTTAATTGCAGGAACCTAGGTACTTGCTTTCTATAATTAGGAACAACACAAGGGTGTCCCAGCACATCAGTCCTTTTCAACATTGTACTGGAAGGCCTAGTTAATTAAATCAAGTCACGGAAAGGAAATAAAAAGTAGACATATTGAAAAGAAAGAAATAAACGTGTCTTTATTTACAGATGACATGATTGCCTTTGTAAAAACATTCTAAAATACTCCTGGGAGTACTAAACAATTATGGCAAGGTTGCAGGATGCAAGGTTAATACAGAAGTGCATTGCTTTCCTGTATACCAGCAACTGGAATTTAAAATTGAAACAGGATGCCTTTTACATTTGCATCACGAATGAAATAATTAGTTATAAATGTAGCAAAATCTATAGAAGATCTATTTGTGGAAAGCTACAAAACTCTGATGAGTAAAATCAAAGATTTAAATAAATGGGGAGACATTTCATACACATGTATAGGTAGATGCAATCTTGTCAGGAAATCAATTTTTTCCTTTTTCTTATTTTCTATTAAGAATTTTTAAATGTTTTTATTTTATTAAAAAAATTTTTTTTAATGTTTTATTTATTTTTGAGACAGAGAGAGACAGCATGAACGGGGGAGGGTCAGAGAGAGGGAGACACAGAATCTGAAGCAGGCTCCAGGCTCTGAGCCGTCAGCACAGAGCCCGATGCGGGGCTCGAACTCACGGACCGTGAGATCATGACCTGAGCCGAAGTCGGACGCTTAACCGACTGAGCCACCCAGGTGCCCCTATTTTATTTTTTTAACGTTTATTTATTTTTGAAAGAGACAGAGTGTGAGTGGGGGAGGGGCAGAGAGAGAGAGAGAGAGAGAGAGAGACACAGTGAATCCTAAGCAGGCTCCAGGCTCTGAGCTGTCAGCACAGAGTTCAATGTGGGGCTCGAACCCATGAACTGTAAGATCATGACCTGAGCCGAAGTCAGATGCTTAACTGACTGAGTCACCCAGGTGCCCCAAATGTTTATTTTCGAGAGACAGAGAGAGAAAGGGAGAGAGAGAATATGCGAGTGAGGGAGGGGCAGAGAAAGAAGGGGGGGGGGACAGAGAGCGCCTGATGCAGGGCTCGAACTCACAAACCCTGAGATTATGACCTGAGCTGAACTTGGACGCTTAACCAACAGAGCCACACAGGCGCCCCAAGAAGTTAGTTCTTTCTAACTGAATCTGTACGTTCAAGGCAATCCCAGCCAAAGTCCCAGCAAGTCATTTTGTGGATATAGACAACGTAATTCTAAAGCTTATATGGAAAGGCAAAAGACCCAGAAGAATCCAATGCATTATTGACAAGGACAAAGTTGACACTACTCCACTTCAAGTCTTGATGTAAAGCTGCAGTCCTCAAGACCATGTGATATTAGTGAAAGAATAAACAAGTCGATCAACGGGACGTTATAGAGAGCCTAGGAATAGACCCACACAGCAATTTAATGCGGCAGGATGGTGTTTTCAACAAAAAGTGCTCGGACACCTGGCTATCTAGACGCACAACATAAAAATGAACACAGTCACAGACTTTGCCTCTTTGACAAAAAACGAAACAAAAGCAAAAAAAAACCCTCAAAATGAATCGTGGACTTCAACATAAAATGCAAAAAAAGCATTGAACGTCTAGAGGATAACATAGGAGCAAATCTAGGTGGCCTTCGGTTTAATGACGATTGTCTCGATAAAATAGTAAAAGCGTGATTCATGGAAGAAGTCGTTGAAAAGTTGGACTTTATTAAAATTAAAACCTTTTGCTCTGCTAAAGAAGGATATTAGTAGGAGAATGAAAAGACAAGACACAGATTGAGAGGAAATCTCTTCTAAACACATGTCTGATAAAGGGTCGATCCCTAAAGTATCTCCAAATCTCTTAAAACCCAACCACTGTGGCCACGCCCCAATTAAAAACTGGGCAAAAGATCTGTAGAGACACCTCCCCAAAGAAGATATGTGCATGACAAAGATGCCTATGAACAGATGCCCAACGTCATATGTCATCAGGGAATTGTAAATGATGCCAACAAGATACGACCACGCACCTATTAGAATGGCTGGCCTTTGTACCATGGTACAGAAACTTTCGTTCCAGTCTGGCAATTTCCTACACAACGAAACATACTGTAAGATTCAGCAGTTGGACTCTTTGACATTTACCCAAAGGAGTCGAAAACTTACATGTATGCAGAAACCAGCCCACGAATGTTTATAGCAGCTTTATAAATCACTGGCAAAACTTGGGAGCAACCCAGATGTCCTTCAGTAGGTGTGTGGCTAAACCGTGGGGCATCCATAACGTGGCATATTATTTAGTGATAAGAGACATGAACTATTGGGGCGCCTGTGTGGCTTAGTTGATTAAGCGTCTGTCTTCAGCTTGAGTCATGATCTCGTGGTTGGTGAGTTCGAGCCCCGCATCGGGCTCTCCGCGGAGAGCCTGCTTTGGATCCTCTGTCCCCTTCTCTGTCTGCCCCTCCCCTGCTAGTGCTCTCTCTCTCAAAAATAAACCTTTAAAAAAAAAAAAGAAAGGAAGTATTATTCCACGAAAAGATAGATAGCAACCTTATATGCACATTGCTAAGTGAAAGAAGCCATTTTGAGAGGGCGGCCTACCGTATTATTCCAATTCGAAGGCATTCTGGAAAAGGCAAAAATGATGGTGACAGTAAAAAGACCAGTAGTTGCTAGGAGGTGAAGGAGTGGGAGGGATTGGTACGTTGGGCACATGGTATGTTTAGAGCGGTGAAAAGTTCTGTACGGTACTATAATACGAGATATATGTCTTTGTACATTGCCAGAACCCATAGAATATAGCGAACCCTAATGTAAATTATGGACTGGAGTTAACGAAGGAGCCATATTGGCTGATGAATTGTAACAAATGTACCAAACAGCTGCAAAATGTTAATAGTAGGGAAACTGGGGCGGGGCGGTGGGGGGGTTGAGGGCGGAGGGGTTGAGAGGTTCTATCGAGACTACATGGCCCACAGGTTTCCCTGCTCTAACATCCAAAGGCTTCCGAAAAGTTGTCGCCGACACATCAGCCACGTCTGCCACTTTGACGTTGTGCCTTCTGTGTTTTAACACGCTTGTCAATATCTCAGCAACCGGGCTGTACGTGCATTTCGCACAAGTATTCTGGGTATGCAGAGGGCACTTGTCAAGTTCTGCTGAAGCGTTTGAGGCGGGGCCCTAATACCACAGGGTCGAAATTCCTCACCCACCTTCCTCTGGCTGTTGAGAAAGCAAAGAGGCGATCTCAGGCCGTTCGGAGGGAAGGTAGCCAAAGGCACCCGCGGCCTGAGGGTCGCTGAGCTTTCTAAGGAGGGTAGAGGCTTTGTAAGTTGCCATACTTGAGCTGTAATGAAACAGTCACAAGTGCGTGTGCTGTTTCTTCCTCTCTGGAGCAGAGAGGCTTTGGGGGTTGAAATCACTCTGGCTCGGTGAGAAGCCGGGGAATTGGTAGGCAGGACTGTGTCTGGTGGCTGAAATAGAGGAACGAGAGGGACTCTAAACAAACTCTTTGGTGGGTTAGTTTTTGTTCCGGGGTCACCTTCAGGCCCGAAGGCATTCCACCTGCTTGAAGCTGTGAATGACGGGGTCTTTTTGTTTCCTGCGCCCCTACCTGCTCCGGCAGGGGAGGGGAGGAATAACGGTTCGCTGATTTGATACCCCTCTGTGTTTTGAAATTGTGTCCGTAGCCAACAGTCTAGAAGAAGTAATGAAAAATCCCCACTAATGTAAAGGTGCTACAGAAAGACAAGGTTTCTCGTTTTTCCTCGTCACCCCTCAGAGGCGGAACGAAACCAGCAGTGCCTGGGATAAATGTATGCTGCTATTAAAAAAAAATACAATTCTCCTGACTTTTTTTTTTTCTACTTTATTTTAGAGAGCGCACGAGCTGGGGACAGGGGGAGGGAGGGAATCTTAAGCAGGGTCCACGCTCAGCGTGGCTTTTGACTCAGAGGAGGCAAAGGTGCCACTATCCTTCCTTGCCCCGAATCCGGATTCATCCCCCGCCGGCCGCCTCCGCCATGCCACCTGCTGTTGAACCCAAGGAGATCAAAGTCGTATAGCTGAAGTGCGCTGATAGAGAAGTGGGAGCCAAGGTCGGCCCTCTGGGTTTGTCCCCCCAAAAGGTTGGAGATACCATCACTAAGGCAACCGTTGATTGGAAGCATCAGAGGATTATAGTGAAACTGATCATTCAGAACAGACAGATCCAGACTGAGGTGATTCCTTCTGCCTCTGCCGTGATGATCAAAGCCCTCAAGGCACCACCAAAACACAGAAAGAAGCAGAAAACCATTGGGTGCAGTGGGAATATGACTTTGGATGAGATCGTCAACACTGCCTGACAGATGCACCGATCTCAATCCAGAGAAGTCTCTGGAACCATTAAAGAGATACTGGGGTCTACCCAGTCTGTGAGCTGCAACGTTACTGGCCGTCACCCTCATGACGTTATGGTGACCTCAATAGTGCAGTGGAAGGGCGCCTGGGTGGCTCAAAGCATCCGGCTTTGGCTCAGGTCGAGATCTCACAGTCTGTGAGTTCAAGCCCCACGTCGGGCTCTGTGCTGACAGCTCAGAGCCTGGAGCCCGCTTTGGATTCTGTGCCTCCCTCTCTCTCTGCCCCTCCCCCGCTTGCACTCACTCTCTCAAAAATAAATGTTAAAAAAAAAAAAATAGCACAGTGGAATGCCCAGCTCGTTAAGAACTGCAAAGGAAACGATTTCAAGAACGGATCGTTTGACAAGCTAAAATAAACAAGTGACTGAATGAATGAATGAGTGAAGGAGGAAACCTGAGAGTTCTCTCTTAATCTCTCTCTCTCTCTCTCTCTCTCTCTCTCTCTCCTTCACCACACAAATGAAAGGTGAGGACACAGAAAGGAGGCCGTTTATAAGCCAAGGAAGAGAGGCTTAACCAAAAATTGACTTGGCTGGCACCTTGATCGTTGGCTTCTGGCCTCTAGAGCCGTGAGAAATTAAATTTTAGTTTTTTAAGCCCCCGCCTGTGTTATTTTGTCACAGCAGCCCTAGTACAGTCAATGAATACACTCTCCCAAGTCACGTGTCACATCATGTGCTGTTGGTACAGTATACATCTGCTTAAGGCGGTGTCTTTAGGGTTCCAAGCATTTATTGTACCCCAACGTACTAGGCACTGGTAGTGGCCTAGAGTTAATAAAACTGTCTTTCTTTTAGATCTGTAAGACCTCCACATCTTGCACAGCTCTGGTCGATCCAGGAGATGGGATTATACATGTACACAGTGGTTGACCCATGAGTTTTCACAGGTCTCCCCCACCCCTCCCCCCCCACATGGGACACCAGTAAGTATCTGGGCTACGAGGAATGCATTGTAGAGCCTAGAGTTTACTTTTATTTTTAAAGATTTTATTTTTAAGTTACCCTTGCACCCAACGGCAGGCTCGAACTCACAACCCCGAGATTAAGAGTTGCGTGCTTTACTGTCTGAGCCAGCCAGGCAGCCCTTGAGATTCTTTTCAAGTGCACACAGGTCCTCTTGGTGGATGAGGCGCCTGGCTGGGTCAGTCAGTTAAGCGTCTGACTTCAGCTCAGGTCAAGAATCTCGCAGTCTGTGAGTTCGAGCCCCGCTTCGGGCTTTGTGCTGACGTCCCAGAGCCTGGAGCCGACTTCGGATTCTGTGCCTCCCTCTCTCTCTGCCCCTCCCCGGCTTGTGCTCTGTTTCTCTCTGTCTCTCAAAAATAACTAAATGTTTAAAAAAAAAATTCTTCATATATATGTTCATAAAATTGGTTTTATTTTAATGGTCTTCAGCTGCGAAAACTTTTATTAGCAACTCAGAACCTCCGTTTACAAAACAGGTATAAATGAAGCAACATTAATTCATTTTATAGCTGGGCTACCTGAGCAACGGTGACTTGACACCCTATAGATCACTCTGGGTCTGAAGGAATCCATTTGAAAACCATCCCATAGCGCCTGGGTGGCGCAGTCGGTTAAGCGTCCGACTTCGGCTCAGGTCACGATCTCGCGGTCCGCGACTTCGAGCCCCGCGTCGGGCTCTGGGCTGACGGCCCGGAGCCTGGAGCCTGCTTCCGATTCTGTGTCTCCCTCTCTCTCTGCCCCTCCCCCGTTCATGCTCTGTCTCTCTCTGTCCCAAAAAGAAATAAACGTTGAAAAAAAAAAAATTAAAAAAAAAAAAAAAAAAAAAAGCAGACAAGTTGTATCCAGAAAAGGAAAGGACAGATGCCGAAGGACACTTGGACCAGAAGGCTTGTAGATGGACCCACATGGTATTTCAAGGCATAAGAAGCAAGGAGCGTGGCTTTCGTCAATAACTTCCTTTTCCACCATCCCATTTAGAGGTAGAATTTTTGGCCTCTTTGAACCAAAGCCTGGTAAGGGAAGGATAGGAAACACTAGGTGTTTCAGAGGTAGCGTCTCCTGGCACGCAGGCGGTCGGAATGTGAGTGATGACTGATGGTATAAGGGGAAGAGGCCAGATGCAGGCCCTTTTATGCATAATGTATAAAGTATTACACGAGTGCTCCTGGCCATCAGTTACACAGTGTCCTTTTCTTTCTGTCTCCATTTTGAAGCAGGAACTAGGACTCTTTAGCCACGCCCAAGAGGGACTACAGTGAGTCCCATTTGGAAGGATTAGGATTCAATTTATTTCTATCTCATTGTATTGATTTTCTTGCCAATTCAGGTTTCCTGGCGTGGCTTAACGAGGTGGAAAGTAACTAACCTTAAAATGCAACTTATCTTGACCTAAGACCCCTCCACACAAAGGCAGAGGTGGCCTTGTTTTGGGCGAGGGGTGGGGGGCTGACACATACACGGTGTTTCAGGTTACACTGTGTTGTCCCTTCACTTCCCTGTGCCATCTGGATTGGACTCCCATTCCTGATACTGGGATGAACACCAGAGAAGTTCCAAAAACATTTCCCCCAAATTACAATGTTTCCGCTCTTATGAACAGATGTACTTGGCTCTCAAATGGCTTTTCCGTCATCCAAAATTTTCTAGGAACAGCAAATGCCTCCAGGAGAGAAATCGCAGAATTCATTTCCCGTTGATATCTTGGGGACATAATGATAGGTAGCTGAGAATTAAGGCCAGTGGAAAGTGGGAACAGAGTTGGTATGTGGGTGGAATAGCGGGGTGCTGATGGAAGAGGGGAGGAGAGAGCTTTGTTTCCATCCCCCTTGTGGGGAACCATGGAATTAGGAATGGAAATGAATTCTTGTGTCATTGGCGGAAACCATACAGAGGGTACAAGTTTACCTTGTGCCGAATCCATTTGCTAAATTATCGACCTCTATTATTTAGAAACTCCTGTGTTTGAGTTTCTAAACTGTCCAAGACTTAATGACTCATTTGAACAAGCTTTCAAAACAGGGAAAAGACCATTTATTTCCTATTACCCTCTGACGATCCCACTATGTGCTTTACATTGATGATTTCCATTGAATTTTCACGACAACCCTGGTAGATAATTATTATTTTTTGTTAGTTAATGCATGTAAAACGCGGTGCTCATTTATTCAATCAGTTTAGCTGCAAACGTGTCAACGCGCAAAAGTCTTAGTTCTCATTAGTACTGTGTGTATAGAATTCTTTACCTAAACGATATAACGTAAATATAATTGACACTACGTAACGTTAGCTTTGGAAGGTACTCCTGGTATTTACTGCTTCAGCAATGAACACATTCCAGTTCATGACCATAGCAATCTTGGGGAGCATTTGGGCCTTTGACACCTCTATTATTGCCGCACCTGGTGTGAACTTTAAGAAGGTGATTCACTTAGGGGCTCCTGGGTGGCTCAGTCGTTTGGGCGTCCGACTTCGGCTCAGGTCATGGTCTCGCGGTTTGTGGGTTCAAGCCCCATGTCGGACTCTGTGCTGACGGCTCGGAGCCTGGAGCCTGCTTCGGATTCTGTGTCTCCCTCTCTCTCTGCCCCTCCCCTGCTCATGCTCTGTCTCTCTTTGTCTCTCAATAGTAAATAAACCTTAAAAAAAAAAAAAAGGTGATTCACTTAGGCATTTAGAATCTCTATGGCCAGGTGGAAATGATTATGTCCTCACATACTTGATTGGAAAAACAAAATATGTCTTTTCTTTCAAATCAGTCAATAAAATAAAGTGATCGTGCTTGTTTGTGCACACACACACACACACACACACACAGTTCCTTCCCAATAGGCTTGTCCATTTCCATGGATGTATTTTTTGAACTTTATTCACTTACTGCAGGAAAAAATGAACTCTCAGGGAAAGCTCGCTTTTTAAAATATTTTTATGTTTATTATTTTTGAGAGCGAGTGAGTTGGGGAGGGGCAGAAAGAGAGGGAGACAGAGAATCCTAACCAGGCTCCTCACGGTCCACACAGAGCCTGATGTGGGGCTTGAACTCATGAACTGTGAGATGAAATCAAGAGTCAGAAGCTTAACTGACTGAGCCACCCAGGAGCCCCAGAAAGTTTACTTTTTTAAAACCACTGTTGGGGGCACCTGGGCGGCTCAGTCGGTTAAGCGTCCGACTTCGGCTCTGGTCATGATCTCATGGCTTGTGAGTTCGAGCCCCGCGTCGGGCTCTCTGCTGACAGCTCAGAGCCTGGAGCCTGCTTCCGGTTCTGCGTCTCCCTCCCTCTTTGCCCCTCCCCCACTTGCGCTCTGTCTGTCTCACTCAAAAATAAAAAAACCCAAACGTTGAATAAAATTAAAAAAAAAAAATTTTTGGTATGAGTCCAGTTTCTTATTAATTTGAGATGTTTCGGGGCACCTGGGTGGCGCAGTCGGTTGAGCCTCCGACTTCAGCCAGGTCACGATCTCGCGGTCCGTGAGTTCGAGCCCCGCGTCAGGCTCTGGGCTGATGGCTCAGAGCCTGGAGCCTGTTTCCGATTCTGTGTCTCCCTCTCTCTCTGCCCCTCCCCCGTTCATGCTCTGTCTCTCTCTGTCCCAAAAATAAATAAACGTCGAAAAAAAAATTAAAAAAAAAATTTGAGATGTTTCATTTGTTTTTTTCTCCGTTGAATACTTAAGTACAATTCCAACAAGAGCCATAGAAATGCAACGAGGTCTTGAGAAGAACTCGTGAGTGCTGTGACTGGCTCCCGTAGCCAGCCCACAACAAATTTCAACTTTCAAGTATCGTGAAATTAAATAAATAGCCAAAGTCCTGGTGAAGCTCTCTTAGCCAGCTTGAAAAGTATACTCACAAAGCTACTACAACCCTGACAGTAATCTGTTATATTTCAGAGAAAAACATGGAGGAGAGAGGCGGTGTGGTATGATGGAAAGTACGTCATACGCGGAGTGTGGGGATCTGTAGTCCACTCTAACTAAGCCTTTGTGGTAAGTGTCTTTGGTTCCATTTCCTTATCTTTCGAATCGAGTATTGGGTCAGCAGATCTCCACGGGTACTTAACTCTGAGCTTCTAAGGCGTGCACGAAATGGAAGGTGCTAGGTGAAGGTAAGCTTGATGTAGGAGTCCGCTCACTCAAATCGCGTTCTCTTACTCTCTTCATTCATACCTGATAATACCACCCCGCATTGGCAGTACTTTAGGAGAAAAATCGCATTGTTTGGAAAGCAGTATTTCTTTTTTTTTCTTTTTAACCCTTCCAGTAGAACCTTCTTTGTGAGTTTTTGGGACGGTACTTGGCTGTCGCAGAGAGTGTTTTATCAGCATCATTCGGAGACGTGGCTTCAGTAAAGGAGCGAGTATAAATGAGAGAAGCAGGTGACCTCGAGGAAGAGAGGGAAGGTACAGAGAGTGTATATGTTTCCCCAGAGTTAGGGAAGAAACGAAAAATCCTGATGGTGTCAGAGAGGCCAACTGTGGGGTTTTCCCGCTCGTGGTCCTAACCACGGGGAGTACTGCAACTCTTTTTACCAGAGAGGCTCCCAACATTTTGCATCAGTCAGTGGGAACAGTTAATGGCTATTTGTGGCATGGCGTTTCCAGCAGGAGGTTGGAACTACCTTTGAGGACAAGAGAATGATCGTTTAGTTTGTATCATCAGCGGTGATTCGCTCTATATTTTACAGTTAGTATTTCCATTGAATCTTCCTGGCCACCCTGCGGGGTCGTAACTGTCTTCCCTCATTTATGGAAGAGAGTGATGTTCAACGGCGGTGCTGAGATTTTCTCAAATGTTTACACACGTGGGTTCCTTTCAGTCTTTTTCCTCATTCTAAAAATTTGACTTTGCTTACGCGATCCTCCCTGTGACCTCGCAGACTTGGTAGTCGAGTGCCCGCTCTTTGATTCTGCTCGCTTAAGGTGGTTCAGACTGATTCCCCTCTGGCGTTCGTCGTCACAGAAGCCTTGGGAAGCACACCCCGTTTCTTGCTCTAACCCCTCGGTAACAAACCTTTAACACGAGACTCTAGGCTAGAACACTAGTGAGGTGTTGTCATTTCCTGCGTTTAGGATGTTCCTATATCTCTCCAAGAGAAACCATCCCCTCCTCTCCATTCTGACCCAACACTCTTCACGTGACATGCAGCAAAATTCTCCTAGACACCCTGCCATGGACTCGTCCAAGATCTTACTCAACCGACTGAGCCACCCAGGCGCCCCTATCGTCCAAGATCTTACAACCAGAGATGGCAGAGCCAGGAATCAAATCCAGGTTTATGCGACTTACCTTGTCTTTCTTTATTCTTGTCTTTCTTTATTCTGTCGTCACACGTTCTAACTGAAACGGGCAATGCCAGAAATTCCCATCAGCCTGTCTTGCTGTGGCTTGCCTGTCCGTCTGGTCAGAGAGTCTCCTACATCCTAGGGAAAGTAAAAAGACACAGAGGCCAAATGATTTGGCAAGGGAAAAGAACTTAACTGGGCATCAGATTATCTGCTTGCCTTCCTTACGGCTGACTTTTGCAGGTAGGACCAGGCCCGAATTGTGGTCTGTGGGCTATAAATAGAAATGATGTCTGTCATTTAAAAAAAAATGTAGGTTCAGTGAGAATTAAGCACATTTTGCATTAAGCCATTACGACTGGGGAGTTGATTTGTTACTACGGCGCTGGTTATGCTACCTTGCCTAGTACAGTGACAGGTCTAAGATTTGAATCCGGAGCTGATTGCCTCCAGAATCTATACTTGTTTGCAAATGCAGAATAAACTCTAAGCCTCTGTGCTAATCGAAGTAACTCTGACAGCTTTCTTAGAAGGGGTCTCGTGAGCTGAGAACTGTATGGCCAACGTATCCCCCTCCTGAGGAGTAATTGCGTTATCTGCTCCTTCCCCACTATTGTAGGAGAAAGGGGCTCATGACCTGTCAGCGTATTTTCACAGTTTACATTAAAAATTATATTTCCTAAGGGGCACCTGGGTGGCTCAGTCAGGTGAGCGTCCAACTCTTGGTTTTGGCTCAGGTCGTGATCTCGCGAGTTCGTGAGTTTGAGCCCCGTATTGGGGTTTGTGCTGAGAGCATGGAGCCAGCTTGGGATTTCTCCCTCTCTTTCTGCCCCTCCCTGGCTTGATCTCTCTCGCTCGCTCTCTCAACAAATAAATAAACAAACATAAAAAATTTAAAGAAGTATTATTTCCTAGTCACAGCTACTTTGCTTTTGATACATTTGGACTCCTTTACGTTTTTATATATTTTTAAGCATTGGCTGCGTTGTGGAAAAGACCACCCTTAACAGCTTTTGGAAGCCCCAACTCCCCCCATTTTGCTAGCTCTTTCCACAGGGTCTGATTTAATACATTAATTAATTATTGGAGTGAAACACTCTTGTTTTCTTCCTTGCCGGTGAATTGATAATTTGCTGGCCCGCCAGAGGAAGTCTCATAAATTGCCCTGTTTGGGGATAGCAGTAAGATAGGAGACCCGGTTTTCTCCCCGCTTTAGGCTTCTCGTATCTCCTGTGGTGTTCTTGGAGTTGAAAATTGATGGCCATCTTAAAGATGGGAATTTTGATTACGGACCCAGGTCTGTCATTTTTGTCTTCGATGGTGGGCCAGCTTTTTCGATAGTCTCTCCTCCCCTTTACCTTTTTTGTAGATCACCATCTCCTATTGGAACCCCTTGATAATTTAGACCATCATAAAAATCCAGCTGAAAGGCGTTTTCTCCAGGTCACTGCATGGTTTTAGGAAAAAATCATCATGGATATTTATTAGCATGATTAGCTTGCTTTCTATCATAGCAAGGCTTTTTTATGTTTAATGATTCTATTTGTAAGTAATCTCTACACCCAACATGGGGCTCGAACTCACAACTCCGGGATCAGGAGTCTCACGCTCCTCTGAGTGAGCCAGCCAGGCACCCCCATAGCAAGGACTCTTAATTTCTATGCCATTTATGACTCCTTTAAGGCATGAGGAAAAAGTAAGTTCAAATACAGATTTAAAACTTGTTTCTTTTTACGAGGGTATGTTTATGGACCTCCAGGTTTTAGTCAAAGTCACGTTGGATGACCTTCAATAAAAACCTGTGTCAGTATTGGAACTGTTATTCGTAGGCCTTGCTCAGTCGTTAGCCAGCTGTATGACTTGGGCATGTCTTTCTGGGCCTCGTTTTGCCGGTTTTTGAAACACAAGAGGGTTGGAGGAAATGATCTCCAGGAACACTCACGGGTCTGAAATGCTGACATTCTCAGAAATACTAGTAGACGGTCACGTATGATACTTTACCTGTGTCCCGCAGACGGGAAGATTTGTCATACTTCGTTTTGAAACTTAATTTGTGACTTGGGAACTGGTCTGTAATTGTTATTTAAATTCACTCTTCTTGTTTTCACATTCTTTGTGTGTTGTCCTCGTCTTCATTAAGAGTTTCTTAGGGACACTTGTCTTGATCATACCATCATCTAACCAGTGATGTCGTTATTAAGCCCGATTTGTGTCAGAAAACGCACAGGTTTTTTTGTTTCTGTTTTTGTTTTTTTAACACGGAAGAAAACAGGGAAGTAGGGATAAGTTGAATATAACCATGGTTGAAATAGGCCCTATCGATAGTTTTGATTTCCGTTGGGTCCACGGGAGGTGAATTTCGTAGCTCAGTATTTCACAGTGTTGAGTGCGAGAAGTAGAACAAAAAGAAAGGAAAGGTGAATGAAGGGTAGGGGCAGGTGTAAAAATACCACATAGGATTTGGAAAGGAACATAAAAGGAGTTACAGGGTATTTTCTGGCCTCTGTGGAGAAGCCTGCCCCTTGCTCGTGTCTTCAGCCACTGCCCACGAGTCATGCTAGACGATGGCATTCTATTTTCACTGTCCGCAAGGACGCTTGAGTTTTAATCCGACAGGGAACAACTCCAAAGAGTTGTATCCGTTGTCTTTTTGCGCTCGACTTTAAATTTTTTTTTTTTTCAACGTTTATTTATTTTTGGGACAGAGAGAGACAGAGCATGAACAGGGGAGGGGCAGAGAGAGAGGGAGACACAGAATCGGAAACAGGCTCCAGGCTCCAAGCCACCAGCCCAGAGCCCGACGCGGGGCTCGAACTCCCGGACCGCGAGATCGTGACCTGGCTGAAGTCGGACGCTTAACGGACTGCGCCACCCAGGCGCCCCGTGCGCTCGACTTTAAAAAAGTAATAAAAACTTGACGCTTGATGTACTTTTCAGTTTTTATTGTTTTTTTTAAAGATGGTACTTTTTTTTTTTTTTTTTTTTTTTTTAAGTAATTGCAATACCCAGTGTGGGACTTGAACTTACAACCCCGAGATCAAGAGTTGCACACTCCACCCACTGAGCCAGCCAGGTGCCCCAAAACTTGACACTCGATACGACCACCTTTCTGAACTCTCCAAATGTTTCACATATAGACATATTATCACATACAGTTTAGTAAATAAATAGCATGGCTAACTGAGGCAAAATTGGGACTTCTCATGAGCGGTAGTTCCTGCTAGGAAAACAGGGACATATTTTCTGGCTAAAAAGTAATTCATCAGTCTTTCAGTCCCCACCATTGTTCTTTCTGAATCTTTAATCCAATTTTGATTTATTAAGAAAGCCCAAGACTGCCAGGGCATCCCAATATTTCTTGCACTCTGCCGATAATTTTCCAAGGTGTTGGTTATTGAAACAATGCAGAGGAATAATGTGATTTATAGCACATAACAAAAAATTGACCTTTGGAAATTCTTATTTAGATAAGACCTTAAAAACTCAGTAGGTAATTAATTTCTTTATCAAGTACGTAATTGATTATCCATTTTGTGCCAGGAACGATGTTAATTGCATCCATCTCAACCCTTTAGTGCTTGAAATGGACAAATACGTTTAAGGCTTAAATGGGCCCATGTTTTAGTCTCCTCAAAATCGCTTTCATTTCTCCATTTCACTCCAAGGTACACAGTTGGGCCTTCTCCATCTACTCCCAGCCCTGGCCATAGGTCAACCAGGTACGCTCTTCGTGGAAAGTTCGTCAGGGTGTATCATTACCCTCAGCCCCCGGCTGTTCCTTACCTCATCAGTACTGAGTGAATCTGAAATCTCACGACACATGTGGGATAATGTGGGGATGTGGGCCGTATATCCTTTCCATGAGAATATACAGCCCCCACGAAGCTTTCATAACTGTCAACGAATGCAGCTTTGCTCTAAAAGATTGCCGGATCCCATGGTAGTCGTCATACACTGGGTTCAAATGGGTGGCCCGACGCCCCTCCCACAGAGACCGGTGGATAGCTTTTACGAAGACAGGAACCGGGAGGGATGGTAAGAAGATAGAAAAAGCCTGGAAACTGAGGTAGAGACAATACCAGAGGTCATGCGGTGTGTTGACTTCAGTTAGGTGGGTATTGTGCAAAATCCAGGTGTCAGAATCAGGAGGTACGGATACTTAGGAGATCGTGCAAAAGCCCCAAACCAGACAGGGTAAGCTGCAGTCCTAATGCTGGGCTAACAGTAGGAAGCAAAGTGAGACCAGCAAGAGTCTCGATCAGTGTGGATTTTGTGTTTGGATTCGGCAACAGGCTACACCTAATCCGGGGCACCAGGAAATAAGGGCATGAAACCCATCAGACCCTGACCCTTATTTACATGGTTGGCATTTTCAGGGTATAAATTTTCGCTGCGGATAATGATCCTTTGGTTTGTCTTTTGCACTGACTTTCCAAGGTCTTTTCATTTTGATTTCCTCAGTTGTGCTTTGTGATAACCCTATGATATGCAGAGTAACTATTGCTTTTTTGTTAATTAAAAAAAGTGTTTTTAACGTTTATTTATTTTTGAGAGACAGAGACACTGCGACGAGGGGAAGGGCAGAGAGAGAGGGAGACACAGAATCCCAAGGGCTCCAGGATCTGAGCTGTCAGCGCAGGGCCAGATGCGGGACTCGAACTCACCAACCGCGAGATCATGACCTGAGCCGAAGTCGGACGCTCAACCGACTGAGCCACCCAGGCGTCCCTTTTTAAAATTTTTTTGAGTTTATTTATTTTGACAGAGAGAGGGGCTGGGGCAGAGAGAGTGAGAGTGAGAGAGAGAGAGAGAGAGAGAGAGAGAGAGAGAGAAAATCCCAAGCAGGCTCCGCACTATCAGCACAGAGCCTGATGCTGGGCTCGAACTCACGAACCGTGAGATCATGACCTGAGCTGAAATCTAGAGTCGGACGCTTAACTGACTGAGCCACCCAGGCGCCCCCTCCCCCACCGAGTAACTATTATTTTATTCCAGTTTATAAAGAAATGGACACAGAAGTGAAGTGATTTCAATAATACCTCTAGGAAGTGGTCATGTGTATTTTCCTTTCATTGAGTGGTAGCCACCTACTTTTTTCAATTCTCATTATAGTCATTACAGTCCTGTGAAGTAGACAGGTATTACCTTTGTCTTATAGGTGAGGAAATAGGAGTTTGGGGAGTTGGCATAACTTCTCAAAGGTTACCTGGTAAGTGATGGAGTTGTCTGTTGAACTCCGCGCATCCGTGAACTCGGTGTGTCCGGCTCTGGAGCGTATGCCCTTAACCTCTAGACCGTGTTCCTTCCTACTTACATTACTACCATTTTCACATTCACACCCTGCTCCCGAGATGATTCTGTGCTTCACTTCGTTAAAATCTCTAGCGTTGTGGGGCTCCTGGCGGGCTTACTCGGAAGAGCATGTGATTCTTGATCTTGGGGTCATGAGTTCGAGCCCCACGTTGGGTGTAGAGATTACTAAAAAAATAAATAAAACTTTGAAACGGTTTCCAGCGTCGTGAACCCCTTTGGCTCCTACTAGCCGGGCTCCTGTATCAGCTCACAGATTGTGTTTTACCCTCCTGGTCTCTCCATGTAAGGAGGCAGATGTTCCAACATTTCATTCCCTACAAAGTTGCAGGTCTCTTCAATCCTCACAGGCTGTATATTTTGCCTTTGGGATGGTTTTCAGAACGGGCATATGGGACCACGACTTTCTTAGGAGGAGGCTGAGGAGAGGAAGAACCTGCTATGATTTGAGCTTTTATATAGCATGCCTGGGGAACTGAAATCCAATGAATAACAGGTCGTTCTTTTGGGTTTTGAAGATGGGATGAGGAAATATAATAGAGCTTAAATAAAAGGAGCGGGTGGGAAAAAAAAGACAAGCTTTCCCCACGTCACAATTTTGCCCCAGGGGAGAGCCCTTCCCGGGAACCATCTGATTTTCAGCGTTCCTTGTGGGATATATGAAGAGTGAAAGATACAAGAGTTGGTGACATTGACATGACTCGCAAAACATATGGTTCTAAATAATGAGACCCTTTATCTTGGAGGAGAATCTAAAGGGCATGGGAGAAACCCACATATAACTCACTTTAAAAAAGTAAAGCTGTATAATTTCCTTTCCGAGGCCATAATCTTTGGGTCTTTTTCAGATGTTGTGCCAAGAAATAGAAGCTCAGGGGTTGGTAGAAATCGCATCAAGTCATTAGTAAACCTCCCGGTGCAAGCATTTGACATTACCCTTCTGTTTCTTTTGCTGCTGGGGGGCCAAGAACATGGGAAAACATGACATAATTTTTTTTTTAATTACATAAATAAAACCCCCTCTGTTCAAATGTCACCGCTTCTCTGGAAATGACCTCATCTGTCAGCTAAAATATTATTGAGAGAATGAGTAAGTACATCATTACGTGGTGGAAGGTGCCGGTGGTGGGGAACAAAAGCGAGAGTAGGTTTTAAAAGCTGTTGAGGGGGCGCCTGGGTGGCGCAGTCGGTTGAGCGTCCGACTTCAGCCAGGTCACGATCTCGCGGTCCGTGAGTTCGAGCCCCGCATCGGGCTCTGGGCTGATGGCTCAGAGCCTGGAGCCTGTTTCCGATTCTGTGTCTCCCTCTCTCTCTGCCCCTCCCCCGTTCATGCTCTGTCTCTCTCTGTCCCAAAAATGAATAAACGTTGAAAAATTTTTTTAAAAGCTGTTGAGAGCTTTCTCAGCGTGAGTTCTGTTTATTATGAGGCTTTCCCGTGGACCCTTATCTCTTCCCCAAATAAACAACGAGCTTCATCAAAGTCATCCGAGTAAATCCATTTATTCAGATCTCAAGTGTCTACGCTGATGGTGGTTTTCTGTGGGCTTCCAAGTTTATATGGATCCGGAAGCCACGGTGTAGGGCACAGCTAATGATACCCGAGCCAAACGCCAAAGTGGTGTTTTGTTGGTGGGGTCCGTGGCCGTGTTGTGGAGAAGGCTGTGCCACCATATCTGTTAAGGGCACTGCTGTGTAACACAATCTTAGTAACAGTGTCCCTGTGAGAAACCTCTGGACACCATTTCCCATTTGCTAGCCAGTCATCTTTACGTGCTCAAGGGGGTTACAATGTTTCCTTCACCTATTTCTTAGACTTCCTCCTGGATCAGGTGTTTACACTAAAATTAGACAGGGTTTCCGTCTTTCATACCCTAGAGTCTCTCTTTTATTTTTCTTATTTTTTTTGAAATGTATGTTTATTTATGAGAGAGCATGAGCGAGGGAGAGGCAGGGGAGGGGACAGAGGATCCGAAGCAGGCTCTGCACTGACAGCAGTGAGCCCGACGCAGGGCTCGAACCCATGAACCCCGAGATCGTGACCTGAGCCGAAGTCTGCCCTTCAACCGACTGAGGCACCCAGGTGCCCTGTATCTCTCTTTAGATTATGAGTCAGCCATTTTGATACGGAAGAGAATCACTCATATCTGAAATTCCTCAAGTCCAGTATGGGTTCTTACAAACAAGACACATTTGCGTTGCACCAAGTCCCTCAGCAATCGTGATCATGTTCATGAAGCAAACGAAACCACGTATGTGTGGGTTTGTTTCTGCTCCATTGGGCTCTGTGTCTCTTTTTATACCCGTACCATACTGTTTCGAGTACTGTCATTTCATAATGCAGTTTGCAACGAGGAGGTGTGATGTCTTCAGCTTTTGCCTGTGTAAGGTTTGCTTTGGCTGTTTGAGGTTATGCTTCCTTTTGAATTTTTAGGATTGTTTTCTCTAGGTCTATGAAAAATGCCATTGGGATTTTGTTGGGGATCGTGCAATCTGTAGATGGCTTTCAGTGATAAGGACGTTTCAGCAGCGTTCATTCTTCCAGTCCGTGAACAAGAGCCAGCTTTACGCGTATTTGCGTCTTCTTCTATTTCCTTCGTTGAAGTCTTCTACGTTTTTCCGTGGACGGATCATTCACCTCCGTCGTGAAATTTATTCCTAATTATTTTACTGTTTTTGACACGATTTCTAGTACTGTGTCGAATAGGACTGGTGAAAGCGGCCAGTTGCGATTTCCAGCACTATGTTGAATGAAAGGGTGAGTGGCTATCTTTGTTCTGACCTTAGAGGAAAAGTTTTCAACCTGTCACCATTCAGTATGATGGTAGCTTTGAGTTTGTCATCTGTGGCCTTTCTTCTGTTGAGGTATATTCCTTCTTTACCAAAATGTTGAGCGTTTACGTTATGAAAAGATGTTGAATTCTGTCCAGTGCTTTTATTGCATCTACTGAGACGATCGTTAAGATTTTTATCTCGAATTTTGTTAATGTGTATCACATTTGCTGATTTTGTGTGCGGTGAGGCATCTTTGCACCCCAGGCGTGGTGTATGATCCTTTTAATGTGCTGATCAATTCAATTTGCTAGTTTTTTGCTGAGGATTTTGGAATCCGTATTCATTAGGTCTATCGGCCCGCTGTTTTCTTGTCGTGTCCTTATCTTGCCTTGTTATCAGGGTGACACCGGCTTTACAAAATATGTTTGGGAACATTTCCTCCTCTCCAATGTATATTCTGGTATTGTTGGATAGAATGTTCTGTATATATCTGTTATGTCCATTTGGTTTAAAGTGTTGAGTCTGATACTTCCTTACTGATTTTTTTTTAATCTGGATAATCTACCCAGTGTTGAAAATGGGATATCGAAGTCTCCTACTATTATTGTATTGCTGGTTTATTACTCCTTTCAGTTCTGGTAATAAATGGTTTCAATATTTTGGTGCTCTTTTGATTGGTGCATTTATGTTTACAATTATGAGATCCTCTTGATGAATTGATCCCTTTATCACTATATAGTGACCCTTTCTTGTCTCTTGTGACCAGTTTTGACTGAAAGTCTGTTTTGTTTGAGAAAATGGCTAATTCTTCTCTCTTTTGGTTACCAATTGCATGGAATATTTATTCTTATCCCTTCACGTTTAGCCTAGGTGTGTCCTAAAAGCTAAAGCGAGTCTCTTGTAGACAGCATATTTTTATTTTTATTTTTTTATTTAAAAAAAATTTTTTTTTTCAACGTTTATTTATTTTTGGGACAGAGAGAGACAGGGCATGAATGGGGGAGGGGCAGAGAGAGAGGGAGACACAGAATCGGAAACAGGCTCCAGGCTCCGAACCATCAGCCCAGAGCCTGACGCGGGGCTCGAACTCACGGGCCGCGAGATCGTGACCTGGCTGAAGTCGGACGCTTAACCGACTGCGCCACCCAGGCGCCCGACAGCATATTTTTAGACGTTTTTTGTTTCCTATCCATTCAGTCACTTTGTGTCTTTTTTTAAAAGTACTTTTTAAAAATTTTTTAATTATTTTGAGAGAGAGAGAGAGAGAGCGAGAGAGAGAGAGAGCAGGAGTAGGGGAGGGGCAGAGAGAGACAAGGAGAGAGAGAGAATCCCAAGCAGGCTCTGCACTGTCAGCGTGGAGCCCCGCGTGGAGCCCCACGTGGGGCTTGAACTCACTAACTGTGAGATCATGACCTGAGCCGAAACCAAGGGTCAGATGCTCAACAAACTGAGCCACCCAGGCACCCCTGTGTCCTTTTATTTGAGAGTTTAATCCATTCGTGGATTAAAAATTACACCTAAGGAGTTATTGTTGCCATTTTGTTAACTGTTTTCTGACTCAGTTTTGTTCCTTTGTTCTTTTTAAACCCTGGCTCTCTTTGTATGTGTGTATACGGGGGTATACTCTAATTACTTTCCCTTTCTCTTTTGAGTATCCACTAGAGGTTTTTTCTTTATGGTTGCCATGAAGTTTTACATAGAAAATTTTATTGAGATAGCAAAGTATTTTCAGCCTATAACAATTTTCCTTCGATTACATGCAAAAAACTGTACGCTGTACATATTAATATTATGTAACCATGAACAAATTATTGTAAGTATAGGTATCTTAATACTATTGTCTGAAGTTTTATTAGAAGTAGAAGCGATTGGGATGTCTGGGTGGCTCAGTCGGTTACACGTCTGACTCTTGATTTTCGCTCGGGTCATGATCTCACTGTTCCTGAGATCTAGCCCCACCTGTGGGTCTGTGTTGGCAGGGGCAGTGCCTTATTGGGATTCTCTCTCTCTCTCTCTCTCTCTCTCTCTGCCCCTCCCCTGTTCATTCTCTCTCTCTCTCTCACAAAATAAATAAACATTAAAAAAAAAAAAAAGAAAAGAAACCAGTGATTTATGCCCCACGGTTACAGTATTTAGGGTATTGTAAATTTGACTACCTATTTAATTTTTCCAGTAAGTTTGATACTCCTACGTTTTCATGTCCTTTTGTTTTGGTTTTATGAACACCCTTTTAGCATTAAGGCAGATACAGTAGAGACGAACTATCTTAGTTTTTGTCTGAGAATATCTCTAGCTTTTCCTGATTTCTGAAGGACAGGTAGTGCTTTTTTGCCTGTCGTATTTATTCTTGGCTGGCTTGTCTCCCCCTCCAGAACTTTGAATATATTGTTTAACTCTCTCCTGGCTTGTGAGGTTTTTGCAGAGAAATCCACTAAGAGGTTTTTGCAGAGAAATCCACTAATAGCTTAATGGGGATTCTCTTCTATGGAATGAGTCATTTAAGTCTTGCTGCTTTCAATTTCCTGTGCTTATTTAAAGAAAAATTTTTAAATGTTTATTTTTGAGAGAGAGAGAGAGAGCGAGCGCGCGCGCACGTGAGTGGGAGAGCAGGGAAGAGGCAGAGAGAGAGAGAGGGAGACACAGAATCTGAAGCAGGCTCCAGACTCTGAGCTGTCAGCACAGAGCCTGAAGCAGGCCTCGAACCCCCAAATTGCGCGAGATCATGACCTGAGCTGAAGTTGGAGGCTTAACCGACCGAGCCACCCAGGCGCCCCAACATTCTCTGATTAACTTGTAATATTTTGATTATCATGTGTCTTCTGTTAATCTTTGGGTTCATCTTGCTTCGTGTCCTTTGAGGTTCCTGTACTTAGATGCTCAGCTTTCAAAATTCGGGAAATGTTCTGCTGTTATTTCCTCATTTTAATTTTTTTTTTAAGCACTGTCTTTGTGTGTGTGTGTGTGTGTGTATGTGTGTGTGTGTGTGTGTGTGTGTTGAGCTTATTTAGTCTTTAAATTTTTTTTTTTTTCAACGTTTATTTATTTTTGGGACAGAGAGAGACAGAGCATGAATGGGGGAGGGGCAGAGAGACAGGGAGACACAGAATCGGAAACAGGCTCCAGGCTCTGAGCCATCAGCCCAGAGCCTGACGCGGGGCTCGAACTCACAGACCGTGAGATCGTGACCTGGCTGAAGTCGGACGCTCAACCGACTGCGCCACCCAGGCGCCCCTAGCTTATTTAGTCTTTAAATGAACTTTCTTTACTTTTCTGTTCTCCTTCTGAGACTTTTATGATGTGACCACTCTTTGCATGATGTCTCATTATTTGCGTCGGCTTTCTTCACATTTTTAGTTCTTTTTCCTTTGTGTTACTCTCGCTGGCTAATTTCAAATGACTTGTCTTCAAGTTTGCCGATTATTTTCTATGGTCAAGGCTGACGTGGAAACTCTGTTGAAATTTTCAGTTCCGTCATTGTATTCCTTCTGCCTCAGCATTTCTGTTTGGATCTGTATTTCGCTTGCCTTATTCAAGTTCTCACCGCATTCTTGCATGGTCTTCCTGATTTTATTTAGTTGTTTATCCGCGTTGTTGCATTTTATTGCGGTTCCTTAAGATGATTATTTTGAATGCTTTGTAAGGCAATTTGTAACGTCCATTCCATTGGGGTTAGTTACTGGAGCTTTATTAATTTCCTTCACTGGTGCCATATTTGGCTAATTCTTCACGCTCTCTTGAGCTTTGCTTTGGTGTCTGCATTTGAAAGAACACGCGTTTCCCAGTTGTTACAGACTGGTTTCAGCAGTAAGTAGCTTGTTGCTTTCTTAGGATCGTGGTTTGCCTCCTGACCCACTGTTACGCCGACGTACAGCTGGGTTATGAATCCATTGCTGGTTCTATAGTTGGGTCCGTGGTTGATGGGTCCTTGGATCCTCAGAGCGATTCTGTTACCAGACACGTGGACAGATTTGCCACTATCAGGTCCCTGAGAGGACTCCTGTGGGGTTCACTGGGTGTCTTTTTTTTTTTTTCTTTTTTGACAGGCAGCACTGTCCCCTGAGCATGGTTGAGAGGGCTTAGAACTGAGTCTCAGGGGTGCTTCAGGATCCACACCCAAGATGGAGACCTGCAGACCTGGTTCTGGAGGGCATGAACCCTCCAGATGGGCATGTTTCCTTCCAGGTACATGGGTGGGTAGGATTGCTTCCTGATCATGGCTGGGAAGGCCTGGAGTGGAGTATAATGTCATTTCAGGATCTGTGGGGGCACAGATAGAAGTGCCAGCAAGACTGCTTGTGGACTGAGGCTGGGGAGGACTGGAGTCCAGACACAGGACCATTTCAGAACCTCTTGTTGGACTGAGTTTGTCGGCTTACCTCTATGTGTATCCAAACTTTTGCAGCCAGGTTGTGATTCACTTTCAGGGTCCACAGCTGGGACCGAGCTCTGTGTACCTATTGCTAGAGTCATGGGTAGCTGTGACTCCTCCTGGAGCCCCTTGACACGTGGTGCTGGTGACAGGGCCGATGCCACACGGCGCAGTAACACAGTCCTTGGGAGTACAGAACTGTTGCCGCGTCTGTAGCTGGGACGATGGTCAGTGAGACTTCCAACTGGATGTGGGCTTGCCTTTGTAAAATGGCTCTCCTCAATCTCGTGCTCCATCTGGACTGACAATCTCCAACTTGGTTTCCAACGTTCCCGCAAAGGCGCTTATGTTCGTGGATGACTGAAATTGTTGTTGCTTAGAGACTTGATTTGAGCAGACGGACTCCTATTCTGCCATCTTGCTGATGTCGCGCTCTAGGACAAGTTCTGTTGTACAAGCTTGTCTTCCTTCCAGAATCATTTGGATGATTCCAGCACCCAAGGTGTGGCTGGTACTAAGACCAGGCAGACCAGGCAGACGATAGGGAGTCAAAATTAAGGCTCCAGCCTGAGAGATGAGACACTTTTGCCAAGGCGTAGGAGACAAATCTAGAAGATCATGACAACACAGACCGCTTGGACTTGTAATCAGAACAGTGTGGCAGCTCGCCATGGGCAGGGTTTCAAGCAAGCGGACAGTGGCGACCTAGCCTACGAAAAAAGTGTGATAAATGCCTTTTGGAATCCCAGTCGTAGGACTTTTAGTATAAAGCAAGGCAGGCTCCAGGACCAGAAAAATTAGATGAGGATTCTACGTACTAGACCTGGGTCAGAAACAAAGTAGGAAGAGCGTGGTCATTCGCACCCGGGGTATGAGGTCTTAGTTGAACCCCTCTGCTTGTCTTCCTCCGTGTGAATCTGCCAAACTAATTCTGTAGAAGGGTTTCAAGTTCTCCTGATTAGAAAAGGACAGTGATCGAATCCTTGGAGTAACGTGAGTTTGTTAGGTACAACCTTAAGGAATTATGTTTGGACTATTAGAGAGGTATGGAAACTAGGGCCAGACAGTCATTGGATGCTTTTGGTGGGAGATAGGGAGGGTTATTAGTATTTTGAGTCCGTGCTACATATTTGCCGTAGATTTCCAATCTGGTATCTTTAAAAGCCCCATGTTCCTTGGCCATAACCTTCCCTCCCTGATGTCTATATTTTGTCTGAACTCTTTTCCAAATTGAGTATCTGTTGTGATAGGTTTCATAGGTTTTCTGTCTCCTTCCAGAATGCCAAATGAAATTCCTTGGGATCCTTATTACATAGTTACCCACTGACAGTCACCAAGGTGTTTAAAACCGATTTCAATATACTTTATGTTTCTCTTTCGTATTATGCGTAGTGCCTCATAATGTAGCAATAGGCTTCTGTGCTGTTAAAACAACCTCTCTCTGATTCTCACCCTGATAAAGCATTTCCGCACTCTTGTTTGAAGAATTAAAATACCTACACACTTCATTATTTTTTTTTTTAATTTTTTTTTTTGAACGTTTATTTATTTTTGGGACAGAGAGAGACAGAGCACGAACGGGGGAGGGGCAGAGAGAGAGGGAGACACAGAATCGGAAACAGGCTCCAGGCTCTGAGCCATCAGCCCAGAGCCCGACGCGGGGCTCGAACTCACAGACCGTGAGATCGTGACCTGGCTGAAGTCGGACGCTTAACCGACTGCGCCACCCAGGCGCCCCAATACCTACACACTTTAAAATCCCTTCAAATCCATGTAATGGTTATTTAACGGTCAATAAGATCTAAATAGTTATTCCCCCACCAGTCTCATAATTAGGTGACAGCTATAGCTGGGGAAATGTGGATACAAACAACTAGCGTGTTGATAACTTCCTCACGGGACTGACAACGAGCGCTGTAGCACATGCTGGTATATTTATTTAAACTCAAACTTCATTTCAGATACTAGAAGACAGGTGTCTGGGTGGCTCAGTGGGTTCGGCATCTGACTCTTGATTTTGGCTCAGGTCATGATCTCCCGGTTCATGAGCGTGAGCCCCGCGCTGGGCTCTGTGCCGAGAGCACGGAGCCTGCTTGGGATTCTCTCTTTCTCCCTTTCTCTATGCCCCTCCTGTGCTCTCCCACCCTCACAATAAATAAAATAAACTTAAAACCACAAAATAAAATACAAAAAGAGCGTCTGCCACCAAGGATTTTCTAGGAATTTGTTTTTCTAGCTTACTATGTCATAATTTTCTCTGTCTTCTGGCTTGCCCGCTAAAAGATCAATGTTTCATAAAGCATATGCGAATTTTGTATGCAACTGGCCTTTCTACCCACTCAAAACTTTGGTTCCTCTTAGACCTTCTCCTGTCGGTATCCTCCTTTATTGTTAAGTGTTCTCACTAAGTCATGGACATAAAATTGGAGCCGTTATTTGTGACCAACTCTCGTACTTTATCCCTTTCCATTTTGGGGATTCTAGCAACATTTTCGAAGTATTCATACTGTTTGGTTTGCCCCCATGGTCCTGTTTATTGAGCCAGGTCTCTCCCTTTCTGTTATTCAATTTTTTAAAAAAGCTATATATTTATTTTGAGAGAGAAAGAAAGAGAGGAGAGAGCGAGAATCCCAAGGAGGCTCCCCACCCCCAGTTCGGAGCTCAGTGTGGATGGAGCTCAAACTCATGAATCTTTAGATCATGGCCTGAGCAGAACTTGGGCGCTTCAGTGACTGAGCCACCCAGGCGCGCCTTTTCTGTTATTCATTTTTTTTTTTTAATTTTTTTTTCAACGTTTATTTATTTTTGGGACAGAGAGAGACACAGCATGAACGGGGGAGGGGCAGAGAGAGAGGGAGACACAGAATCGGAAACAGGTTCCAGGCTCTGAGCCATCAGCCCAGAGCCTGATGCAGGGCTCGAACTCACGGACCGCGAGATCGTGACCTGGCTGAAGTCGGACGCTTAACCGACTGCGCCACCCAGGCGCCCCCTGTTATTCATTTTTAAGTAAACTTAGGGCTGCCTGTCCAGTTTCTCTGATAGGCTTTCTTCATCTCAACCCTTAAGTCTTCTGCCTTCCTCATGTTCCCACTGTGTCATGTGCACAAACAGATTAGAGCACCTAGCTAACGAGGGCACGGAATCAAAATGATCTGTTACATGTTCTCTTTCCACTCCCCTATATTTTGAGTGTCCTGAGATCGGGAGCCATATTATAGTCTTTTTGTGCCCACAGTGACCAGCACATAACAGACACTCAATATATTTTTCTTAAAATGAATCAAAACAACGAGTGCGAAGGTTGACAAGGACGTGGGCGAATGGGGGGAGGCATCACTCTTGAAGATTTGTCTGTTTTCAATTGTTGTTCTCCAGAAGAGAGCGGAATCCAAGAATGTAGTGGATAGTTTGGTAATAGTAATGTAAGAAGTAAAATACATTTGTAGTTGAAGTAATTTTTCTCAATTGAATTTGAAGATAATAGGTAGTACATTCACGGACTAGATAAAGCCCTGTGGAAATTGAAAGCTTTGGGGGTTTACCAAAAAACCTCCTGATTCTCTTTCTAAGAAGCCTGTTGGCTCTTTGCACCTATGTTTTTCCAGTCTCCGCGTTTTTTTATTTTGTTTTCTTTCTGTTTTTTTTTTT
>NW_024420442.1:1307309-1334467 GCF_014898765.1 Herpailurus yagouaroundi | reverse complement strand
TTTTTTTTTTTTTTTTTTTTTTTTTCAGTGTAGTAACAACATACACACATAAGTTACCCTGGTAACCATTTTTAAGTGTGTACTTTTGGTGGCACAAATACATTCACACTGTTGTACAATCGTCACCACCACCCACTTCCCAGAACTATTTTCCTCCTACCAAACTGAGACTTTATACCCATTTAACATTAACCCTCCACTCCGCCTTAACCTCAACCCTGACAACCGCCATTCTGTTTTCTGTGTCTCCATGAATTTCACGAGTCTGTGTACCTCATACCTGTTGGGTTGGACAGTATTTGAGTTTTTCAGACTGACTTCTTCAACATAATGTCTGCGGTCTATTCGCGTGGCGTGTGTGAGAATTCCTGTCCTTTTTAAGACTATTATTTCATTGTAAATATATACCACATTGTGCTTATCCATTCATCTGTTGGTGGTCACTTAGGCTCCTTCCACATTTTAGCTATTTTGAATGATGCTGCTTTGAACGTGGGCGTTCAAATATCTCTTGGAGTCTGTGCTTTCAACTGATTTCGGTATATCCCCGGAAATGGCATGGCTGGATGCTATGGTAATTTCTTTTTTAAATTTTTGAGGAACTACCATAGTGTTTTCCATAGTATTTTATACTTCCATCAACAGGGCACAGAGTTTCTTGTTTTTTAAAAAAAAAATTTTTTTTAACGTTTATTTTGGTGAGCGAGGGGTGGGGGAAGGGGCAGAGAGTTGGACACAGAGCCCTACATGGGGCTTGAACCCAGGAACCAGGAGATCATGACCCAAGCCAAAATCAAGAGTTGGCCTCCCGAGTCACTGAGTCACCCAGGTGCCCCTGCACCAGGTTTCCAATTTCTCCCCATCCTCACCGACACTTCTTTGTTTCTCTTTTATTGATAGTAGCCATCCTAATGGGTATGAGATGATGTCACACTGTGGTTTCGATTATATTTCCCTAATGCTAAGTGATCTTGAACATCTTTTCCTGTGCTATGGTAGATCTTTTTTGGAGAAATGTCTGTTCAAGTCATTTGCTTATTTTTCAATCAGTTTTTATTGTTGTTGTCGATGGGTTTTAGGAATTCGTTGTGTAAAGCAGATATTCACACCTTATCCGATAAGATGATTTGCAAATGTTTTACTCCACAGGTTCTTTTCACCTGTTCGTACTGTCCTTTGCACAAAAGTTTTTAATTTTGTGAAGTCTAATTTGTGTATCCTTGATTTTGTGGACTGTGTCTTTGGTGTCAAAGCTGTGAAATCATTGCTAAATCTAATGTGGTGAAGATTTTTGCCCTATGTTTTCTTCTAATGCTTTCATAGTTGCACATCTTGCATTTATGTCTTTTATTCATTTTGAATTTTTTTTATAACATTTATTTATTTTTGAGACAGAGAGAGACAGAGCATGAACGGGGGAGGGGCAGAGAGAGAGGGAGACACAGAATCGGAAACAGGCTCCAGGCTCTGAACCATCAGCCCAGAGCCCGACGCGGGGCTCGAACTCACGGACCGTGAGATTGTAACCTGAGCCGAAGTCGGACGCTTAACCGACTGCGCCACCCAGGCGCCCCTTGAGTTAATTTTTGTAGAAGGTATAAGTAAGGGTCCACATTCATTCTCCTGCATGTGAATATACAATTTTCTTAGTACTATTTCTTGAAAAGAATGTTCTTTTTCTCATTGATCAGTGTAGCCTCTTGTTCAAAATCATTTGGCCATATTTGTGAGGGTTTATTTCTGGGCTTTCTATTCTATTCCCTTGTTCTAAGTTTGTCTCTATGCCAGTCATACACTATTGTAATTACTGCAGATTTGTAGTATGTTTTGAAATCAGTTACTGTGAGTCCTCCAAGTCTGTTCATCTCTTGTAAGATTGGATGACTTGGGATTCTATAAAAATTTTATGATTAGTGTTTCTATTACTGTAATAAAAAAAAGTCATTGGGATTGTCATAGAGATTGCAATGAATCTGCCTCTCACCCTGTGTATTGTTGATTCCTCACTGTTTTGTCTTTTACTCCATGAACTCTAGATGACATTTCATTTATTTGTGTGTTTTGTTGTTGTCGTTTTTTAAACTCTCTGAGGCGGGGCACCTGGGTGACTCCGTTGGTTCCCGCTCAGGTCATGATCTCACAGTTCATGAATTCAAGCCCCACGTCGGGCTCTGTGCTGACAGCTGAGAGCCTGGAGCCTGCTTCACATTCTGTTTTTTTCTGACGTTGTAAATGGACTTGTTTTCCTAATTGCTTTTTTGATTGTTCTTTGCTAGTGTGTAGATATGAAACTGATTTTTGTCTGTTGCTTTTGAATATTTATTTATTTTTTTTTTCAACGTTTATTTATTTTTTTTTGGGACAGAGAGAGACAGAGCATGAATGGGGGAGGGGCAGAGAGAGAGGGAGACACAGAATCGGAAACAGGCTCCAGGCTCTGAGCCATCAGCCCAGAGCCCGACGCGGGGCTCGAACTCACGGACCGCGAGATCGTGACCTGGCTGAAGTCGGACGCTTAACCGACTGCGCCACCCAGGCGCCCCTGTCTGTTGCTTTTGCATCATGCACTTTCGCTGAATTTGTTTATTCTTTCAGGGTCTTTTAAAATTTTGAGTCACAAATGCAATTTAATTTTTTAACTTTGTCCCTTTTATATTTTTGAATTTTAGATGAAGCACGAATTTCCTTTTTTCTGAAGATTAAAAACAAATTTTATTAAAAATCGTTTTTCACATGTGCATGGTAACACACATTGTACCTTAGTGTCAGATGTACAATATTGTGAATCAACAACCTTACGCGTTACGCAATGTTCAACACAAGCGTATCTTAGAGGGTTGTTTTTTTACGTTGTTTTTGTATGGAATTTTTAGGATTTTCTACATACGCTATCTCGTCTTCTGTGAATTGAGATAATCTTACTCCTTCCTTTCCAATTTGGATCCCTGTTGTTTCTTTATCTTGCCCAGGCGTCTTTGTCTTCTTCCTGATGTTAGAGGGATAACTTTCTTCGAATATTGGGTATGATGTTAGTATGAGTTTTTCACATCTGGCCTTTGTTATGTTGAGGTATTTTCCTTCCATCCCTCTTTTGTTGAGTATTTTTATCATGAAAGGGAGTCGGATTTTGTCAAATGTCTTTTCTGCAGCAATTGAGATAATCGTGTATTTTTGGTCCTTCATTTTGTTGGTGTGGTGTATTATAGTGATTGATTTTTGTATATTGAACCATGCTTGCATTCCAGAGATAAATCCAAAGTTGTCCTGGTATATAATCCTTCAAATCTGCTGCTAAATTGGATTTGCTAGCATGTTGTTGATGATATTGGCCTGGATGTGTTTTAGAAATTTTGGTAATTCCCCCCCCCCCCTTTTTTTTTTTTTTGGTAGTATTTTAGTCTGGCTTTGGTATCAGAGTAATGCTGTTTTCATAGAAGAAGAATGTGTTTTCTCCTCTTCAAATTTTTGGAAGAGTTTGAGAAGGATTGGTGTTAATTTGTCTTGAAATTATTTCTCATACTTAAATCATATTCACCTTTATTGGAAAAATGTATATCTTCATATGGCTTCACGTTACTATCTAGAGTTCTTTCATTTCAGCTTGAAGAACTCCCTTTAGCATTTTTTTATAGGGTAGGTCTAGTGGTAATGAGCATTTTCAGCTTTGGTATATATTGGAATATCTTCATTTCTCCCTTGGTTTTAAAGGACAGTTTTGTCAGATACAGAATTCTCAATTGACATGTTTTCTCTGCCAGAGCTCGTATGTGTGTGTATGCACACACATATACATAAATGATACACAATATAATTAATACATTATTAATAATAATAAGTATAATAAATTCCTACTCCTCCTGGTCTGCAAGATTGTTGCTGAGACATCTGCTTATCTTCTCGATGATCCTTTGTATGTGATGAGTCACTGTTCTGTTATTGCTTTCAAGAATTTGTCCTTGGCTGGGGCGCCTGGGTGGCTCAGTCGGTTAAGCAGCCGACTTCAGCTCAGGTCATGATCTCACAGTCCGTGAGTTCGAGCCCTGCGTCAGGCTCTGGGCTGACAGCTCAGAGCCTGGAGCCTGTTTCAGATTCTGTGTCTCCCTCTCTCTGACCCTCCCCTGTTCATGCTCTGTCTCTCCCTGTCTCAAAAAATAAAAAAATAAAAATAAAAAAAAAAAGAATTTGTCCTTGGCCTTGACAGTTTGATCATAATGTGTTTTATTGGAGATTTTGGGGATTTATCTCACTTGGAGTTTGCTAAGCTTCTTGTATTTGTATATCAAACTTTTCCCTCAAATTTAGGCAGTTTGTAAGCCTTTATTTCTTTAAATAATTACTAGCAATTTCTCTTTTTTTGTTCTCCTTTATGGATTAGTCTGCTTGTTATCTCATAAATCCCTTAGACTTTGTGGACTTCATTCGTTTGTTTTTCTCCTCCAACTTGGTAATCCATATGACATGCTTCAAGGTCACAAGCTTTTCTTTGCTATTTGAGTTGATTGTCAGACTCTGATGAATCCTTCAGCTTGGTTTTTATATATTTTGGGAGCATCATTTCTGTTGGGTTCTTTTTTAATAATTCTATCTGTGATGATATTCTTAATTTCTTTTCAGATCTTGTATTCCTGATTTCCTTTAGATTTTTGTGTTTTTCTTGAGCTCTTTGAACATACTGAAGACCATGGTTTTAAAGTCTTTGTCTAGCAATTCAATGGTTGTGTTTCTTCACGGATGGTTTCTGGACATTTAGTTTGTTCCCTCGAATAGGCCATCCCCCCCCCCCTTTGTATACCTTCTAAACTTTCATTGAAATTTAAACGTTTGTAGGGTTGCGTGGCTGGCTCAGTCATAAGATCACGTACTCTTGATTTCGGGACCGTGAATTGGAGCCCCATGTTGGGTGTAGAGATTACTACAAATAAATAAACTTCAAAAAAGAAGAAAATGGGACATTGTAAGAACAGCCCTGTCTTCTAGTGTTTGCAGATTGCCTCCGTGTAGAGGAAAACCTTCATTAATTATCGGGGCCATGGGGCGCCTGGGTGGCGCAGTCGGTTAACCGTCCGACTTCAGCCAGGTCACGATCTTGTGGTCCGTGAGTTCGAGCCCCGCGTCGGGCTCTGGGCTGATGGCTCAGAGCCTGGAGCCTGTTTCCGATTCTGTGTCTCCCTCTCTCTCTGCCCCTCCCCCGTTCATGCTCTGTCTCTCTCTGTCCCAAAAATAAATAAACGTTGAAAAAAAAAATTAAAAAAAAAAAATTATTGGGGCCTGTTCTGAGACTTATGATCAGCTTTTCATAAAGGGTTAAGGTCTTAATTGTTTTTGGATTATGTGTCTTCTCTGGGCGCGTGCATGCTTGTGTGTGTGTGTGTGTGTGTGTGTGTGTGTGTGTGTGTTAAATCTCTCATAAGAACAACTGCTTTCAAATGTCTTAATTTCCCTATGAATCTCTCTCCTGCTTCTCAGATAGCTCTTCTTTTGTGTTCCTCTGTCCTTTTTTTTTTTTTTAATTTTTTTTCCACGTTTTTATTTATTTTTGGGACAGAGAGAGACAGAGCATGAACGGGGGAGGGGCAGAGAGAGAGGGAGACACAGAATCGGAAACAGGCTCCAGGCTCTGAGCCATCAGCCCAGAGCCTGACGCGGGGCTCGAACTCCCGGACCGCGAGATCGTGACCTGGCTGAAGTCGGACGCTTAACCGACTGCGCCACCCAGGCGCCCCTGTGTTCCTCTGTCCTTAATCTCTTGCCCTGGGCCTGTGTGTGTCCGAAGGGCCTCTGCAGCTGTCACCAGACAGAGGTTTATAGTACATTGTTTCCAGCAATGTTTCCTAGTCTTGGCCAAGCTGTGCTACCTTTGGGTTATCTCATTTCAGAATTAGGGGACACAGAAATCAATTCCTCAGGCAACCTCTAGAATGGTTCGAATGTTCTAAATTACATCTACTCTGTCCTCTCAAGTGCGAGAAAGGAAAGTGGGGACGGGTCTACCGCTTACCCCCAGCTGCGTTATTCCCGGCCTTGGAGGGTTGGAACAAGGATGACTAAAAAACTCGGACATTTCTTTCCGCCATTCGGGATGTGGCTCCTTCTTGATGGGGCATTTGCTATAGATCTTTCCTTTGATTTCCAGAGTTTCTATCAAGTTTCTTTATCTGGTGTCTGGGTATTGGAAGGTTGAGGTCCTGGGTGTTACTAGCCTGTCATCCTGCGGACGTCCCTCTCCCAGTTTCAGTTCTGTCTTATGGAGCATAAATATCCAGAGTCAAAACTGAGTAACGGGTGGAAAGTTCATGCACGACAAGGGGAGATTTGGACTATATTTTAACCTCAAGATAGAAATCTATAGTAGGTTGGAGGTGAATTACTGTTCCTTGTGAAAGGCTGATGGGAAAGTGGCTATTACATGAACGAGGAATTGTGATTGTTAAGAGAGGCAGCATGTCATGGGTGGTGCCAAGCGTTCCTGATCATCGCTGCGTGTGTCAAGCTTCCGAGCTTAACTGTTCTGGTACTGGGGAGTTCCTGTGGTTTATTCAGGTAGGGAATTGAGTAGATGAAGACCACACAGTGTAACTGTTGGCTACCTGAGGGAAGAGCCTTGGGGAGGGACTGGCTTGTTTACTGCTTGCTGTGAAACACGCAAACCCTTGGCTCTGAGTTCCATAGGTACAGTGCATCTACATGCGTAGATTTCATCTGTCTGAACCCATCACCCTGCGGGACTTGGATGCAAAGGAAACGCAGTTACCTGGCGGATGCCCCTGTCGTTTCCTGTGCCGTGAGGGATACACTCTCTTGCTCTGATCTGACTCTTGTCTTCGAATTTTGGCACCTGGTGAAGAGTTGGCAGGCCAACCTGCTTCTTAGCTATCTCCGTCTTGCTCCTTTGGTTTTAAAGATTTTATTTTTAAGCAATCTCCACCCAGTGTGGGGCTCGAACTCCTAACCCTGAGATCACGAGTCCCGTGCTCTACTGACTGAGCCAGCCGGGCGCCCCTCCTTTTTATTCTTGATACTCCTTTCCACTCTATGTGAAGTTGAGACTCTTCTCGGAGAGTATTAGATGCCTTTTGTTCTTGAATATATGTAAGTATAGGGTTTTTGTTGGTGTGCAGGTACGTTTGCGGTATGAGGTTTGTGCTTATTTCAAGGTTCAGAAGTTAGTACTATGACGGCACTAGATGCCCCCCACTGGTCTCCCAGAGCTATGGGTTATATGGCAGTTTGGAGGTTCTTTTTTTTTTTTTTTTTAAGTTTATTTTTGAGAGAGCGTGTGTGTGAGTGGGGGAGGGGCAGAGGGAGCCGGAGAGAGAGAAGCCCAACTAGGCTCTGTGTCAGTGCGGAGCCTGACGCGGGGCTCAATCTCATGAACCATGGGACCGTGACCAGAGCTGAAGTCAAGCGTCGGACACTTAACCGACTTAGCTACCCAGGCGCCCCAGAACACGACCTCTCGAAGAGAGAGATTATTTAAAGTTGTTGAAGAAGAAACCCAGGTTTTAACTGATCTTGGCAAAGAAAAGATGGAAGGTGGGAAAGGGTGGGTGGGGGGCAGAGACAGTAAGAACAGCCTATGGGTGTTTCAAATTGTGCTGGCTGCAAAAGAAGTAATCCACAAACTGCAAAAGGAACCCATGGAATTACAGAGAATATTTGAAAACCACGTATCTGATAAAGAGTTAATATCAACAATATAGAAAGGGGTCCTACAACTCAATAGAGAAAAAAGTCTGATCACAAAATCGGCAGAGGAGCTCAGTAACCATTTTTTCTAAAGAAGGCCCACACAGATGGCTGGTGGTGTTTGCAAAGATGCCCGTTATCACTAATCATGAGATAAATGCAAATCAAAATCACAATGAGATATCACCTCAAACCCGTCAGAGTGGTTATTATCAAGAAGACAAGACATAGCAAGTTCTGGCAAGAGCAGGGAGGAAAGGTACCCGTGTACCCTGTTGGTGGAATGTAAATGAGTGCGGCCACCAGGGAAGACAGTGGGGAGGTTCTTCAAAACAGTGAAAAATAGAACTACATGACCCAGCAATTCTACGTCTGAGCATATCGCCAGAGGACATGAATGCAGATATCTGCACTCCCAGGTTTATCGCAAATTATTTATAATAGGCACGGTAGGGAAATATCATATCACTCAGCTGTGATCAAGAAGGAAATCCTACTAGTTGATGCAGCATGGATGAAATCAGTCGGAGGAAGAGGAATACTAGGTAATAGCACTTAAATACGGAACCCAGAAAAGCTGAAATCCTAGAAACAGAGTAGGATGGTGACAACCAGGGGCTGAGGGGTAGGGAAACGAGGAGATTTAATAGACTAAAGGTGATTATAGTTAATAATACGTGAACAAATCTAACGTCTCTTTGTGTATTTTGAGAGAGTGAGAGAGTGCGTGCGAACAGGGGAGAGGGAGAGAGAATCCCAAGCAGGCTCCGTGCTAACAGCAAGGATCCCACGAACCGTGAGATCATGACCTGAGCCAAAATCAAGTCGGTCGCTTAACCGACCAAACCCCCCCAGCTGCCCCTGTAGTTAATAATGCTTTATTGTATACTTCCAAGATGAGGAGAAAATAGATCTTAGATGTTCTTACCAAAGTAAAGATATGTTAATTCTGTGAGACAATGGAGATGCTAGCTAACGCTTTGGTTTTAATGATTTTGGGTGATATGTAAGTGTATCAAATCAGTATATTATAAATCTTATTCTTACACCATGTTATATGCCAATTATATGTCAATAAAGCTGGAAGAAAAAAAATCCTGTGCCGGGCACCTTACATACGGCACTTCTAATATCACAACAACTTTGTTGTAGGAAAGATGCTGTGGTCATCTTACAGAAGAAATACTAGATGCTCCAAAAATATAAAATGACGTATCCAAAGCCAACTATCTAAATAAGCAGAACCTGGAGTGAAACATTGGTCTGTATAATCCCAACATTTGTTCTCTTAAACAATAGGTTCCACTTGTTCTCATAGAGTGAAATTTTTATGTGAGATGTCTTTTGGGAGAGGGGAAAAAAAAAAAAAGATTCTGGTGTGTTGAAAGAGAATTGAAACATACAAAGTATTTTACTGTATTGAAAAATGATGGAAACCAATGACTGGCATTGGCCTTGGACTACGGTAGTCAACGCGATGTCCCAAATCATCAGGGTTGATTCTTCAGGTGACAAAAAGAGAAAAGGCAATCATAAAGGCCCAGAGGGTCTCAACTGATCACCTTATTCTTTTTTTTATTATTGTTATTATTTATTTTTTAATTTACATCCAAGTTAGTTAGCATATAATGCTGTAATGATTTGAGGAGTAGATTCCAGTGATTCATCCCCTATGTCTAACACCCAGTGCTCACCCCAACAAGTGTCCTCCCTAATGCCCCTTACCCATTTAGCCCATCCCCCTTCCCACAACCCCTCCAGCAACCCTCAGTTTGTTCTCTGTGTTTAAGAGTCCCTTATGTTTTGTCTCCCTCCTTGTTTTTTAGATTATTTTTGCTTCCGTTCTCTTATGTTCATCTGATTTGTATCTTAAATTCGTCATATGAATGAAGACCTGATATTTGTCTTTCTCTGGCTAATTTCGCTTAGCATAACGTACTCTCGGTCCATTCACGTAGTTGCAAATGGCAAGATTTCATTTTCTTTGATTGCCGAGTAATACTCCATTGTGTATATGCATACCATATCTTCTTTATCCATTCATCCATCAATGGACATTTGGGCTCTTTCCATACTTTGGCTATCGTCGATAGCACTGCTATAAACATTGGGGTGCATGTGCCCCTTTGAAACAGCACACCTGTATCCCTTGGATAAATGCCTAGTAGTGCAATTGCTGGGTCGTAGGGTAGTCCTGTTTTTAATTTTTAGAGGAACCTCCATACTGTTTTCCAGAGTGGCTGCACCAGTTTGCATTCCCACCAGCAGGGCAAAAGAGATCCTCTTTCTCCGCATCCTTGCCGACATCTGTCGTTGCCTGAGTTGTTTATTTTAGCTATTCTGACTAGTGTGAGGTGTTACCTCATTGTGGTTTTGGTTTGTACGTTCCTGATGCTGAGTGATGTTGAGCATTTTTTCATGTCTGTTAGCCATCTGGATGTCTTCTTTGGAGAAGGTCTAAGCATGTCTTTTGCCCATTTCTTCACTGGATTATTTGTGTTTTGGGTATTGAGTTTGATAAGTTCTTTATGGATTTTGGATGCTAACCCTTTATCTGATATGTCATTTGCAAATATCTTCTCCCGTCCTGTCGGTTGCCTTTTAGTTTTGCTGATTGTTTCCTTTGCTGTGTTGATCACCTTATTCTGATTGGTCCCCGGAAGAAGAGATTGGAACACTTACTTCATTTAAAAATAAAGGGTTTGGGGCGCCTGGGTGGCGCAGTAGGTTAAGCGTCCGACTTCAGCCAGGTCACGATCTTGCGGTCCATGAGTTCGAGCCCCGCGTCAGGCTCTGGGCTGATGGCTCAGAGCCTGGAGCCTGTTTCCGATTCTGTGTCTCCCTCTCTCTCTGCCCCTCCCCCGTTCATGCTCTGTCTCTCTCTGTCCCCAAAATAAATAAACGTTGAAAAAAAAATAAAAAATAAAATAAAAATGAAGGGTTTATGAAATAGAGGAAACGACCAAAGGAAAATGAGACAAACCAGAAAACAGACTCAGGTATATACAAGAAACTGATGGTTCCCAGAGCAGAAGTGGGTGGGGGGATGGGTGAAATAGGTGATGGGGATTAAGAATACACTTATTATGATGAGCACTTAATAATGTATAGAATTGCGGAATCATTAAAATATACACCTGAAATTGACACACTCTATGTTACCTATACTTAAATTAACATAAAAAATTTATTTCTAGTGTTGTACTATAGTATGTCATTGGGATTTTAACCTTTTATTAATATTTGATGACGTAGAGCTTCTTTTCATGTACTTATGAGCCCATCTTTTGCAATGTTTAAAATTTTCCTCAAATCCTATGTCCATTAAAAAAAGGAATTGATGCTTTTGTTTTTGAGGTTTTTGTTCATTATATATTGCATACCAGTACGTTATTAGATACCTGTTTTGCAAATATTTTCTCCTGGTTTGTAGCTTATCTTTTCATTTTCTGAAGAGTGCATTTTGAGGAGAATTTTGAAGTTTTGATGAGATGCAATTTATCAATTATTTTCTTTTATGGTTCATGCTTTTTGGATCCTGTTCAAAAATCTTTGAAGTCGCTAAGATTTTCCTCCATGCTTTCTCCTAGTAGTTTTATAGTTGAAGTTTTATATACAGGACTAGGGTCCATTTCATGGAAATTTTTTTATGCGGATTGAAGTATAGAGGTAAAGATCAAAGATTTCTTTTTGCATATGTATGTTCAATCGTTCCAGCACTGCTTATGCAAAAGACTATCCTTTATTTAATTGCTTTTGCCCCTTTACAGAAGATCTATTGACCTTTATGTATGGCTTTATTTCTGGACTCTATTCTGTTCTAGTCATCCATGTACCTATCATTTCACAAATATAGCACGCTGTGGTCACTCTTAATGGCTTTATAACCCTATTGCATCAGATCTGATTGCCTCAGTTCAACAACTTTGATTTTCAAAATTATCCGGGCTAGTTTAAATGCTGTGCTTTTCCATATACATTTTAGAATCAGTTGATTGATTTCAAGTTTTCAAAAACCTACTGGCATTTTGATTTGGCATTGTGTCAGAAATATCGGTCAATTGGGGGGGAATTGAGATCTCAATAATAATTGGTCTTTAAACTCCTTTCATATCTCCATTTATTTAGGTTGTCTTTGGGTTATCTCATCATTGTTTCCTAGCTTTCAGGCTATATGCATCCTTGCATAAATGTATACTATATATACATATTGCACATATTTTGTTGTTTTTATATCTAAGGGTTTCCTGTTTTTTATGGTGTTACCACAATTGGTACCTTGAAAATTTAAGTTTCCAGTCATTTCTTTCTTACAAAAAAAAATAGAATTGATTTTTGTACGATGACACTGTATCTTGTGACCTTGCTGAACTCATTGGCTAGGAGGTATTTTGGCGGGGGGGTGGGGGGGCGTATATTCCTAGAGATTTCTAAGCAAAATGTCACGACCTTGTTGAATATTTCTTTCCTTTCAATCTGTATGTATTTTATTTCTTTTTAACTGACTTTGTGCCGAACTGAAATCAAGAGTCAGGCACTTAACTGACTGACCCACCCAGGCACCTCAATATTCTATTTTTAAGGGGGAAGCGTGGAGCTTTTGGGTGGCGAACAAGTCGAGATTTGGCCAGAGTGGCATGTTCTGAGTAGGTATGGAAGCTGGGTATGGAACCTTCCCACGTTACTTGACCCACGCATCTCTACCGTCTTGTCTTCTTGCGTTACGTACTTGTATAATAAGAGAATCCAAGAAGAAAGAAAGGTTGGTAGCGATGATAATGGTGTTGGATTCTGAAGGAGAAGTGAAGAATGTTAAGAGTGGTGCCTTGTGACAACCAAGCCACCTCAGGGCTGCCATTGACTGGCGCTGAGCCTTGATGACCAAAGGGATATCAGAAGCGCTGAGACAGACCACTGGGAGGCTTCAAGCGGGCTGAGATTACTCGTGAACCACAGGATTTTAGCACACTGACCAACCCCAAACACAGAATAACCAAACACAGGTAGGGGACAGCCAGCCCTAACAGGTAACAAGTGACCACAAGTGCAGAGCACCCACCCTCAAGGGCAGAACCGCTGACCCAAAATTGCAGCGCCACCATCCACAGGTGCTAAAGAAGGAACGGAGAAGATGGCTCCCTAGCAGCATAAGTCCAGAGGTAGTGCCCTGGTGTGGAAGGCAGCCATGTGGGTAGAAATGCTCACGAAAGCTTGTGCAGTCAGAAGATCTGCTGGGACCTCTGTCACTCAGTTAAGAAAGCATGAAGAGACAAACAAGACAAACAATGTCTGGTACCACCGGCTGAGGAAGAGAGTGAATCAGAGCAGATGCAAGAGACTGGTTAGATCTCCACCCATCAGAGAAACACCCTGTGTTAAAAGAGGCCTGGAGAGGGGCGCCTGGGTGGCGCAGTCGGTTAAGCGTCCGACTTCAGCCAGGTCACCATCTCGCGGTCCGTGAGTTTGAGCCCCGCGTCAGGCTCTGGGCTGATGGCTCGGAGCCTGGAGCCTGTTTCCGATTCTGTGTCTCCCTCTCTCTCTGCCCCTCCCCCGTTCATGCTCTGTCTCTCTCTGTCCCAAAAATAAATAAAAAACGTTGAAAAAAAAATTAAAAAAACAAAAACAAAATGTTTGCAGCTTTGACCAGGATGTGGGTTAAATATTAGAAATAAGGGAGCAGGAAAACAGGAAGAATGACTCCGAAGTTTCCGCCTTCCGCAACCGGGAGAACCCCGATGAGTGATCGCTGCTGGGAATCAAAGAGTATATATTTGGGGCACCTGGGTGGCTCCTTCATCGAAGCCTCTGGCTCTTGGTTTTGGCTCAGGTCACGACTTCCCGGTTTGTGGGTTCGAGCCTCATGTCGGGCTCTACGCAGGCCGTGAGGAGCCTGCTGGGGATCCTCTCTTTCCCTGTCTCTCGGCCCCTCCCCTGCTCATGCTCCTTCTCTCTCTCAAAATATATCAACATCAAAAAAAGTCACAAAGTATATATTTGGCTCCAGCTTCCCAGGAAGCTGAATGTAAGAAAGGGTGCGGGAGGGAGAGGAGGTCCAATCTACGCATACGTGATAGGAAATGTGCGTGCGCTTCTCGGTGTTTTGCAGCATTAATGAGGCCCAAGAAGCATGCTCAATTGCTCATTAGCTGCTCCCTCACCCCCTTTGGTTGAATAAGCAATTTCTAAGGCAAGCACTTAAAAACTGAATGTCATCACTTTGCTAGGAGGTGTTTCTGTACATCCTCTCAACACAGGGACATAGCCTTCTGGCACAGTCATGGGATCTGACTGCACTTCACTGGGTGATATTTTTCTTGGCATTTTCAGGGCCGTGGTTCTGCTTTATGGAAAGGAAAAGGAAGGTGTGCCTGGCTGGCCGGGTTAAGTGTCCGACTCCTGATTCAGGCTCGGGTCATGATCTCGCAGTCCTGAGGTCGAGCCCTGCTTTGGGCTCTGTGCTGGGGGCGGAGCCTCCTTAAGATTTTTCTCTGTCTCTCTCCCTCCCTCTCCCTCTGCCCCTCTACCTCACTGGTGCTCTCTCTGTAAAATAAGCAACAACACCCCCCAGCAACAGCCAAAGGAAGATCAGTCATGAAGTTTGGGAATCACTTTGACGAAACACCCGTTACAGCTTTGGTTTTTGTAGGCTCACGTACCGGAAGATGCGAGTTAGACTCGTCAATTTTGCCTCACCGGAAATTACATAACAATTCTGCCTTCACGAAGAAAATCTACTTGGGTTTGCCATGTAGACCATGGAGATAATTAAAGCAGATTAATCAAAGGCCCTCGTGATTAACAGTTTTTGCCACACCCGCAGATCTACTGCAGGCATCAGGTGATGAGTGCTGGCAGAGATTCTGTCTTCAGGACTGTTCTCTTTTTTTTTTTTTTTTTTTTAATTTTTTTTAGCGTTTATTTATTTTTAAGACAGAGACAGAGCATGAACGGGGGAGGGTCAGAGAGAGAGAGGGGGAGACACAGAATCGGAAGCAGGCTCCAGGCTCTGAGCCATCAGCCCAGAGCCCGACGCGGGGCTTGAACTCACGGACCGCGAGATCGTGACCTGAGCCGAAGTCGGACGCTTAACCGACCGCGCCACCCAGGCGCCCCCAGGACTGTTACCTTTTGAATATTGATGAAAAACAGGTTAAAAAGGGCTCTTTGTGAAGGAGCATGTTAAGAAAAATTTGTGTCTTTAAGGGGAACTTTTTTATGGATCAGAGTAATCTTTTTAACCTGCACCGTCCTCAACAAATTACCAAGTGAATGGTTTCTTCCCGCGTTCCGTGTTCAAACGTGGCCAGAAATGCCTGCCAAGATCTTTTGCTACTCGTCAACAAGTTATTTATGACACGTGGAGGCCGGGAGCAAGGCCATTTACAGGGCTCACTTGAATAGAGGCAGAAGGAACCGCTGACTAAGGTGTCTTTGGCACCTGCAAAGCTCCTCCTAGAACTTGTCAGTGCATTTGCTTAATGTTGTCACCATTTTATAGTTGCTTAACGTCATCACCGTTTTATACCAGATTCCTAAGAAATGGCTGCTACCTTGGGAGACTTGCGTACAGCAGGGATTGTATAGACAGCGTGTCTGGTGTCGTTGACCTTTTGAGATGTACCCTTGGGATTCCGTCTGGCGACTTTTTGCAAATATGCCAGTAGAATTAGTAGAATTTTTAGGGCATGGCCTGGGTCTCTGATTAGGACGAAGACATTTTTGACGTCAGACCAATCCATTACATTTTCATTTTTGAGAAAAGGAGGGGCGCCTGGGCGGCTCAGTGAGTTGAGCGTCCGAGTTCGGCTCGGGTCGTGACCTTGCGATTCGGGAGTTCAAGCCCCACGTCGGGCTGGTTAGTGGGTTCAAGGCCCGCGTCGGGCTCTGTGCTGACAGCTCGGAGCCCGGCGCCTGCATCGGATTCTGTGTCTCCCTCTCTCTCTGTGCCCCTCCCCTGCTCATACTCTCTCACTGTCAAAAATGAACGGTTAAAAAATAAATAAGTAAAAAGGAACTGAGCACAATGTGGCCAGAGACAGCCTCAGTTTATGTCTGGTTTCCACCCTATCTGTGAAACTCACCCTGTCTGATTCCACCTCATTCCTCTGTTTCACATCAGTCCTCATCCTGCCCCTGATCACTGCCTCAAAACTTGTCCTTGTCAAAGTATCTCGTGTTATCTTGTTTCCAGCTGTGGCTTCTTGGTCCTGTTCTCTCTCTGACCCTCCCCTGCTTGCGTGCGTGCCCTCTCTCACTCAAAATACATAAATAAACTTTAGAAAATGCCTTTGTACATTAGGTAAGATGAGAAGCTCACGTTTTCAATTCAAATCCTGGAGAAGAGTACGCGGAAGAAATTAAGATCACTCATAAGCCCACGATTCAGAGACAATCCACTATTAACCGACACCTAGTGAACGTTCTTCCTTCTAATGTTAGATACCAAGATCATCGCAAGTTTATATGCGGGAGATTAGTCAGACGTGCCATTTTGTAACTTTTCACCCAAAAGTGTCGACGCTGTCTTTCCGTGTTACTATACAGGGAGCTGCGCAGTCATTTTAATGGTTGCAGAGTGGTACGTTTGAAGAAGACAAACATTTGAAGTAGGCAAAACATGCCCTAACGACCCTAGTCTTCTCCCCCTCCCCCCCCCTTTTTAAAAAAGTTTATTTATTTTGAGAGAGAGGGAGCATGAGCAGGGGAGGGGCAGAAACAGGGAGAGAGAGAGAGAATCCCAAGCACTGGGCTCGAACTCACGAACCGCGAGATCATCGCCTGAGCCGAGACCAAGAGTCAGATGCGTAACCAACTGAGCCACCCAGGCGCCCCTCCGTCTTCTCTTCCATTTGCTCCCGTGTCTCATTCCTCCAGTGCTTGGGTCCCTCTAAGCTAATTCACGCTGAAGAGCTTACCCCGCCTGGACTTCGTGTGTCATTACAGACATCCCATAGCCTGAAGAAGTGGCAAGTCCCCAGGGTGGGAATACCGCATCATGTCCTTCAGGTGGGCAGGAGGATCTATTATTCAGCATCCATTTTTGTTTTCCTTTTCCCCTTTCATTACCAACTTCCCAGAATGACTGATCTTTCTGTTTCTCTCTTCTAGAAATCACTTCCAACCTCTTCCACGTCTCCCATCTGAAACCGCATTTGCAGAGGTTCCCAGGGAATTTCTGATCACTAGGTGCAAAGCTATCTTTTCTTCCTTGCCTCTATGCCCTGTCACTGGGATTAGCCTCTCTTTAGAAGTCTTTCCTTGTAGATTTGTCCTCCTGCATTTCTGATTGTGCGTCCTCTGATCCCTTTGATGGCTTTTCTATTGGCCTTCTTACCGTAGGGAGCCTAGAGACTCAGTCTTTGGCCTTTCGTTCTTTTATCTTGACTCTCTTTTTTTTGTTTTTCCCTTAAACCATGCTCCCTTCAAACTTCTCTGTGTCTGTCAAAGGTTGACACCATTCTTTAAATCACTCAGACCTAAGAATTTGAAGTTCTCTTTGACTCAGCTTTACCCTCCTAATCCACCCGTCCTCACATGCCGTCAGTTATTTCTTCAAAATAACCCTCAGGCACTTTCCTATGCTGTAAATTGCTCCAACCTCTTTGGAAGGCATTTAGACGCTATCTATTAAAATCAAAAATGCATACATGCTTTGACCTAGCAATTCCAATGCTGTGAAACTATCCTGTGGGGATAGTTGACTGTGCCAACATTATGTGAACAAGGGTTTGCTTTGAGGCACTGTTGATAATAGAAAAGCAAGGAAGGAAGAAAGGAAGGAGGGAGGGAGGAAGGAAGGAAGGAAGAAAGAAAGAAAGAAAGAAACTATAAGCCCACAGGGAACTGGTTAGTGGAAGAAAGAAAGAAAGAAAGAAAGAAAGAAAGAAAGAAAGAAAGAAAGAAAGAAAAGAAAGACAGACCAACAAACTACCTATAAACTGAGAGAAACTGGTTGGTGATATATCCATTCCGTGGGATGCGGTTATTAGTAAGGATGAGATGGAAAGATGTTCATGGCATACTGTTAAGATCAAATCTTATTTTCATGTACAACATCTTAGTTTTGTATAAGCACCCACGCAGAGACACGTACACCCGTATATGGTACGCGTGTGGAAAGAAAACTTATGATATGTACCAGATGGTTTAAGATGGTCACCCATAGTGATGAGGTTTTGGGGTGAAGGCGGGGTTCGGAGCTGATAGCCAAGAGAGAATTCTTGAAGACATCTTTGGTGCAAAAAGGTGATTTTATTAAAGCACGGGGAGAGGACCCCTGGGCAGAAAGAGCTGCATTGGGGTTGTGAAGCGTGACTGTGTACATACTATGGAGTTGGGGGAGGTAAAGTCAAGAGGAAGTTTCTTAAGGGGATTTCCATATGCTAAAGAAGATTCACAGGCTACTGGAGGCCTAGCTATTGTCAAGCTAGGGTTGTTTTCCCCTTCTTGCAAAGCATTACCATTAAGACAGTAGGGAGCTCCTGGACTTGAGGCTACTGATAAGATGGCCCTTTTCTTGTAATATTACTAAGACATTTGTAAGCTGATGGAGACTGTATCAGTTTAACCATTTGTTTTCTGTCCTTTGTTCTTGGAGAGCCAGGAGTGCCTGAGGAATATCACGCATATCCCCCCTGTGGGGGGGGGAGGGGGCGAGTGTGCTAGCTTGTGCTTGGCCCTCAGCTTGCCTTATGCTCCCTCATCAATAGGAAGAGGGATTTGGATGGAGCATGGGGTCTACTTCTACTTTCTAATTTATACGCTTCAAAATCATTTGGATGCCTTAAAAATACACGTATAGTTTTTGTAATGATATTCTGTATTCTCTATTTGTCCTCTATATCCTAGATTTCTATAGTCTACATTCTCTGTATTTGTCATCCAATCTTAAATTTGCTTCACGGCAACAGTCTGCGAAAGGCCTCCCACTGTCTCCGGTTGCTTTGTTAGCACTCTGACCTTGGACTTTGAGGACCTCTCTGAAAGAGGGAGAATGCCTACTCGCGCTGTCTCCCAGTCTTAAGATTCAAAGGAGATAGTGCGTAGACATGAGCTTGGAAAAGCTGTCCAAGACAAAGTGAACATAAGGCCTCACCTCTCACAGTGACTGGCAACACAGCCTAGGGCCTGGGGACTGGGAGATCACTGGACCAGCACCACGGGCCCCCAAGATAACAGAACTATCGCCCTAAGGGTGAGACACTGGAACCAGTAAGTTATGCAAGGGGCTTCTTCAGCTTTAGCAACTGAACCTTCCCCAACTAAACGTTACCATTCAAATCACCTTTGGTTTTCACTAGATTGGCCAAGAGAGTGGCCCCCGAAAGCAATTCGTCTCTGCAAAGGCAAACAATGCGAACAGCTTGCGAGGGCTCTGCCCTTAGACTCACATTCCAAGGACAAGGGAGCCTATATGATAATGTGGGCACAGAGCTCGAAATGTTTTCTAAATATTTACAAGTGCATCAGTTTCCCTTTAAACGAGCTACTTTAATAAAAGCATATGGCCTGCCTAATGAGACATCGCATTACTCGCGTTGAGCCGTAGCAAAGGAGTTGCGTATAGTTTGTGCGTGGTGCAGGTGTTTACGGGTTTACGGCTGCCTCTGTTGCTTATTGTGTCTATGAAGACATCAGAACATTGGTACTGATATTATGTTTCGCTTTCTGTGAAGACAAAGCAGTGCTCCTGTTATCTCTTGCAGTCCTTGGACAACACCGTCACAAACTCTGTTTCTGTGTGGTGACTGTATATTCATTGGACCGTACAGTGGGTGTGGTTATTACTGCTGATGACCGTAGGTACGGACCTGAGATGCAACAACGGCCTCAAAAGTATTTCACGTTCTGGGGCGCCTGGGTGGCTCAGTTGGTGAAGCATCCGACTTCAGCTCAGGTCACGATCTCGCGGTCTGTGAGTTCGAGCCCCACGTCGGGCTCGGCGCTGACAGCACGGAGCCTGCTTGGGATTTTCTCTCTCCCTCCCTCTCCCTCATTCCCGCCCCCCCTCCCTCAATCAAAACAAATACATAAAAACTTGCAGTCCCTACCACTCGTACTCTTGGGACCAAGACTTAGAGGAGGTACGGGGATTCAACAAATATTTTTTTCCGACTATAAAGCAGTAAGTAATATTTACTATGGATACAGGAGCGGACAGAGCCCTCAAGAACCACGCAGTCTCCCGCAGTGGTATTCCTGCACAAGGAACTGGGTGATGGTGGCTGTGGTTGGCAACCGATCTTCGGGGACAGGGAGATCTACGGCGCTTTCCGCGTTAATGTGGTAAATTCCAGGGGGTGACGATTCAGGAAGGTTAGGGCTTGTGGAATCAAGAATTTGTACCTATGGGCCAGCCACATTCTTCTTCACAGTTGACCACACTGGTGCTATGACAAGCTTGTATGTATTTGGGAATGGGTACTAAGTTTTGCTAATGGTGGTGTAGGAGAGAGGCATATTTTCGTGAGGTAGGCTTCATGTTCCTTTGAATTCAGTTCTGGAAACAACCCAGCAGGTTTCACATTTCATAAGCAAAGCATATATTTCATGTGGTAGATCTCTTAGTCCATTTGGGCTCCTGTGACAGAAATACAGACGAAGGGGTGCCTGGCACAGCAGGGATTTCTCTCTAACCTTTTTGGAGGCCAGGAAGTCCAAGATAAAGGGAATGGCGGACTCCGTGTTTGGGGAGGGCCTGCTGCTTCACCCTCACGGCCTAATCGCCTCCCAAAGGGCCTAACTCCCAATACCAGAAAATTAGGTTTTAAGATGAAGTTTGGAAGGGCACGAGCATTCATTCTGTGTAAGCAGGATCCTGCTTCGTATCGTCGATTGGTGTAATCTGTGGCGTTCCATGGTGGGGGTGTAAGTCACAAAATTGACCTGGGAATTTCATTCCTGGGTACTTGCCGGTCAACTCAACAAGGCTTCGCTGTTTCCCACTGCGTGCCACGGGCACTGTCCTAAGCCCTGGCCGGTTTGCAAGGACGAAAAAGCCATCCTTGTAGATGCAGATCTTACAGATACACCGGCTTAAAGGGGTAGGCTAAGCGTCCGGCTTAAAATCCACAATGTGCTCTCAGATTGAATAATATGTCAACCAGAGAGGAAATAGCAGTACTCTGGGAAAGTGTTAGGTCAGAAGCAGTTGGCAGGTGCAACGAGCTAGCGGAGAAGTTGATATGCCCGCTGCCAGCGGATGACAGGGTCTTGGGAAGGCGGAGGTTGATCCACTCGAAATAAGATCTCCAACTGTCTTGACTTTGTTACTTTGTATGTTACAATCTACAAAGGCAAAACTTCTCTCTACCTTGCTTAAGAACATGCCGTAACTAAAAATGACCCAAGGGCATGTGTTATGGAAAACAATGCAACCGAATTAATGCAGTAGCGGCTTTAAACAGCTTGTTTATATTTATCACCTGGTTATTTCACAGAAGGACATCAACAACCTTTTAAAATAACACCTAGGGAATGACCGAGCTTCTGAAGTTGGATCCAACAAACGACTTCTTTTAAGGCTGTAGATGATGAGTTCTACAGCAATAAAATGTCAAGGTGCCCGTGGGCATTGATAAGCTTCTGGGTGATTACACCATGAAACCATATTTCAAAATGTCACCTTTCTCTGCATGTCATTGAGAGTTTTGCAGAGCATGTTCAGTGTCTCAGATGAAGGCCACCAGCTCATGGTACGTGCCAGGGTCACCCAATGGCAAACTGTCAGCTTCTAACCTATTGGAGCAAGGGCACACAAAACAATGTTGAGAGTGTCCTGTTGATTCATTCTGACCCTCAGTCAGTGTGTAGAATGTATAGAATTTGTGGGATTGGAGGCTTAGGTTAGGAACTTAGTAGGTAAATTATTCCAGGATCCCATCCCTTCCCTTCCCTTCCCTTCCCCTTCCCCTTCCCCTTCCCTTCCCTTTCCTTTCCTTTCCTGGCGAGAGAGCCAGCGAGGCGATCTCACGAACTCTGAGATCACAATCTGAGCCAAACCCAAGAGTCGGAAGCTCAACCCGGTTGACCCACCATGCACCCTTTCCAGAATGTTTTGGAAAGAGGCTTCAAGTTTCAGATTTACAACCATACAAATAGTATGCAACTGTAAAAATGATGCCTATAAGGAATGTAAGATAGCGTGGAAAAATGCTTAGAATAAATGAATAAAAGCAGACAGTAGAAATGCGTAGTTAGTACTATCTCAGCTATGAAGAAATAGGGGTCAACAAAATAAATTGAAAAGGAACTCTGTTCAAAGTGTTTACAGTGTGGGGGGCGTCTGGGTTGCTCAGTTGGTTGAGCATCAGGATCTTGGTATCTGCTCAGGTCACCATCCCCTGATATGTGAGTTCCAGCCCCACATCGGGCTCCAGGCTGGCAGTGTGGAGCCTGCTTGGGATTCTCTCTGTCTCCCTCTCTCTCTGCCCCTCTCCTGCTTGTGCGCGCGCTCTCTCAAAAGAAATAAACTTAAAAAAACAAATGCTTGCAGCCTGTTTCTTTAGGAAGGTGGTGGGATTATGGGTGGTTTTTGTTTTTCTTTGCCCTATTTTGTGTGCTTTCCGAATATTCCTTAATGAATGTATGGTTGAAAGATACTATGAATACATGATATTTTTTATAAGAATAAAGCAATACAGGAAAGCACAGTGAGCACAATAAAAATCATCCATAACCCTAGCGCTATGGTTTTTTTTTTTTTTTTTCCATTTTTATAGAGAGAGTGCGAGCAGGGTAGGGGCAGAGAGGGAGGGAAAGGGAATCTCATGTGGGCTCTGTGCCATGAGCACAGAGCCCAACGCGGGGCTCGAACCCCCGAACCGTGAGATCACGACCTGAGGCAAAGTCAGACGCTTAACTGACTGAGCCACCCAGGCGCCCCAGCGTTATTATTTATTCATGTGTGACACTATCATTAAATATAAGTTGGCTCCTTTATTTCACCTGCTGTGTTGTATTCCAAGTCATGACTTTAGCCGACTTTATTTACCTGTTCTCTTGCTGGTGGGCATTTATACTGTTTCCAACCTTCCAACAGTATGAATAATACAGTGAATATTCTTGTGCCTGTCTCCTTTCTACTCATTCCTGAATATATGCGATCGTTTCTCTAGGCAGTAATCAGGAAATTATACATCAGGGGCCAAATCTGGCTTGTTGCCTGTGTATGTATTGTGCATGGCTGCTTTCATGCCAAATGATCTTCTTTCACCAGTGTGCGGGATTTCCTCTGGTCCCCAATTTTTGCCAGCGTTTGTCAATGGGAAACGTAAAAAATTTTCCCCAGACTTTTGGATGATACTGGTACCCCCTGTAATGTTAATGTGCATTTCAACGATTGCTAGTGGGGTTGAGCAACTTTGGAATGTTTATCAGCCCTTGTTAATTACAATCCGGGAATTACCTGTTAATAGCCTTTGCCCGTTTTTTCTGTCAGGCTCGGTGGGTTTCCTTAGGATCGTGTCTGTGCACCATCTTGATACTAATCCTATATTCATGGCTTTACTGGTTGCTTAATCTTAGGGAAAGTCATGCCTTTTAATGGAGTCAGATTTGGCAGTTTCTATTATGGTTTGTGCTCGGCTACTGTCTTATGTGGAAAATTCTTCCCCGTCCTGAAGTTACTTTTCTGCTCTTACAGTTTTCAAATTTTGTTTCCCACAGTTGTCTCTTTACTTCACCTGTAGTTTATTTTTGCGGTTTCAGATGGATTGTAACCTGCGTTTCCACTTAGATCGTGAGTATCTTCCGTTGTCCACAGAGAGATCGGCAACAGCATTTTAATGACTGCATAATTGTCTATCATAATTCATTCAGTTAATCTCTTCTTATTTTACAGGCAGGTCATTCCCGATTTTTCCCTGTAGAAATAATACTAAGATGAATGTTCTTTTCAACTGAATACGTTTTGCCCTCAGAAGAACCTTCAAAGTCCTTCTATATTCCGAATTAATGAATTCAATGAGCAATTTTTTTTAAGAGTTCATTTATTTGTTTTGAGAAAGAGCACAAGTCGGGGAGGGGCAGAGAGAGAGAGAGACAGAGAGACAGAGGGAGAGAGAGAATCCCAAGCAGGCTCCAGACTGTCCACACGGAACCCGATGCGGGGCTCGGACTCACAAACCGCGAGATCATGACCTGAGCCGAAGTCGGACGCTCAGCCGACTGAGCCACCCAGGGGCCCCTCAGTGAGCAATTTTGGGTACATCCAATGAGCCAGGAACTATTTCCGGGTGCTAGCGATGCATGGTGTTTGTTCTTCCCGGTGTGCTTTTCTGCGTTGGCGGGTTTTCTCCCAACGTCTCTCGTAGCTGGAATGGTGCCCGTACCCACCAAATAGGTGCACTCACGCAGCCCTCTGGGGTTTCCTCGCTAGCTTTGTGGGTGTGTTTTGGGGGCGGGGGGTCGGGGCAGTGTATCTGCAGCCCACTCACTGGTTTGTGCGGATTCTCCACCTTTCTGGCGGATGTATAGCTCTGGGAGCCGTTCCTGGGGGCCCTGCCGGTGAGCTCATCAGTGCCCAGGCCTTTGCGTCGTTACATTGCTTCCCGCTGGTTACTGCGTGCCGTCTCCCACAACTACCTGAAGGGCATGGAATGGAAACAAGGGTTTCCCCGCCAGCTTGCCAAGGCGCTGATGGCAGTGACGTGCCAGGTGCCGTGGGCTCACAGAGGAAGGACTATTTTTGCCCACAGGTGTCAGCGAAAACTTTCACTCAGGAGGTGATGTTTGCCTGAGTCGTAAAACGGGTGATGCGGGCAGAGAGAACAGCCTGACGAAGTCCAGAGGCGGGTGAGCCTGAGACGAGTCCTTTGGTGAGGCGCGATCCTGGGGTATGTGTGGTTTTAAAGCTCAGTCTTCCAGTTGGAAGTGGGCCACCTTGGGGAGGCTTAAAAACGGAGCGCGGGAGGACCTTACGAAAAGGGGATGACAGGGGTTAAAAAACTAGAAATAAACAAACACATACATACATACGTGCAGGAAAAAAGAAAGAGTATGATAGATTGAGAAAGTCAAGGATTCCTAAGTTTTTGTCCTGGAAATCCCTCCCTCCCCCCAAAAAACTCCCTGTATTAAAGTGTAAACGCAATCCTGGCTGTGTCATTTTCTCTCTTTGTCCCCTAAAACTTCCAGGCCATGTTATTGTTCAATAAATACTGGTGGAATGTTTGATCTGAGCCGCTTGATTGCACCGTTAAGAGTAGTTAACGACTAGAAAAAATCAATGCGCTCTTCTGAGTCACTGTTTTGAAAAGATGTAAACCTTTGTGCCAGATTATTAAACTTTTTTTTTTTTTCAAATTTTATCTCTATGCGACCCAAGCAATAGCTCTTTCCCTGTTTCCTCATGAGTCGATCGGAAAAAGCATTTTACCTTCTGTTCTGGGTTTTTCCGTCAGGTTAAAATGGTCTCTGCCTTTTGCCTAGAACCTTGGCTAAACCTCTCATTTCTTCAGAAAATCTAGCTCTTTCTTGTCAAAACCAACAACAACAATGGTCTCTAATGATACTAATACCAATACTACTTGTATTAATAATAACGGGAAAAAAAGGCATAAAACATCGGGGTCCCTTTACTCCAGAACACGGCCAAGCCCTGTTTCGATGTTTCTGCAGTCAGAGCTGGGATTTGTTCTTTGTTGTTGTTGTTAGTGTTTGTTTATTTTTGAGAGTTGGGGGCGGAGGGGCAGAAACAGGGGGACAGAGGCTCCCAACTGGGCCCCCGTGCTGACAGCAGAGACCCCTATGCAGGGCTAGAACTCAGGAACCCCGATATCATGACCTGAGTCCAGGTCAAACACTCAACCCAGTCACCCACCCAGGTGCCCCAGAGCTCGGATTTGTTTTGCGTTGAATCTCCTTTTAACATTTTTCCTGGGAGTAGAAGAAGCCAAACGTTTTTTGTTCCTTTTTCTTAATGAACGTAAAGGGACTCGATAGTTACTTGGAATGCTCGTTTTTCTTCAGAGATGCCTTGGGTTGAAATCAGAATACAACCACAACCCAGAATACGTCTTGGACAGACAATGAAGAGAATTGCCAGCTTTTCCACCCAGTGCTGTTGGGGTTCAAGGGAGGGAAAGATCACTGGCTGGGAGAAACCCATGAAAAACTCAGTCCGGCGAAGAGTCTGAAGTCAGAGAAGGTCACATGGCGGGTAAAGATTTGGAAGTGAAAGTGAGTGAAAAATTGGAGGGACAGAAATTAGGAAGTATTGGGGCAACAATACTTTTATTGTACAGCGACAAGAGTTGCCGTGTTGGTGGGGCACGTCGTTGTGTTTCCTTTTCGCCTGCCGACTATTGTTTTAGACGCACGAGGCTGGCAGGACCAGATTGGGACCCTTGTCCAGGTGTCGGCTATCGCCTGCGTGACAGATGGGATTGGTCTTTCCAGGGCCCTTGGAGATCTTCAACTACGTCCCTTTACAGATCTGGAAACTGGAGCCCAGGGAGAAAGGATTTCTCTCTAACTCACAAAGCATTGGAATCTAAGTAGATCATTGAACCTTCATTGGTGAAGTTCACCTGCCAAATACTAAAGGGAGAAGTGCCAACCGGTCGAGTGCCTGGCCGTATTTCCTTTCTGGTAAAAATCCCCTACATCTGGAAGAGTGTTCCTTTCCTTCTGTTGGGCCAAAGCTGTTCCGTTAACTCTCTGTATAGTCCCGAGGGAGTACGTGACCATACTTGTTGGCTAAGGCTAGCGTTTCCCTCTTATTCATTCATATGAATTCCAGTTTGGTTTCTTTATTGAGGGCGGAAAGGAAACAGTCACTTAGCTCTAACATGCTGAAAAGGGCCTTTCTTGGGCAGAAGGAGTGGTTAGATTTTGAATTGCAGTTTATACATAGCAAGGCTTCCCTTGGTTCTGTTACCGGCGGCTGGAGGAGGAAAGAAACAGTTTCAAAAGTGAAAGACCTTGGAGATTGGCATCTGTGTTTCCTGGGACAGGATTTCCTCAAGGCCTTTTGCACAGAATCCCCTTCCGGTCTTCTTGAATCCATTAGAGCAAGGTCACTTACGCTGATCGCGAAGCCCAGGCAGACCTTGACACTGGAGTTTCAAGAGAGGGGGTTGGGGTAGATGACTTACACCTGCTCCATGTGGCTCAGGCGGTGAGGCGTGCCAGAGTAATGTGACCTCGTGACCGCAGTGGAGATTCGGAAGACAACTCGGAAGTCCGAGATGTAACCTCAGGCACAGATGGTCAAGATGAAGAAAATGAATGCTTGAGACACTCAGGCTGAGATGAACACAAGAAGCAATCTCGCCGTCCGTGAGTTCGAGCCCCGCGTCGGGCTCTGGGCTGATGGCTCGGAGCCTGGAGCCTGTTTCCGATTCTGTGTCTCCCTCTCTCTCTGCCCCTCCCCCGTTCATGCTCTGTCTCTCTCTGTCCCAAAAATAAATAAACATTGAAAAAAAAAATTTGAAACTTGTTAAAACAAAAAAATAAATAAAATGAACAAA
>NW_024420442.1:1305758-1307209 GCF_014898765.1 Herpailurus yagouaroundi | reverse complement strand
TCACGGTTCGTGGGATCGAGCCCTGCGTCAGGCTCTGTGCTGGCAGCCGGGAGCCTGCTTGGGATTCTCTCACTTGGTCTCTCTCGACCCCTTCCCTGCTTGTGTGATCTCTCTCTCTCTCTCTCTCTCTCTCTCTCTCTCAAAATAAACAACAAAATAAAAACCACTCAGTTGATGTAGTAAATCTTGGACATTAGCATTGAGACTTAGCAAATACAAAGCCTTCTCTAAAGATAGCATTTAAACATGTTAACACTGCAGAATATCAGACAATATATATATAGCTTCCTGAAAAGGAGCACAGTCCTTGAGTGGGAGTGGTTTAGTATAGTGGTTTCGATTCTAGACTTTGGTTTTGTCTTGCTATCAGGCTTCCAATCTTGTGCTGGCCACATTCTATCCATGTGTCCCCGGAAAAGTTATTTCATTTCTCCAATCTTCAGTTTCCTTGGTTGTAATGTAGAAGTAATAATGGGATATATCTTTGGGACTTTTGTGCAGATTTCTTTAGGATTATGTAGATAAGATATTTTGGGCGGTGCCTGGCGAAATTTTTAATGAAAACATTTAATATTTAACGAAAATATTAAACTTCTGTTTCTCCATTATCTTTGCGGCTGTTGACTTTGTTACTTAAAAAGAATTTTTTTTTCCTAGTGTTCATTTTTGAGAGAGACAGAGCCTGAGTGGGGGAGGGGCAGAGAGAGAGAGAGAGGGAGACTCAGAATCCAAAACAAGTTCCAGGCTCTGAGCTGTCCGCACAGAGCCCGGCACGGCGCACGAACCCATGAACCACGAGATCTTGACCTGAGCTGAAGTCGGACGCTTAACCAACTGAACCACCCAGGCGCCCCATCTTTGTTATTTTTCACATAAACTATTCAGGGTCGCCTGGCTGCCTCCGTTGGAAGAGTGTGGGACTCGATCTCAGTGGGGCGTGAATCCGTGCCCCATGTTAGGTGTAGAGATTACTGAAATAAATAAAACTTAATCAAGTGTTTGGACTAGCTTCTAAGTTACAAAAAAGTTGTGAAGGTGATACAGTGAGTTCCTCTCCACCCTCTGCCCCGCTTCCCCACATGCGTGTTACTACCTGTCAAAACTTAGATAACTTCATTACAACGCTGTTCAGTAAACTCCAAACGTTACTTGGATTTCCCCTGTTTTTCATTGACGGCATTTTTATATTCCAGGATCCTGTCCAGGATACCGTATCACATTAAGTTGTCATGCCTCCTTAGATCCCTTTGGTAATGTGGTAGTTGGTTAGTCGTTTTTTTTGCCACGATCTTGACATTTTTGATGAGCATTACTCGGGGATCCCCGGGTGGCTCAGTTCATTAAGCGTTCAACTCTTGGTTTCGGCTCAGGTCCTCATCTCATGGTTAATGGGATAGATGCCCGCATCAGGCTCTGTGGGGCCTGCTTGGGATTCTCCCTGCCTCTCTCTC
>NW_024420442.1:1263638-1305658 GCF_014898765.1 Herpailurus yagouaroundi | reverse complement strand
TTTTTTTTTTTTTAAGAGTGCGACTCTTATTCTCAGGCTGTTCCTCAGTTTTCTATGAAAATTGTTACTAAAACTTTGCCTTTAGACACTCATGGCTAGAATATGATACCCCCGTATTAGTGAGAAGACACTTTCAAATTAAATGAAAACTGCACTCATAATAACATTTTGTATTTAGCCCTTGTAATTAGCCTGTGTCTTATGCTTGTATCAACAATTCTTACTCTGGACTCTGCCAAGCACACATTTGGCAACTCATATTTTTTGAAGGAAGAAAGCATTGTTTCTGCTTTAATTGTTTATGATACTGTTTGTATTTTGAGTTAGCTCTGTGTGGAGGTAGTTTTATTTGTTTTTTTACTAGATGGTATCCCATTTAATAGGCCCCCTGATGTTGATAAATAAACAAGAAGCATCTAGGTAGATTTTACTGACTCTCTCCCATCTGGCTTGTCTGGGCCTGCTAAGTGAAACAGACATCACACACACACTCGATGCCCAACAGAGATGATCGCTAATCTCTGTATCGATCACTACCATCTACACTCCTCCTGTATGAGGAATGACCTTTCAAATGCTGCAGGAGACCGCATAGAAAATGAGATTACGACCCCAAGAGTAGCGAGAATCACAGGCGGTCAGAAAATAGCCTATGAATGAATATAAGGCGAGTCCACGTGTAGATATGTGCACATACGCATGCGTGTGTCGCCGTGTGTTAGGATGTTCCTGGAAAGTGACTGGAGAGATAGATATGCAAATGTGAAGCGACACCTTTGGTGGCAAGAGTGAGTTTTGGGAGCAGAGTGGGAAATACCGGAAACCACTTTTTTACTTTTTCCCACTGCTGAACCTTTTTGTCCTAATGAGCGGAAACGAAGACGGGCATTTTAGACGAATTCGCTGTGTGGGCTCTTTAACGAACTGCAACACATGGAAGAAAGATGACTTTAATATTCTGGGAGATTACTGAACTTAGGATGAATGCTATTCAGGGTTGCTGCATTTAAATATATACAGTATATGTAAATGTCTATGTGTTCCGATGAAATGGCACAGAGAGCTATATGGATTCGAGAGGGAAATAATAAGCGAGAGACGATCCCAGCTACTTCATGTTGGCACGTCATAAATTAGTGCGCACTGTCTGATTTAATGAGAACGAGAGAGCCGAGACCCCTGCGTTCTCCCGCATGGCTCAGACCTCCTCCCGCAATACGTGTCCCACGTATGGTTCATGGAGCCCACAGCTGGAGGGCCTTTGTGAGGGCATTTGAACCCATGTACTGGCTATGCGCATCGACTGTATATGGAGAGAAGCGAATGGAATTTGGCCTGTAGTGCATTGTGTTCGTGGTGTTGGTGCGTAGCGTACAAAGTGAGCACGGCAAGTAGTAGTATTTGATCCAACACCGCGAAGGCGACGGATTTGGAACAATTAGTTCTACTTCAGCATAATTGCCGCTTTCCCCACTTGCTTTCTGTTCCTGCGCCTGGTTTCTTCTCTCCATGCCACTGTTGGACGTTTCCTAACACAGAAGGCAATTAATAATGGAACTTGTGTTTAATACAAATAGCTCGGTAAATGAGAGGCTAGTGGTTTATTCAATGGAGTTCAATTTTTTTTTTTTTTCGATTCCCAAATAGCCGTAACTGGAAGAAATGAGGCAAATCATTTACAAATCTGATGAGTTTACAAATTCATTGATTCATCCAACATTTATTGAGTGCCTGTTATGTCTCAGGCGCTGCGTTGGACGTGACAGGAAAAATTAACGGGAGCGTCAGACATAACCGCGTCTGTTTCGCACTGAGAAAGGAAGTCATTCTCAGCCCTGTAACTGTTGGCGATGCAATATTGACCTTGGTTGGGGCGCCTGGGTGGCTCAGTCGGTTGAGTGTCTCACTTCAGCTCCGATCATGATCTCACGGTCCGTGGGTTCGAGCCCCGCGTCGGGCTCTCTGCTGACAGCTCGGAGCCTGGAGTCTGCTTTGGATTCTGTGTGTCTTTCTCTCTCTCTGCCCCTCCCCTGTTCATGTTCTGTCTCTCTCTTCTCATTCTCTCTCTCTCTCTCTGTCTCTCTGTCTCTCAAAAATAAACCTAAAAAAATCCCGCTTTTAAAACATAAAGCAAAGTATAGAATGGTTTGGTCTAATTTGTTCAGTTAAATAACACTCTCTATCATTGATGTCGAAATTTCACAGAGTTTTCGTCCATCCTCTCTTTCTGCTCCAGAATGTTAGTTTGCCCATTATTCTTTGCCCATGAGCTACAATGTCCTGAATACCTGTAGTACTTATAGCCACACGGTGCTTTAGCTTTTAGGGCCTCCAACTGTTGACATTTTCTAATGTTCAATAAGTGGGGAGAACAGAGAGCTCTCTGCTTGTTTCCATCTCGATATTTGAACAGTATTGTGATTATTAGGGATGATTACATTTATTTAAAAAGAGCACTTTAAAATCCATAAAGCACAGTAAAATGCACATTAAAGCCCCTGCTAGGCCAGACTTTTCTGCAGTTGCCTCTGTGTCTTAGAATACTTACCCTGGAGGGGCGCCTGGGTGGCTCAGTCAGTTAGGCATCTGACTTCAGCTCAGGTCATTGTCTCGCGGTTTGTGGGATTGAGTCCCGTGTCAGGCTTTGTGCTGACAGCCCGGAGCCCGCTTCGGATTCTGTGTCTCCTTCTCTCTCTGCCCCTCCCCTGCTCGTGCTCTCTCTCTCTCTCTTTCTCTTTCTCTGTCTCTCAAAAATGTTAAAAAAAAAAAAAAAAAAAGGATACCTAGCCTTGAACCTTGAAGTTAGCAAGAAAGAATTACGGGCAGGAATCGATGTTGTGAAGTCCATGCGTTAAAACTTCTCTTCACAAAAGAGTGTCAGGGTCTCATGCTCTGAGTATTTGAGCTTCTTTTTAATAAATACTTAAAAAAAGTTTTTTAAAAATTATTTTTGAGAGAGAACATGAGCAGGGTGGAGATGGAGGGAGAGGGAGAGAGCATCGCAAGCAGACCCCAAACACAGTGAGGAACCCGACACGGGGCTCGAGCCCAGGACCCTGGGATGATGACCTGAGCTGGAATCAAGAGTTGGACGCTCACCCAACTGAGCCACCCAGAAGCCCCAATACCTACTTCTTTTTTCTTTTCTTTCTTTTTTTTTTTTTTTTTTAAATATTTATTTATTTTTGGGAGACAGACAGAGTGCAAGCAGGGGAGGGGCAGAGAGAGAGGGAGACACAGGATCCGAAGCAGGCTCCGGGCTCCAATCTGGCAGCCCCGAGCCCGATGTGGGGCTCGAACTCAGGAACCGCGAGGTCATGACCTGAGCCCAAGTCGGACGCTCAACCTCCTGAGCCACCCAGGCTCTCCCGTCCCCCAGAAGGCATACTTTTTCATAAGCTTGGGTATGTGGTCGAGACGCCACCGTTAGGGGAATGTACGGAGGGAAGGAGGACTATTGGGGGCAGGTTGGGTGGCAGAAAATAAACAGCGGACAGCCTGACAAGGAGAAAGAGAAACGTGGAGAGAGACCTAGAGCTGTGTTAGCATAATAACTGTGGGTTATATTGATGGCCTTGAGTTATTGAGGAAAGGTTAAATTATGTTCCATGTCATCTGAGATGACAGGGAGGTTGGTAGTATAATCTCCCACCAATGTCGTTCAAAGTTCTGAGTTTGAGATATATCTGGACTATCTGGAGGTATATCTGGAAAGTGTACCCATGTGAAGCATTTTATCCTCCTGACAATTGAGAAAAAAAATGAAGCGTTGTTATGGGAATATACTTATGAATTGTTCTCAGAAATGAATCTCTTCAGTTGCTTATACATTAATAAAACCCGGGGCACCTGAGCGGCTCAGTCGGTTGAGCGTCCGACTCTTGATTGCGGCTCAGGTCATGATCTCATGGTTCATGGGGTCGAGCCCCGCATTGGGCTCTGGGCTAACAGTGCAGGGTCCGCTTGGGATTCTCTCTCTGTCTCTGTCTGCCCGTCTCTGCGCGCGCCCCCCCCCCACTCTAGCTCTCTGTCTCCCTCCAAATAAATAAATACTTTTAAAAAAATGATAATAAAACCAAATAAATCCCAGCCCTGATATCTTGATACCCTGCCAAAGTTCCACGTATGTTAAGAAGTGTAGGAGGTATTGTGAAGCCAGTGGACAGTAAGCCGTGGGAGGGTTGCTTGCTCTTCGTGGCACGGCCCGTGTCTAACACAGTGCGCGGCACAAAGTAGGCTGTCAGCCTTTTTTTGGTTGCATGTCTGTGCGTGTAGAAGATGTAGCGTATTCATATTACGATACACTGCCGACCTTTGACGTTCAGTCCGTTCTACCGTTCTCAAGGTCAGGATAGAGTCAGCCTTTGCGTTATGTCAAACGACCACAGAAATTTGTGGCCTGTAACTGTTGATTCTGCTCACGTGCCTGTGGGTTGGGGGCGGGTCAGCTTTGCGGTGGCTCTTAGTTGCAGGTGGGGTGTAAATCGTTTCCGTGTGGTCTGGACTAGCCGGTTATTCCAGGTGTGCTTTTCTCATGGTGCAAGAGGGCAAGCCCGAAGAAGAGAAACCGGAGGTCCTTCTTAAGGTGTAAGTGGCTCTAAACTGTAAAACTGTCTCTTGCAGCCAAATTCCAGTGTAGAAACCAGTCACGTGGCCAAGCCCAAAAGTACTTGGGTTTTAGGGGAGGAACCGTAATGGCACTTGGCAGGATTGGTGAATTTGGGTCCATAATTCAATCTGACATGCTTACAAATCACAAATAGGTTGACATTTGAGGTCAGGTAACTGGGATTCCTCTTGTGGGACAATAATTGAGTCTTTTCCTTTTATTTCTACAACATCGTACTGAGATAGAGGGCATGTTCGAAAACCCAACTATTCATACGGAATGGAAAAATTTCTACCCGATCCTTGATATTCTAAGGGACTATTTTTAAAGGTTTTATTTTTTTTACCTTTATTTGTTTGTTTAGAGAGAGAGACAGAAAGAAAGCGCACAAGAGCAGGGGAGGGGCAGAGAGAGAGAGAATCCCAAGCAGGCTCCGCGCTGTGAGCGTAGAGCCCACCCAATGTGGATCTCAATCTCGGGAACTGCGAGACCCCGACCTGAGTCGAAATCGAGGGTCAGACGCTTACTCGACTGAGCCACCCAGGTGTCCCTGAAGCTTTTATTTTTGAGTAATCTCTCCACCCAACGTGGGGCTCGCGCTCACAACCCCGAGGTCAAGAGTCGCACGCTCTACCGACTGAGCCAGCCAGGTGTTCTTGTGCGTAAGAGAATAAATGACCTTTAGCATGTTGCTGTTCATGCTGTGATCACGTCTCATTTAACTTTAGTGTCCAACAGAGGGTTAATGTGCTTTATTAGCGGAAGTTAGAATACCGGGAAACCACCTCCTTGACGGCTGGAAGTGCGTTGGGTTCCATGACGGTATCTCTTCTGTTTGACAGCTCCTCATGTTAAGAATGACTCATTATCCCGATGTTTAACATGTATCATCGGAGAGACTCTCTGGCACCGGTAGGTGCATTAGTATGAATTGGCACTTCCTGAGTTGAATTCCCTCCACGTCTGTCGGTCAAAATACCTGAAAACACGTATGGCAATTATATTAGAACTCCCACCTCAAAATTAATTATTTCGATCCCTTCGTTTCCTTTATGAGGGGGAGAGTGGCACCGCGTACTTCAGGAGAAGATACCGTAAGAATCATCAGAAACGGTAGCTCTACGGTGTTCTGCCTCTGCCCAGGGGAGGAGCTCTTGGCGTGGGGTGCTCAGGGTGGGATCCAGGAGTTTTGCGGAACTGATTGTTTGCCAAATATGAATATGTGCACGTGGGGGGATTTCTGTCTCCGAAGAGCCTCTGTAGCTATCAGGAGAGGCTTTTAAAAGCTCAAAGCTCCCGGGGCTCCTGGGTGGCTCAGTAGGTTGCGTGTCCGACTCTTGACTCTTGATTTCAGCTCAGGTTGTGAGATTCTCTCTCCCTCTGCCCCGCTGTCTCTTTCTCTCTCTCTCTACCTCTCTCTCTCTCTCACACACACACACACACTCTCTCTCTCTCTCTCCCTCTCTCAAAAAGACCCATAAATATATAAATAAATACTAAAAAAAACCAAAGTCCAAGAGTCAAAAAACCCACTAACAACCTCTTGCCACATGTCTAGTAGAGTCTGTGTTCAGCTGGGCAGTTTGACTCTTCTGTAATGGAACTCCTCCCTATCTCTGCCGTTGGGCAGAGAAAAAGCATGGCTTCTAGTAGCTTGATCAGACTCTCAGCCCTAAGGAAAACGGGCACCGTCCTGGGTGTATCATGCCCTCTGTTCGTTGGCTATAGAATGTCCAGCCTTTCTACTCAAGCACAACCACGTCCTTTTCGAGGAGGCCTTCAACAAGAGCCCGATCGGCAGCTTGCTGATGGCCTTGTTTTATGTGCCACCTACGTTAGTGAAGAAAGGATTAGTGGTAACTTAGCCTGCTGATCTATTGTCCTCGTCTTAGGAGGGCATCACATCTTGCCCTCTCCGTGGCCAGTGGTTCTTACATTTTGACATGCTGCAATCCTGTGTATAACCAGGGTTAGGTGCCAGCTGAAACCCCACCCTTTCTTTCCCCTTCACAGTCTACACTAGAGGGGCGCCTGGGAGGCTCCGGTGGTTGAACTTCCAATTCTTGGTTTTGGCTCAGGTCATGATCTCACGACTCGTGAGTTCGAGCCCTGCATCGGGCTCTGTGGTGACGGCACAGAGCCTGCTTGGGATTCTCTCTCTCCCTATCTCTCTGCCCCTCTCCTGCTCACACACCTTCTCTCTCTCTCTCTCTGTCTCAAAAAAAAAAAAAAAAAAAAGATCTACATTAGGATGAATGTGAGTGAAATTCTATTCTTCCCTTCCCTTCCCTTCCCTTCCCTTCCCTTCCCTTCCCTTCCCTTCCCTTCTTTTTCTTTTTTCTTTTTTCTTTTTTCTTTTTTCTTTAGCGAGAGTAAGCCTGGAGGTGGGAGCGGGGCAGGGTCAGAGGGAGAGGCAGGGAGAACTGAAACGAAGAATGCTACGGAGAACTGCTGAACTCACTTGAGCCACCCAGGTGCCCCTGAAATTCGTCCGATTTCAAGGACAGTGTTGAACTGTCTTGAATTCATATGAACATTGTTCACACACTGTGTAACTTATTTTTAGTAACAAATCATCTGCTGCGAACACAGCTGTGTCGTAGATTGCTTTGGCTTCTTTCAAGTTCCGACATTCTCGGGTCACCTGGGTAGCTCAGTTGGTTAAGGGTCTGACTTAACCAGATCTGTCATGGCCCAGATCATGATCTCACAGTTTGTGGGTTCGAGCCTCGTGTCGGGCTCTGTGCTGACAGGTCAGAGACTGCTTCGGTTCTGTGTCTCCCTCTCTCTCTGTCCCTACCCTGCTCATGCTCTGTGTCTCTCTCTCAAAACCGAATAAATGTTAAAAAATGTTTTCTAAAGCTCTGACATTCCCGTTTGGGATCTTAGTTCTTGTGTTTGTATCACATTCCCTCACTGTTTCAGGCCTTTGAATTTAATATCCAAATCTAATCCTGACCGCCCCTTGTCTTTTTTTTTAGAGGAAGAAGGGACTTTTAAAAAATATTTTATTTATTTTTTGAGACAGAGCGTAAGTGGGGTAGGGGCAGAGCGAAGGGGACAGATCTGAAGCGGGCTCTGTGCTGACAACAGAGAGCCTGAATGTGGGGCTCGAACTCCTGAACTGTGAGATCATGCCCTGAGCCAAAGTCTGACGTCAACTGACTGAGCCAGCCAGGCGCCCTGAGGAAGAAGGTTTTAACTGTAGTCTGTCCATGCTTTGGGCTTGACGGCCTGCGTGTTACGCAATATAAGGCAGTTCTATCCCGTGACCAGTTGTGGGCTACTGCCTACGATTGCTCTAGGCATCCGTAGAAGCGAAAGCATCCTGGGCACCATAGAGTTTTTGATAATTCTGTGCACGAACCAGGTCACTTTCTTATGGAGACGGCACAGCAATTTACAGACCACATTCTCACTATCCCCGGTTTATTGAAGAAGGACTGAGGCTCATCAGAGTTAACACAATTCCCAGTGGACCCCAAAGTCAGGCTGTGTCTGTTTTGACTCTATGACACTATTTGCCTGAAAGTGGGAGTGATAGGGTTTGAGAAGGGCTTTGATCGACAAATAGGGTTTCAGTAGGAAGGGATGGGGAGGGAATTCTGGGCCAGAAAGTGAATGAGCAAGGGCCCAGAGATGGTAATGAGGACTCTGCTGTTTAGTCACAAGACCAGCCTGCTTCCGGCTTTTTTTTTTTTTTCAACGTTTATTTATTTTTGGCACAGAGAGAGACAGAGCATGAACGGGGGAGGGGGAGAGAGAGAGGGAGACACAGAATCGGAAGCAGGCTCCAGGCTCTGAGCCATCAGCCCAGAGCCTGACGCGGGGCTCGAACTCCCGGACCGCGAGATCGTGACCTGGCTGAAGTCGGACGCTTAACCGACTGCGCCACCCAGGCGCCCCTGCTTCCGGCTTTTTAATGGAGACTCTGGCTCAAGGACAGGAAGAAGTTGGAAAATAGGGCTGTTCTTTCCTTGAACACTAAGCCATGTCATTGAAATTTGATGGTCGAAACCACGGTACATTTTTACTCCCTAATTTAAGAGGCGGGCTATGACACTGACGAAAATGAAGCCTTTATTTGATTAAATCAGTTATGTGACGCATTAGGTTATTGTACACATTCAAATGCAAAGGAATGGTGACTTGTGACCCTTTGGGGATCTTAAGGGGGTAAGAGTTCAGATTATTTTGTGAGATTTTTGTGAGTCGGATAGCCACTGCGTTGAGTGGAGACTCTCTAACAAAGGCTGATCTTATTTTTGAGACCATGTGTCCGATTTTCTTCCACGATTGGATTTTTTGGGAAACATTTTTATTTTTGAACGAGTGCAAGCGGGAGCGGGGCAGAGAGAGAAGGGGCCAGAGGATCTGACGCAGGCCCTCTGCTGACGGCAGCGAGCCCGACGGTGAGGCTCGAACTCGCGAACCGTGAGATCATGACCTGAGGCAAAGTCGGATGCTCAACCGACTGAGCCACCCACGTGTCCCGGGCATGACTGGATTGTAATTAAGAGAAACATGTGATTCAGCTGCTTCTACGTTACCCCTCTCGGGCAGTGGTTCTCAAAGGTGAGCACACATCGGAATGAATCACCTGAAGGCTCGTTCAAACCCAGCTCTCTGGGCCCCACTTCTGGGAATCGCCATGCATTAGGTCTCTGGTGGGTCCCTACAGCGTACCTTTCTAACCAGTACTCAGGGAATGTTATTAATGCTGCTTTTCAGTGGACCATACCTGGAGAAGTACTTCCCTTGGTTGATTTCTCAAAGAACCCCCCCCCCCACTCCGTCCCAGAATCAGTCAGACGAAGCTGATTTGAGGGACAAGTGAGTTTGTACTTTGCCGGGGATGTCCTACGTGTGGTACATCGGGGTTAGAAAGAGGGAGACCACGTCCTGCATTCTTACAGAAAGCAGTCCAGTAAAATGGAAAGAATACACGCCTTTGGAGCCAGGCTCTCTGAATTCGTAAGGAAGTCACTGAACATCTCTGAACTTCGGTGTCTTTTTTATTTATTTATTTTTTTAACGTTTTATTTATTTTTGAGACAGGGAGAGACAGCATGAACAGACGAGGGGCAGAGAGAGGGAGACACAGAATCTGAAACGGGCTCCAGGCTCTGAGCTGTCAGCACAGAGCCTGACACGGGACTTGAACCCACGAGCTGTGAGATCGTAACCTGAGCCGAAGTCGGACGCCCAACCGACTGAGCCACCCAGGCGCCCCGAAAAAATCTGACGTTTGGTGTCTTGACCTCTAAAACAGACTGAGTGATATAGAGTTATGGTGGGATTCCTGGGAGGATTAAAGGCAACAATCCAGGTTAAATTTGGATGTCTGTGTTGATTCGATGTTTGATCAATGTGCACGTTATTTATTTATTTATTCATTTATTTATTTATTTATTTAGAAAGAGTGTGCACGTGAGTGGGGAAGGGGCAGAGGGAGAGAAAGAGAATCGTAAGCAGGGTCCATGCTCAGTGCAGAACTGGATGCGGGACGCTACCCCAGGACCCCGGGATCATAACCTGAGCCAAAATCAAAAGACAGACACTCACCCTCCTGAGCCATCCAGGTGCCCCGATGTGTACCTTATCGACGAAAATGGTACTTACGTAGATTTCTGAGGGTGTAAGTGGAACTGTGTGTCTCCCCTTGTGCTCTACCTTCGTAACGTTGAATATTCGTGGGCGCCTCTGTGGCTTAGTTGGTTAAACGTCCGACTCTTGGTTTTGGCTCCAGTCGTGATCCCGCCGTTTGTGAGTTTGAGCCTTGCCCCTTCCCTGCTCATGCTCGCTTTCTCTCTCTCTCTCTCTCTCTCTCTCTCTCTCTCTGAAAATAAATAAATAAATAAATAAATAAATAAATAAATGCACTTAAAAAAAAGTTTGAATATTTATTGCCCTGAAAGTGGCTCCTCTGTATGACTTTGGTACCTCTGTAATGTCCTATCAGAATAAGAGGATTTGCCCGTTATGATCTATGATTAGGAAGTGAAAATTTCTCAAATTCTCCTTCAGTTGGACGCCTTCAAATTGGAATCATTTTGAAGTACAAGGAAGGTTGCTGTCATGAGGTGTCAAAGGAGTAGCTCTTTACTCTCTCATTCCTGCCCCTTTTATTTTACTTTTTATTTATTTTGAGACAGAGGGCGAGTGGGGGAGGAGCAGAGGAAGAGGGAGAGAGAGAATCCGAAGCAGATTCTGTGCTCTCAGCATGGAGCCCGACACGGGGTTCCATCTTGCCAACCGTGAGATCGTGAACTGAGCGGAAATTAAGAGTCTGATGCTTATCTGATTGAGCCACCCAGGTGCCCCCTGCCCCCTTTAACAATAAACTGAAGGAGAAAGAGGTTCCTGTGAGTCTTTAAAGGCCTGAAGTCTTGAGGTACAAGATCATGTTTTTCCAAGTGTTCAAGGGCGAGCGTCTTAGACAAAGAGTGGTCCCTGTTGAACGGTCCAGGCTATCAACTACCATAGGTGTTGGTTTTCACTCGTCATCCCTACAGTACGACCTTGGGTCTTGGTGTCTGAATGGATTCGTGTGGTCTTTGATCTGCCTTTGGGTTATAATTGTCTGTTGGAGGGAGTGAAAACGTAACGACTGACACAAGAAAGATAAATTGAAGTTACTCCTTCCACACCTCCTGCCTATTTTACTTTATTTTATTTTATTTTTATTTAGAGAGAGAGGGCACATGTGAGTGAGGGCAGAGAGAGAGGGAGAGAATCCCACGAGGGGCAGAGAGAGGGAGAGAGAAGCGAGGCTCACCCGAAGCAGGGCTCGAAGTCACCTGAAGTGGGACTCGAACTCAAGAACCACGAGATCATGACCTGAGCCGAAGTCAGATGGTTAACCGACTGAGCCACCCGGGTTCAGCAATTGGCTGTACACCTTTTAATCCAGATCCACTGAAATGCAGCCTCTGGGGAAAAGTAGGGAACAACCTAGGCATAAATAAAAAATAATTCAAGGGGCACCTGGTTGGCGCAGTCGGTAAAGTGTCCGACTTCGGCTCAGGTCACGATCTCGCGGTTCGTGAGTTCGAGCCCTGTGTCGGGCTCTGGGCTGACGGCTCAGAGCCTGGAGCCTGCTTCGGATTCTGTGCCTCCCTCCCTCTGCCCCTCCCCTGCTTATGCTCTGTCTCTCTGTGTCTCAAAAAATAAATAAGTTAAAAATTAAAAAAAAAATGATTAAAAAAAATAATTCACAAGGTAAAGTTGGTTTTCATTTCCTTTCTTAATTGAGGTATAATTGATGTCTAAAATCAGCTTCAGATGTACAACATAATGACTTGACATTTGTATACATTGCAAAATGAGCATCACAGTACATCTAGTTAAGATTTGTCATCGTACATAGGCAGAGTTTTCTTTTGTTGAGAGCTGAAGATTTCCCCCGTGAGCATTGCCATTTATTCCTGACGTTGCCACAGTCACAGCAAGGATTCACCGAGGGGGGGCCCAGGGACCAGGAGGCTCCAACACATGTTGAGGGGCCAGTCAGGAGTTGGAAGGGACCCTCAGCCGTGTCTCCCCTTTCTAATGGCCCAGGAGAGAAGCCCTTTTCTGGACAGCACCCCTCCCCATTCCCCTTGTCCAATTTCCCTCCCAGGAGGTTGGGGGAGGGGGGTCATGGAAAGAGGGTGTAGTGTGAGTGGGCCCCACGATGGGGAGTGTGCTGGGGTGGGGCATGGGTCTTCCTGCTTCACACGCACTTACAAGACTGGTGTCCCGGAAAGCAGAAATGGAAAAATGGGGACCGCTTCCCGACCTTGCGCGTCATTCTTGCCAATTTCTGTATCGTTCCAATTCAGGATATGTGCTGCTGACGCCAGCGTGTGTTGAGAACATTTGCGATCGACTGTCTTTGCGACTTTCTCATACGTGATACAGTATTAGTGAGAGTCGGCATTCGGCACCTCTCGTGACTTTGGAATTGCTGGATCATATGGTAGTCCCTAGTTTTTGTTTTTGAGAAGCCTTCACACCGTTCTCCATTGTGGCTATATCATTGATATGCATTTCTTTTTCCTTTCCTCTCCTCTCCTCTCCTCTCCTCTCCTCTCCTCTCCTCTCCTCTCCTCTCCTCTCCTCTCCTCTCCTCTCTTCTCTATGTTGGTTTGAGAGAGAAAGAGCATGAGCGGGGAGGGGGCAGAGAGAGAGGGAGACACGGAATCTGAAGGAGGTTCCAGGCTGTGAGCTGTCGGCACAGAGCCCGACGCGGGGTTCGAACTCACAAACCACAAGACCATAACCTGAGCCAAAGTTGGACACTTAACCAACTGAGCCACCCAGGTGCCCTGATATGCATTACTGATGAAGAACCAACATGAGGAAAAAAATCACCTCTCTGTGGGGCCAAGACTCTTTCTTTTTTCCAATATTTTGTGTGTGTGTGTGTTTTAAATTGTTTAGTGTTTATTCTTGAGAGGGCACGAGTGCTGGAGGGGCGGAGAGAGAGATGGGGAACAGAGGATCCAATGCAGGCCCTGCACTGACAACAGCGAGCCTGATATGGGGCTCAAACCCGCAAAATGCGAGCTCCTGATCTGAGCCGGAGTCAACAGTTGGACACTCAACCACGTGAGCCGTACCAGCGCCATCTTGCAGCTCTTTGACTGTTGCAAACCAGAGAGGAGACCAGTGTGACTGGAGCTCAGTGAGTAGGAAGGATTTAAGGTGAAGTCGTGTTGGCGTTAATGGTAGGGAAACACGAACGCCTCAGAGTTGCTTTGGCCTAATCGTCCTCCCACGTGAGAAACAGTGTACCTAATCATTTTCAGTTGGGGTAATGCCTCATGATCTATAAGTCGTTCCAAGGAAAGCTGGTTTGAAGATCGATGTAGCCAACAGAGGGCCTCTCCCGCTCAGCAAACTGAAATCTATTTGTGGGATCTCGTGGCCGCTGGCCAGCCATGATGAGGAAATTCGAGATGGTTTTCCATGTGAGGAAGGCAGCACCGCTCAATATGACCGCGTTTCGAGAGGATCTTGGCTAGCGCATCAGTGTCAAGGAGTGTCTGAACACGCGTGTGACGTTTTCATGCAATGTTACCCCACCGACAAAACAAGCCCGTCACATAGCAACTACTTTCGAGGTCTGGGGTGCCGAGAAGGGCCGTGGAAGGACAGAGTTAGGGGGAAAGCCAAAACCTTCTTCCCCATACTTCACTTAACCTGTTTAAACTTCGGCTTCCATACTTCTAGGATAGGGAGGCCTACGGCCACTCTATAAAACAACTCAAATAAGATAACACATCTATGGCCATTCCTAGGGCCTGTCACCAGATCACCTGTTCTTTCTCCTAGATGACTAGGGTTGGATACAAAGTGAAAACACTTGGCAAAATCACCGTGCGCAAGATACCGTATGAAGGCGGTCAGTCTGCCTTTCCACCCCCGCCAGCTGGTACCGGCCGTGCTCGGTAGCCAGGCAGTCTGAGAGCTAAGATACGTTCGCAAAACGATCTCGATTGAAAAGTGAGAAGGGAGTACCATTCACGGTCCCCGCGCTCTGGTGGATTTTTATCCGAAAAACGGAACGGAGGGCAAGGGCGGCTTTCCTTTGTCTTTCCGCCTGCCCGAAGCCCTGACGGTCAGTCTGTGGCTTCGCAATTTGACCCCGGGGACAGGGCGAACGGGCGCACCGGTTGTGATGTATATACCTAAGTGCAAGGCCCCGAGGAAGATTCTAGAGGTGCAGTGAAAGAAGCACATCACTCAGGGAAAAGCATTTACAGAAACTTACGCTGAATTTGGCGGAAAATGAGAAATAGGCTGTGTGTGTGTGTGTGTGTGTGTGTGTGGGGTGTGTAGGTGTGAGAATATGTAGGGGGTTGTGAGATATGGAGAGTGGGTGAGAAGATGTGGGGTATGTGTGAGGGAGATAGTGTATGTGGTGTTTTGGGGGGAGGTGTATGTGAGATAGTATGTGCTCTGTGTGTGTGTGTGTGTGTGTGTGTGTGTGCGCGCGCGCGCGCGTAAACGAGAAGACAGATCAAGGATCTCAAGCATCTTTTTTCTTCCAATCCAGGAGGCTGTTCCACAGTTGCTCTCGACGCCAGATTGTGGTGGGGAGTGCTATGTTCTTGAATCGGCCTCTTTGTTGCGTGACAGCCATTCCTTTTGCCAAGGAGAAGTCATTTTTGGTAAACTCTAAATGGGGTCATTCATTGGTATGGAAATAAGGTTTCTCAGGACCAAGCACGGCTTGCGGACAAATACTCCTCTCGCTCTGGCTCCGAACAAAGACGTGCTTGTTGTTCAGAGGCGGTCCGACTTCCCGCCAGCGTATGCCAGAGCACGTGGCGTTGAGGAGAAGGGCCTTCCCCGCTGGTCCTCACAAAAGACACGCGGAGAAGATACGTACGGGCTGGGTGGCAATATGGCCTCCTTGCCCCCGTGCACTTGTGCCTTTCTTGTCTGCAGGTGAAGCGGGAACCCGTGTTGACAGGGACAAGTACCAAAGGATTGAGGTTAGCTCTGATTTTGGACATTGAACAGACATATCGGGGACTGTAATTGTAATTCTGGTGGGGTTCTGGTTGGTTTGTTTTGTTTGGCCACCTTTTATTTTTTTTATTAGTATTATTAAAATTCTTTTCTCGGGGCGCCTGGGTGGCGCAGTCAGTTAAGCGTCCGACTTCAGCCAGGTCACGATCTCGTGGTCTGTGAGTTCGAGCCCCGCGTCGGGCTCTGGGCTGATGGCTCGGAGCCTGGAGCCTGTTTCCGATTCTGTGTCTCCCTCTCTCTCTGCCCCTCCCCCGTTCATGCTCTGTCTCTCTCTGTCCCAAAAATAAATAAACGTTGAAAAAAAAATTTAAAATTATTTTTGAGAGAGAGAGAGAGTGCGTGAGTAGGGGAGGGGCGGAGAGGGGCGGCAGGAGAGCTGGCAGCACAGAGCCTGCTTGGGGTTCTCTCTCTGTCTCCGTCTCTCTGTCTCTCTCTGCCCCTCCTCAGCTCACATGCGCGCGCGCGCGCTCTCTCTCAAACAAGCTTAAAAAACCATTAAGTTTTCCTGGAGTTCTTTCAAATGGCAGCCCCGAAGAGATCATTCGGAACCACCGTAGGCTAATAACCGGCCTCTGGTGCAACGGAGCTGCTATTGTGACTAAGAGTGTATCGTGTACATCCAAGCCTTGCTGGTATGACTAAGGGAGCTGGAGAAAGAAAACGAACGGGCTGGGTTATCTGTTCCTGTATCAAGCGGTGATTCTGCCGATGCCATCAAGCCACCTATCTGACCCGTCCCTGTAATCACCCGGTCAAGAAGGTCCTCTTAGACGTGCCACTTGAGTAAGAGGAGATGTCACCATCCTGCTTTGCAACTTAAAGCAAATCGGTGGGTTTTGTCAGCACATCCAGACGTCGGTAGCTGGCAGTCGTGTGGTCTGAAATTATCTGCGTAGTAATTCTGGAAGATCTCATCCAAAATGTGGTGGTGTTTTTTTTTTTCTTTTTTTTTTTGGCACTCCATGTGAATATTTGATTACCTTACATATGATGGCGAGACACTGTGTTAATTAACAATTGTGTTCAGGCTTCCTGAAACGACTTCGGGGAACGAATCACCTGGAGAAAGAGAACTACGATCCTGAGCGTGCTTTCGGGAACAGTCGCAGTTCATTTGTTTAAAAAAAAGTTTTTTAACGTGCGCTTATTTTTTGAGAGGGAGAGAGACCAAGCAGGAGCGAAGCAGGGGCAGGGAGAGAGGGAGACACAGAATCCGAAGCAGGCCCCGGGCTCCGAGCCGTCGGCACAGAGCCCGACGCAGGGCTCGAACCCACAAACGGCGAGATTCGTGACCTGGGCTGACGTTGGGTGCTTAACCCACTTCCGGGTCTTATAAAAAAAGAGAGGAAAGAAATGAGATGATAGCAGAACGTTAAGCTCGTCATCGCTACTTATTTTCAACGACACAGGCAGCGTGATCAAGGCACGTATGTGTGTGTGACCCAGAACATCGGCGTCCGATCAGTTCCTAAATTCACACGGTTTCCTGTGAAAAGCCAGCCCGCTGCTTAGAACGTGGCAGGGGGGCCGGCCGGTGCCAGTCCCGTTGTGCGTGTGCGCTTGACTGCACCTGCCCCGAAGGTGGTGTATAGGGGTGACTTTTGAGACTTTCCGGAATTCTCCGCTCCTGGTGTCGCGGACACTTTGGGACCGGCGTGCCCCGTGCTGTGTGCCAGAGGCACGTCGTCCCAAGCCGGTATTTTGTGTAGACACAACCCCCTGTGTTGTAAAGTGGGAGGGGGCATCCGGTTGAGTAAGAGTGGTCTCCCCAGTTTTGTGGAGTCCCTGAGGAGGCATGCACTTGAACGGGGTCATCTTACTGTTTCCTTGGAGGAAGGTAGGTAACGTGTGGGGAGGGAGCACCCCCTAGACACCAGGGCGCAAAGGATCAGTCAGCAGGTGAGTGAGGAGGGCAGGAGCCTATAGGAGTAACTGCTAATACCGACCTTGAAGGAGGCTGAGCCGGGTAGGAAGGGACCCGCCCAGGTTTATATTCTAGCCTCAGCATTTTCTAATTTGTGTGACCTTAAGCAAGTCCTTTCTTTCTCTAGGGGCTTCCGATTCTCTTTTTGTACGTACACCCCTTCCTCAAAGTTCTTTTTTTCTATTTGCTGGAAAATTATTACATAAATATATGGTATCTGTTACGCTAATAATGCCACGTCGAATTGTACAGTGCGCAGCCTGCACAACTGTACACGGTGGTGCACTGTTTCAACAATATTTATCCCTACTTCATTTCACTAACCTGGGGTTACTACTGTACCTCGAAAGGATTTCACTCCAGTGTCTTACTCTTAGGCTGCAACCTCCTATGGTTATCTTTCTTTTTACCAATCTTAGTACAGCTGCTCGTACCCATGACACTTTGCTGTTCATCCTTTTCTCCTGATGTCTTATATTAACATTCTATCACCCAGATTCTGTGTTTTGGGTGTCGCAAGGTTGAAATCAGGTGTTGGCTGGGCCAGGGCCTTATCTGGATATTGTGGGAAAGAATCTACATTCTCATTCTTTTCAGATCCTTGGTAGAATTCAGTTCCTTAGCTGTCACGCTAAGATCTCATCTCCTTGTTTGCTGTCAGCCAGCGACTGTTCTTGAGGCCTGAAGCCTGTCTGTATTCCTCAGCCTGTGACCTTCTCCATCTTCAAAATCAGCAACAGATCCCCGCTGTGTTCCAGCTTTTCTGACCTCCCTTCCTGGCCCTAGGTTGACAAAAGTCTGCGTTTCTTTTTTTTTTTTTTAAGTTTATTTATTTGGAGAGACAGAGAGCAGAGAAGGGACACAGAGAGAGAGAGGGAGAGGGAGAGAATCCCAGGCAGGCTCCAACCTGTCAGAGTGGAGCCCGATGTGGGGCTTGAACTCACGAACCGTGACTGCCGAAACCAAGAGTCAGACGCTTAACTGACTGAGCCACCCAGGCGCCCCAGACAAAAGTCTGGTTTAAAGGGCACGTATGAGGAGATTCTTCAAATCCGGGTAACTCCCTTTGGACAAGTAAGGTCATGGGGGGTAGCTCGCAATCTTGGGAATAACACTGTGCGGGGTGGAGATGATGGGGACCAAAACTTGGCCAGTGACCTCTGGCCATGAGGCATATGATCCCTCATATTGCTTAACTTAATTTTTTTTACGTTTACTTATTTTTGAGAGAGAGAGAGAGTGCGTGTGCTCAGGGTTGGGGCGGGGGAAGGGGCTAGAGAGAGAATCTCAAGCAGGCTCCACGCTGTCCATGCAGAGCCCCACACAGGGTTCGATCTCGAGAATCGGGCGATCATGACCTGAGCCGAAATCAAGAGTGGGACGCTTAACTTGACTGAGCCACCCAGGTGCCCCTGCTTAACTTCATTTCATAACCAGCCTTAACCCCCTAGTTCACGACTTCGACCACATTTTGCTATTGGCCTTTTTTTCCTCGTTCCATTATTGTTCTACTAAGCCATCCTGGTAACTTATCTGTGGGTCGATATGCCAGCGTTTGTCATTCCAATGTCTAGGCTGCTGAGAAAACGGACCGTTCTCGGTAACATACAGTTGCGGCTTTCAGTTGTGTGTCTTTCTGGGATGTTTTTAAAAAAATGTTTTTAATGGTTTTTTTCGTTATTGAGAGACAGATACAGAGTGCTAACCCTAGAGGGGCAGAGAGAGAGAGAGGGAGACACAGCATCCGCAGCAGGTTCCAGGCTCTGAGCTGTCAGCCCAGAGCCCGACACGGGGGTCGAACCCACGAACCGTGAGATCGTGACCCGAGCCGAAGTCGGATGCCTAGCTGACTGAGCCAGCCGGGCGCCCCTCTTTCTGGAATGTTTTAGTGGTGTCCTCCAGCCCCTTTGTCCCGTTGCTGCCAGAGGGTTTTTTTTTGTTTTGTTTTGTTTCGTTTTATTCGTAAAATGTAACGCTGATCATGTATGTAGGTCTGTATTCAAAGTTATATAATGGCTTCCCACAAGGCATAGTTCAAATATCTCCTTAGGAAGACTTTTCTGTACCATTCCCTTTTTTTCTTTTTTGGCCTTGGGCAAATTTATTCGTTACTGCCGCTGAAAACCCGTATCTTTTTTATTTTATTTTAAAGAGAGAGAGAGAACCCAAGCGGGAGAGTGGGTCAGAGGGGGAGAGAGAGAGAATCTTAAGTAGGCTCCACACTCACCGTGGAGCCCAACGTGGGGCTTGATCCCATGACCCTGGGATCATGACCTGAACCGAACCTGAGAGTTGGAGGCGCAACTGACTGAGCCACCCAGGTGCCCCCAGAACCTGTATCATGTACCAAATCACTTTGGTTTTATGGCTACTCTCAGGAAGGGGACCAAGCCTTACCCATTCTCTTCCTGCGTCCCTATCTCCTGACCCGGACAAGGAGGTTAGCACCCACAGGCCCTCTCAGTACGTGTTGGAATCATTGGGAGTCATCGTAAATGAGAAGTAACGGTGAAAATTTGCGGGGCTATTACATTAGACTCTCGAAGAACATGGGTGTGCTGGGCGTGAATCTCCCACGTAGTGGAAAAATCGAAGTGCTGACCTTTGGCTCCCGAGAAACTTAACTACTACTAGCCTGGAAGCTAATTGACTGGAAGCCTTACCTATAACATAAAATGATCAATTAACACATTTTGTATGTTATCTGTATTATACACCACATTCCTACATTAAAGTAAGCCGGAGAAAAGAACGTATTTTTCAAATGATAAGGAAGAGAAAATACACTTACGGTGCTTAGCCGAATTGTTTTCGGTTGAAAAAAAATCCACCGATAGGTGGACCCTTACAGTTGAATCCCATGCTGTTCAAGGGTCGGCTGACCTGAGCTGAACTAAAATTTCAGACCTGACTTTCGTTAAAGGTCTGATTCTGATTAAGACCTAAGGTGACTGAATTTTCACCCTATGGAGTTCAAGCTTGTTTGTCTGTTGCTTTTTTGTTTGTTTTTTAATGCATGTTTTGCTGTAGAGAGAGTGTGAGTAGGGGAGAGGGGCAGAGGGAGAGAGAGAGGCAGGCTCCGTGAACCGTTGAGGACCCCTATATGGGGCTCGATCCCAGGCCCCGGGGATTATGACCTGACCCTAAATCAAGAGTCAGTCACTAGCTGACTGAGACACCCAGGTGCCCCTGGATGGAGTTCATGCTTTTCTCTGTGATTGTATTCCTCCCTTTTTCTAGAGTAAATAGAGTAAATGGAATGTTCATAACAGAGAGATGGAAACAAAGGAATGAGCCTATGTCATATTCTTTGGTCTTTAGTCATAGTTGAACCTTTTAACTAGCTAATCATTTTGCCATCCGGTGATGGCAAGTTGTACTGACGAACGAGGTGGGAGACCTTCTGTGGGAAAAGTGCATAAAAAATTGGCTGTTGATTCTCTTTGGCTTTCTAGAATCCTTACGCTGTTGCTGCCTACTAATATATTTTGTTTCTCTGATACGCTTTGCCAATTTCCTTCGACGTGCCAGGATTGTATGTTTTTGTTTGTTTCCTATCTAACAAACAATGGAATGCATAAAGGAGTTGAACTTGAAGGATCTCTGTTCACTGTAGGTGCAAGGGTCGTGTATAACATTGATAGAAACCAGGAAGCAGACCGCACGCTGTAAATATGTCCCAGGGAATTTTACCACCATCATTCAGTATATTAATTTGTGCTGCTTTGGGATCCTATTGTTTTCTTAATGCAGGATGATAAAAAGTGTGCTATCCAAATAGGACATTTAACTTGTTTATTTCACTTCTACCAAGCGCTTATATATTCTGAATACGGTCCTCTATTTAACAAGCATATAGCTCTGGCTTGTGTTATACTTTAAAGATAAAAAGACATTGAGGGGTGCCTGCGTGGCTCAGTCGGTTAAACGTCCGGCTCTGGATTTTGGCTCAAGTCAAGTCACGATCTCACGGTTCGTGGGTTTGAGCCCCGATCGGACTTGAAGCTGACAGTGCAGGACCTGCTTGGGATTCTCTCTCTCTTTCTCTCTCTCTCTCTGTTCCTGCCCTGCTTACTCTTGCTCTCTCTCTCAAAGTACATAAATAAACTTAAAAAAATTTTTTTATAAAGATAAAAAGACATTTAAACATCTCTTGGTTTGAGAAGGAATGTCATTTTATTACACAGCAATGAAATTCAGTCTCAAGTATCAAGTTATAAAGCCAACGCAATTACTTACGTTTTAGAAAAGACGGTGGGCTTTCTCTTGCTCTGTTAACTCCCAAAGTTGTTCTTAACTTAGCGTGCTTTTCTTCCTGTGCATTGATTTCTTCTTTGTATATATGCACAAGAAGCTTCTCCTGTTAACTTCTCAGTGGTGCCTGGTGAGGACAGGTGGTCCTACAGCTTTTCATAGCCCACAGTAGTCTTTATGAACGCCTTATAACCTAGTGTTTCCGGGCGGATTTACCTATAGCTAGGAAATATGCTGTTGACCTTGCGGAGGGGTTTGTTACTTGATAACCAATGTGATGAACGATTCCTCTCCAAAAGTCAAGGACTGCTCCCTGGTACTGTCTATTTTTTTTATTTTTATTTTTTACATTTTATTATTTTATTTTTTACATTTTATTATGTATTTTTGAGAGACAGAGACAGAGCAGAGGGCGAGCAGGGGAGGGGCAGAGGGGCAGAGAGACAGGGAGACCCAGAATCCAAAGCAAGCTCCAGGCTCCGAGCTGTCAGCACAGAGCCCGACGCGGGGCTCGAACCCATGAACCAGGAGATCATGACCTGAGCCGAAGTCAGATGCTTAACCGACTGAGCCACCCAGGCGCCCCTCCCGGGTACTGGTTGGAAGGGGCTCAATGGGTTGAGCATCTGACTCTTGATTCCGGCTCAGGTCATGATCCCAGGGTTATGGGCTGGAGCCCTGCATCAGGTTCCGTTGCTGAATGTGGAGACTGCTTAAGATTCTCTCTCCCAGAGGCACCTGGCTGGCTCAGTTGGTTCAGCATCCAACTCTTTTTTTTTTTTTTTTTAACGTTTATTTATTTTTGAGACAGAGAGAGAGACACAGCATGAACGGGGGAGGGGTAGAGAGAGAGGGAGACACAGAGTCAGAAGCAAGCTCAAGGCTCTGAGCCGTCAACCCCGAGCCCGACGCGGGGCTCGAACTCGTGGAACGCGAGATCGTGACCTGAGCCGAAGTCAGACGCCTAACCGACTGAGCCACCCAGGTGCCCCAAGCGTCCAACTCTTGATTCCAGCTCTTGTCCTGATCTCGCAGTTCATGGTGCGGAGCCTGCCTGGGATTCTGTTTCTCTCCCTCTGTTTCTGCTCCTCCCCTGCTCGCTCTTGATCTCTCTCTCTCTCAAAATAAATAAACTCAAAAAAAGAAAAAGAAACAACAGATTTTCCCTCCCTCTCCCTCTGCCCCCTCCCCTACTCATGCGTGCACGCTCTCTCTCTAATAATAATAATAATAAAAACCTGGTTGGAAAATGAATTCAGATAATGCTTCACTGGCAGATCATGCACTCTTTGGGCAAGTTTTACAACAACCCCAAAAAAGATGCAAAGGAGGGAATGAACGGAGAAACTCGAGGTCTTTTTGTTTTTCCCATGGCGTCATCTGGTATTAAAACCCGACGGGTAAATTTGAGAGTGAACCCAGAAATTATTTGGTTTAGCCTACTCCAAACTTTGTACTAAGAGCAGAACCTCTCTGAGCTGAGAAGCCCCATTCTTGCAAAAACCACGGGTAGTCATTCATTCTCCCTGGGTGTAGCCCATGCTCGGCAGCTGAGGGGATTGGCTGCGAATCTGCGTGTTGTGACGCTCACTCACCAAGTTACTGGGTCCCCGAGAGGGGCAGCGAATTGTCTTCCTTCGTCTTCCTCGTTGGTGGCGGAACGAGGTGCTGCATTTGTTCTCCAGCCCCAGACCCCGTAACAACAGTTGGACTCTCTGAGTGACATGAAAAGTTACTCTGTTTCAAAAAACTCAGTGACAAGCTTCCATCCTCCTTGGGTGTGCCCCGTCTGTAACAGCTGAGGGGGTCAGCTGGGCACATGCGTGCTTCTTAGGATGGTCTCGCTGCTTTTCAAAACGAGTGAGGCCAGAAATGCTTTTTACACGCTTGGTAGAGTGCGCGACTCTGGCTTGCGAGAGAAAACCTCTTTGTGCTTTCCACTGTAGACCTTTTTCATGGAAGGGTGGTGGGGGGGAAGGAGGCAGTTATGCTGCTTTGCATTTATAATTCAGAATTAGGTCGTCGGTGGTGCCGAAAGAAATTTCACGATGGGATATTAGGAAGCGTGAGGCCTATTCAGGCAATTATTGATTAGTCTATTTCAAGCTTTTCCATGGTAAAAGAAGAAAAAAAAGCGATCGAATAAAAAAAAAAATGAAATTGTGTACAGTGAGTTTGATGAAATCTTGTAAGTACTTTCGGTTGCCGGGGCAACGCTTCCCTTTGTCTCTGCTAAAATGTGACGTCTCTCTCTGCAGCTTGACTTCTTGCAAGGAGATCTTTATTTTTAAAAGGAAACTAAAATTCCGGGCTTATGGCAAAAGAAGACGCCCCCTCACTCCAAGTTACTTTCCTTGGGTAAAATTTAGAGGACCGAAAGACAGCGTGTTTGTTCTCTTCGCCCCAAAAAGACGAGGCAAAATGGTTAGGCTTGAGTCGTCCCTGTTGGACCTGTTTGGTGCCTTTTGCTATCTCAGCCCCACCTCTCAGTTCTACCTTCTGGATGCCTTTCATGATGTATGTCCCCCCCCCCCCCCGCCCCCGTGGCCCCGGGGGGGGCGGGGGGGGGCCCCGCGGGGCGGGCAGGCCAGGATGCACGTCAGTACAGCCTGTATTCTCTACCCATATGCCCATTCTCTCAGACTCTGTCCACTGTTTTCCAGTGGGAATCCTAGCTAAAATGTTTGGTTTTAACAAATGTTGATGTATTTGCATATTCGATTCTCGATCATTACACCTACATTGATTTTCCTGTAGCAATATGTTATCCCTGTGTGTGTGTGTGTGTGTATGTGTGTGTGTTTTATTAAGTCTGTGCTATTATCGGTTTAAGACAGGCAATTCTTTCTTTGTCCTGTGGACTTGTCCCATGCACTGTCGGATATTTAGCAGCTTCGTATGTCTACTGACCAAATGCGAGCAGCAATCCTGAAGTTGCGAGCATGGAAAGTCCTTCCTCGAGTTGCTCAAGGCCCCTGGGATCCACATCGGCCCCCAGTTAAAAACCGTGGCTTTATCTGAAGGGGACCCATTGATTTTGGCGATTTCATTGGCTGGAGTTTGGGCACTGAGAAGGTAAATAAGTAGGGATGAGAATGTAGTTGCATTTTTTAAAGATAGACATTTTGGGACTCAGTGTTGAACTTAGTTGGCTCCCTGTTTTACATGCATAGGATTGACGTGTTTTTATAATCCATTTTCCCAGTGGATTTGGTTCAACATTTTATTGAGGTATAATTTAAACGTATAGCTCAGCGAGTCATCTCATTTAACTACCGTCCAGATCAAGATAGTTTACAATGGCATTATCTCATAATGTCCCCTTTCCGGGCAATCCCTGAGCCCAAGGGGTGACCACGCATTTGCTTCTCTTACTATAGACGGATTTTGTCTTTTCTTGAATTTCCTACAAATAAAATCCTACAGTGTGCCGCTGTGTCTGCTTTCCTTCACTCGGCATAATGTTTTCCAGATTTATCCAGTTTGCTGAATGTATAGGTATTTTATTTTTACTGTTAAGTACCATTCCGTTGTATATATATTTACTAGGAACAATCCCGTAGAAATCTTTTTTGTGGATGCATACACTCATTGTTCTTGTGTATGTACCTAGGAGTTGAAACCTTGTGTCATAGCATGTCATAAGAATATATTAAGTGATTAGAAATATATATTCTAGTCCACAGGGAAAGTCTGTGAAGTTTCAGCCATAAAATATACCTGTATTATGGATATAATGAGTGTCTGAGAAATTGAATGGAAAAGAGAAATCTGTACAGTGTGGAAGAACGTGGGATTTGGGGTCCACAGACTGGAAGTCTTGGCTCTGCTTGCTTGACAGCTGGGTGGCCTTGGGCAAGTTACTGAATGTCTCTGAGCCTCCATTTCATCAGCTATAAACTGGAGATAATAGTAATTAGCTGATGAAATTGTCGTGAGAAGTAACAGTGATAATGCAGGTGAAGCACCTTGCAGAGAAACTGGCATATGTTGCTATTATTATTGCATCGTAAATGTTGCAAACAGTATCGTGTTATGGGAAGTTTATCCAATTCCAGAGTGTCGTTTAGAAATGGCAGAACACTAAATGGAATGGGAAGTTGGCAGACCAGGATGTGAGTGTAGGGACCAGGGCTATTAAATGCCTCGGGGCTGTGGAAACAGGAAGAAAAGATCACTTAATAAGAATCAAAGACAAACTGATTCAGATGAGTTGTCCAGGGCGGTTAGTCTATGGGAACAACGTAAAAGCATTCAGAGTTGAGTAAGATCGTGAGGGATCACACCACAAAGATTGTGACTAAACTATGTGGTCAGAACAACGGAGGAGGGTGGAGAACTTTTCAGGTTAAAATTTGGGACTTGGGATTCTCCATCAGTGTTGGGTCCCAGACTCCTGTTTGAATCCTCTGACAGTCTAAAACGCTTTCCCTAGAAATTTACACGTGTGCCTGCCTGCAAAATTTTGCCTACAGTGTTAGAGCATTTGAAGATCCCCTGCAGCTCGGACATCGACTCTACTAGGAATCAACAAACCTTGGTCAGAAGGGACACCTCTTACCTGGGGGTTTAAGGACTTGAAAGGAGAGGATCTGGAACGCAGACATTTCCTTAGCAGTAAAAAGGGCTGGAAGAAATTGTTCAAAAGACAAGTGGGCGTAGAAAGGCATAGGTGAAGGAGATAGGCAAGACATCGAATAACCCAAACATTAGGTTCTCAGAGGAGCTAGCCTTTTTTGTGGCCTTCAGGAAGTGGGCAGAGTGTGTAGATGACACGGATCCATGCTGTGTATGTGCTGAGCCAATCTCATTGAGTAAAACGAAGCTATTTCCTTGGACGTTACCAGCTATGAGAATTATTAACGTGGATTAGAATGCAGAAAGGTCTGGAAAGGCCTTTAACGGTGCGTAAAGTACTCCACTATCATTTTACTCATGAGGGAGCTGATTTGGAAGGAGTTTGCCTGAAAGCACGTGGCTACTGAAAGCCGAGAGAAAGTAGAACCTTGGTCTTTTGAGGTCTGATCCACGTGCTGTCCAATATACTGCATTGCTTTGTGTCTTTCCTGTGTTTAGAAAGTAGCTAGGACAATTAGAAAATATTTTAGAGTATCCCTGTCCCTGGAGCTTCAAGCCTTTGAAGGATTTTAACAACAGTGAAACTGATTAGGCTTATAGTCTAGTAGGATGATTGAAGTTTGATGGTTTAGCTGCCTGTTTTCCCTATGTGTTCCTTCATCGTGAGTTTTAGGGTTAGAGAATAGGATTAATATTCTTTTTCTTTTTAAATTTTTAAAAATTTAAAAAAAAATTTTTATTTATTTTTGAGACAGAGAGAGACGGAGCATGAATGGGGGAGGGTCAGAGAGAGAGAGAGGGAGACACAGAATCTAAAACAGCCTCCAGGCTCCGAGCTGTCAGCACAGAGCCCGACGCGGGGCTCGAACTCACGGACCACGAGATCATGACCTGAGCCGAAGTTGGACGCTCAACCTACTGAGCCACCCAGGTGCCCCTAGGATTAATATTCTTTTTCTGATGTAATATATATGCATAGTTTATAGCCTGAAGCATATTTATTGGCATCATCGCATATCTGAATATGTGAGAGGAGGTCATGTTGATATTGATAGAGGAAGCAGGCATCTTGGTAAACAGAAATCTCCCAGTTAGGTATCTCTGTGCTTCTATATGTTTTTAAGACCACACCGGAGGTGTAGAAGGATTTGGGCCATTAGCACAACTTAGCTTGCAGGGTTGGGATTAGTGGGGGAGAAGGTATATGCGAGAATAGCTTTTGCTGTCTGAAAAATGTATCAAATGGAAAGAGAACATAAATCTAAGAGTGCTCGTTCGGTTCTGCGTGGAAGGAGCTTGGAAGTCACCATTCCTTCCGAGCAATAAGTAAAACGGTGAACAGGGTGAAAAAATCAACAAGTCTTGTTGAATAGGTTTTCTCTTCCTCTGTAGACAGGAGGACCCATAAAGGTACCCGGCCATATTGAACTTATTCATTGCTATATATTGAGTATCTAGCACAAGGTCAGAGAAACGGGCAAATACAGGGGGTTGTGGCTTATTGGAGCAGAGACCAACAAGCAGAAATGGCCTTGAGCAGGGCGCATGGGTGGCTCAGTCAGTTAAGCGTCCAACTTCAGCTCAGGTCATGGTCTCGTGGTTTGTGGGTTTGAGCTCCGTGTTGGGCTTTGCACTGACGGTGCGGAGCCTGCTTGAGATTCTCTTTCCTTCTCTCTCTGCCCCTGTCCTGCTCTCTCGCTCTCTCATTCTCTCTCAAAATAAAGAAAGAAACTTAAAAGAAAAAGAAAGAAAGAAATGGCCTTTAGAACCAGTGTCAGGGTAGGAAAACCGGGAGTATAATTGTCAAATTTCTGGGAGTGCAGAAAACTCTGGATGTCTTCTTTGGAGGAATGTCTCTTCAGGTCTTCTGCCCATTTTTAATCGAATTATTTGTTTTTGTGTGTGTGTGTTGAGTCGTATGAATTCTCTACATATTTTGGGAAGTAACCCTTTAATGGCATATATCACTGGCAAATATCTCTTCCCGTGCAGTAGGTTGCCTTGTCATTTTGTTGATGGTTTCCTTTGCTATGCAAAAGCTTATTATGGTGTGGTCCCAATAGTTTATTTTTGCATTCTCAAAAATGATTGATTGACTGTTTACTTGAGCGCTTGAGGAGACCTAACTAAAGAAATGTTGCCATGGCCAATGTCCTAGAAATTACTGCCTGTGTTTTCTTCTGGGAGTTTCATGGTTTCTGGTCTCCCATTTCTTGTCATCGTCAGACAGCAAAAGAAGAATTACATAATCCTTTCAATAGATGTAGAGAAAGCATTTGTCAGAATCCAACATCGATTTATGATATAAACTCTCAATAGCTAGGAATAGAGGGAAATTTTCTCAACTTGATAACGACTACATACAAAGAGAGTACAGGTAACATCATCCTTGATGAGAAGCTAGAACGTTTCACACCAAGGTCGGGTAAAAGGCAAGCATGTTCCTTTTTCACTAACCCCTTTTCAACATCATACTGGATGTCCTTGCTAATACAATTAGGCAGGACAAGTAAATAACAGGGATATAGATTTGGAAGGAAGAGACAAAACTTTTTGCTTACCATTGACAGGATTGTTTCATATGATACACATAGACAATCAACCAAACAGAAAACCTCTCGGGATAAACATTGGTACAGCAAGCTTGCAAAGCAAAAGAATAGTATGCAAAAGGGAGTTGTTCTCCTACACTCCAACAATGAGCAGCTGGAATTTGTAATTAAATGCACAAAGTATTTGTATTAGCACCCCCAAACTAAAATACGTGGTCTAAACCCAACAAAATACACTCAAGATCTAATTCACTCAATATTCTAAACATAATCAGTTCTTCCTAATTTGATCTCTAGATTCAATACAGTATGAATCAGAATCCCAGGAGACTGTTTTATGGATATTGACAAATGGTTCTAACGACGATACGGTCAGGCAAAAGACCCCAAATAGCTAATGCCATTCAGAACAGAGAAAAACATCTTGGAAGATTGGCCCTATTTGACTTCAACTCAAGAGAAAGCTACAGTAATCGAAGTGTGGTATTGGTAAAAGAATAAACATAGCTGTGGAAAAGCGCAAGAGAGGAGCATAGAGAAGAGCATAGAGAAATAGACCTGCGCATACACAGGGGACCAATCTTCGACAAGGAAGCAAAGGCGATAGAATGGAATAATGACAGTATCTTCAAGAAATGGTGCAGGAACTGGACATCTGTATGCAAAGAAAAATCTAGACACCAACTGTACATTCTTCACAAAAATATAACGCCAAATGGATCACAGACCTAAATATAAAATGCAAAAGTATGAAACTGCTAGAAGAGAACAGAGGAAAACCTCGAAAGCCTCTGATATGGTGATGTCTGTGTAGGGCGAACACCGAAGATGATCTATGAAAGAAATAGTTGAAAAGCTGGACTTCAATATGTTTTCACTCCTATGTGGATCTTGAGAGACTTAACAGAGAACCACGGGGGAGGGGGAGAGGGGGAAAAAGGTTACGGAGAGGGAGGGAGGCAAACCATAAGAGACTTCAATACTGAGAACACACTGAGGGTGGATGGGGGGTGGAGAGGGGAAAGTGGGCGATGGGCCTGGAGGAGGGCACCTGTTGGGATTAGTACTGGGTGTTGTATGGAAACCAAGTTGACAATAAATTATATGTAATACAAAAAAAAAAAAGCTGGACTTCATTAAAATTAAAAACTAATGTCCTGTGAAAGACAATATCAACAGAAGAGAAGCTATGGGCTGGGAGAACATGTTTGCAGACCTCTCATCTGACAGTTTGCTATCCAATGCATACAAAGAATTGTTAAAACTCGGCCACTGGAAAACAACCCACTTTAAAACTTGTCCAAGGACCTTAACGGACACCTGAACAGAGAATGCCTACAGGTGGTGAACAAGTATATGAAAAGATGCTCCACATTTTACGTCCCTGGGGAAATGCAAATGAAAACAATAATGAGATTCCACTACTTTAAATCTCAAACATCCACCCATGAAGGAATAGTTCAAAAAATTATCATACAGCCATATGATGAATTCTATAGAGCTATTAAAAAATTAGATATATATGTATTGTGTGTATATATATATATATATATTCATATGAAAATATATCCATGATGTGCTTTAAATGAAACTGTAAACCGCATTTGAATAAGTATCAGTTACCAGAACACTGATAACGTCAAATGCTGGTGAGAGTAACTCAAGAGAGTTACTTGAGAGAGTTGCTTGAGTTATTTGATCAAATAACCAGCAAATGCTGGTGGAGCTCTTGGTACTGGATCCAGCAGTTACTCTCTTTTGTATTTAACCAAAAGGGTTGAAAGCATGTCCACACAACAGCCTGCATGTAGACATTTATAGCAGATTCATTCATTCATTCATTCATTCATTCAGTTGCCCGAACTTGGAAGGCACCAAGGTTTCCTTCAGTAGGTGAATGGAGAAAGAAAGTGTGGTTCAGTCAAACCAGTGAACATCACGTAGCGCTAAAATGAAGCAAGCTGTTAACCATAGAAAGACTTGGAGGAAACTTACATGCATATTACTAAGGGAAAGGAGCCAATCTGAGAAGGTACGTATTGGATGATTCAACAATATGACCGTGTGGTAAAGGCAAAAGTATGGAGAGGAGAATCGGGGTTAGGGTTGGGGGTGAATGAATCGGTAGAACACAGGATTTTTCAGGCAGTGAAAATAGTCCGTATGATGTAATAGATACATGTCATTATACATTTGTCTAAACCCCTCGTACATATCATGCCAAGAACGAACCCTTACGTGAACTATAGACTTGCGTGATTATGACGTGTCTGTGTAGGTTCATGCTTGGTAACAAATACAGCAGAGGATAAGCGATGTTGATAAAGCGGAAGCTATTCAGGTGCGTGGGCAGAACATACATACTGGAAATCTCTGTACCTTCCTCTCAACTTTATTGGGGACTAAAGTCCGCTCTAACAAGCTGGCCGTGTAAAAGGGGGCCTCAATAAACGTTCGTTGCTTTGAACTTAAGAAAAGGTCTAAGCGGTGCTTTAATAAGATTCTGTTCTCTTTATCCACGAAGTCTACCGAGCGCTTCCTCTCGGGGCCGGAGGACATCTAAAAAGACCTGATACATGGTTGCACGCCTTTAAGTTTGCAGTCTGGTTGAAGAGTTCGGATATATGCGGCAAACGACCACATTAGAGAACGTTTAAGCGTTAAGTGAGATTGAGACGTATGTGCCATTAGACTTCAGGGGAGGACGCGATGATCAGGAGAGCACTTACCTTTTGAAAAGCTGTACTCTGAAAAGTAAAAAGGGTCAGGTTTGCTTTTAGTTATAAAGTGCATTTTAAAAATGGATAGCCTAGGGGCGCCTGGGTGGCGCAGTCGGTTAAGCGTCCGACTTCAGCCAGGTCACGATCTCGCTGTCCGTGAGTTCGAGCCCTGCGTCGGGCTCTGGGCTGATGGCTCAGAGCCTGGAGCCTGTTTCCGATTCTGTGTCTCCCTCTCTCTCTGCCCCTCCCCTGTTCATGCTCTGTCTCTCTGTGTCTCAAAAATAAATAAACATTAAAAAAAAAATTTAAAAATGGATAGCCTAGGGGCGCCTGGGTGGCGCAGTCGGTTAAGCGTCCGACTTCAGCCAGGTCATGATCTCGCGGTCCGTGAGTTCGAGCCCCGCGTCAGGCTCTGGGCTGATGGCTCGGAGCCTGGAGCCTGTTTCCGATTCCGTGTCTCCTTCTCTCTCTGCCCCTCCCCCGTTCATGCTCTGTCTCTCTGTCCCAAAAATAAATAAACGTTGAAAAAAAAAATGGATAGCCTAGTCTTGTATCCTCACATACCTACAATGTATATACATAATATCGTGCATATATATTATTTTTATAGATTTACTCATGATGTTTTACAGTTTCATTTAAAGCACATCACCATGGATGTATTTTAGCTCTCTCTCTACATATGGCTAAATATATATATACATATATATGTATGTATAAATTTATATATACATATATATATAATGTATGTATACATATATATATATAGCTAAATATATCATGGATATCTTTAATAGCTGTATAGAATTCCATCATATGGCTATATGATAATTTATTGAACTATTCCTTCATTGGTCGATGTTTTAGATTTTGAAGGCAGTTTATTACCGTTGCAAACAGTGCTGCTTAAACATTTGTGTGGGTTTTTCTGTAGGAACGAATTCTTTGACGTGTCATTTCCAGGTATAAAAGTATGTGTGGTTTGACTTTCGTTAGGTAGGGTCGGATTTATCTGCAGATAGCTTATAACCGTTTATGTCACCACCAGCAGTTTTTTGCATATACAATTATTTTTATCCACATCCTTCCTAGCACCTCATACTCAAAGGTTTACTTTTTGCTGGTCTTATATGTAAAATATAATCTTGTCCTAATTGGTATTTATGTATGAATGAGGTACCGACTGGCCGTCTCTTTGTTTTCCAGTGAATTTTGCCTTCTTACCATTTTTTCTTTGCCGGTTGTACTTTGTTTGGGTGCTAGCAGCTTAGTCATTTAAGCAGCCAGCTCTTGATTTGGGCTCCGGTCCTGATCTTAGGGTTCGTGAGCTCGAGCCCCGCGTCGGGCTCTGTGCTGACAGAATGGAGCCTGCTTGGGATTGTCTCTCTCCCTCCCTCTCTGTCTGCCCCTCTCCTGCTCCTGCTCCTTCTTGCTGTCTGTTAAAAGAAAGAAATAAACATGTAAAAAGTTTGTTTTTAAGTGTTTTAAGTAACCCCCACACCCAACGTGGGGCTTGAACTGACAGTTCCCAGAGCAAGAGTCACACGCTCCACTGACTGAGCCAACCAGGTGCCCCCTCCTGTTAACCATTTTCTATTTAGTTGCTGATTTTATGAATTCCTTGTATGTGACGGAAATTACCATTCTGTGTGTTAAAAAACATTTTCCCGTTTTTTTTTTTAATCTGACTCTGATATTTTCACCAGATACGTATTTTAAAGCTATATATAGGCAATCGTTCAATGCTCTATCGACTGTTTCTCTCTTTGAGGCAAGGCTTTGAATGGAGGGTTCTTATCAAGTAGTTATGAGTTAGGAGCTGTCGGCTAGAGCTTTAAAACCTGGCTGAGGACTTTACCATGTTGCTGCTGTGCAACCCCTGGGGATAAAGGGGGATTATAGGGTTTCAAGTAGACACTTTGGCCATAGGGGAGGTGGGGGTGGTTGACGGAGGGGAAGAAGTAAGATCAGGTAGAAAGTTGACGAAGGTCTCACTCAGCGGAGCCTGGGTGGGCTTGGGAAGGCTTTAGAAGACATTCCAGATGAAGCATTGATAGACTTTGGGGACTTGCCTGGGTGACAGTAGAGTTACTGATTATTGTGAACTGATTTCATTAAATTCCATGGCGGCCGGGGAGGCGGGGTGGGGGGGGTGCGGATTCTCTTGATTTGAAAGATAAGCGCATTTTCTTTCCTGCTTCATTCAACTCACCAATCACGATGAGTGGCTATATGCCAACGCGTTTGCCGATAGCTGGAGATGCGACGATATACGTATATACAGTTTGCCAATTGAAAAGAGGGGAAAGAATGTTTCAAGAAGTGTTAATAGCCTTCCAAAGGCATGGAGGTGTGGAGCACAGTGGAATGTTTAAGGAGACTTGTGTATGTTAATAGCTGAATATCACAACTTAATTTTTTTTTAAGTTTATTTATTTTGAGAGAGCGTGTAAGAGCGCACCCAAGCACGAGCAGGGGAGGGGCAGAGAGAGAGAGAGAGAGAGAGAGGGAGAGAGAGAATCCCAGGCAGGCTCCACGCGTTCAGTGCGGAGCCTGACACGGGGCTCGATCTTACGAACCCTGAGGTCTTGAGCTGAGCTGAAATCAAGAGGCAGTTGCTTAACTAACTGAACCACCAAGGCTCCCCCGAATATCACAAATCGAAGCCAAAAGGAGGAATAGCGAGGTGTGGCTGCAGGGACAAAGAAACACTAGGTTATAGAGGGCTTTGTAAGCCCTGCCAAGAATCTTGGCAATTCAAACCTTTGAAGGGTTTTGAACAGAGTAACTGATGAGGCTTTTTGTTCAGCAAGGTAACCCTCCTTCCGGAGGGCTGATGAGACTAAGGTCCGTGAGAACAGTTAGAAGGCAACTGTAAGACACGATGAAGGCCTGTCTTTGGGCAGGCCAAGAGAGTAGAGTCCGTTGGTGACAGGTTCCGGAAAGCCTGAACGATAATGTAATTTAGAGAAGATATGAATTTCAACTAATTGTTTTCTCGGGAGGCAGGTTTTAATCGGGTGGCTCATGCAGTTTCCACTGGGATTCCTCGTGGAACGGATGTGCCAAACCGGCGGGACAGGAGTGAAAAGCCTTTGGTGGTTAGTCTTGAGCTTCATTTAGTGGTCCTCAACTTGTTTTCTGCCTGCGCACTGTGAAATGGACTTCCATCTGTAACACCGCTCATTGCCACGCCAGGATTTTAACCTTGGAGCAGCGGGGTTGGGACGAGGGGAGTGACCTTATCTCCCAAGGAGCATGCATGGTTTGAGAAAGCCCCTGGGAACACACATACATTTGAGAGAGTACTGGCATTCTGTCAGCATTGGTGGGTGGACACACACACACACACACACACACACACACACACACACACTTGGCACATGAATTCACATTCACACGGAGCGTGGATAGGCATTTACTAAAATGGCCCCTGGTTACAGATGAATAGAAAGTAGCATCATTACATTCTAGCTTTCTGCTCTGTGATGCTGTGATTTGATTTGATTTTAATTTTTTTCGAGAGAGAGTGTACAAGTGGGGGAGAGGGGCACAGGGAAACAGAGAGAGAGAGAGAGAGAGAAAGAGAGAGAGAGAGAGACTGCCACGAAGGTCCCCCGCTCAGTGCGGAGCCCGAATCGGGGCTCAATCCCCCGACCCTGGGATCACGTCCTGAGCTGAAATCAAGAGTCCAGCGCTCAACCCACTGAGCCACCGAGGCGCCCCTGTGATGTGATTTGTAATACATTTCTGATACATATAAATCAACTCACTGGGAGAAAGAGAACCCATGGGGATTGAGTTAAGGGAAAAAGCACGGAATAAACTCCCAGTCTAGAGACAGGGGAACATGAGACGAGTAGTTACTTTGACACGGTCGTGATTTTTGAGCTGAGTGCTGTTTTATGGTTTCCGGAGTGTGGCAAGAGGCAACATGTGCTCAGGGGGCAGGGCAAGCCCTCTCTTTAGGTGAAGACCGGGTCATTCACTGAGCTAACACCGATTGTCTGGAAGGATGTTTTTGAGCCACGCCAAAGTAACTTCTGGGCTTCCTAACTGACCCGCCTCGATCCGGTTCCAATTTGCCTCCATACAACCCCTGTCCTTCTCAATAGAAATGTGTTCACACCAGGGGCACCTGGGTGGCTCCGTCGGTTAAGCGTCCGACTTCGGCTCGGGTCACGATCTCACGGTTCGTGGGTTCGAGCCCCGCGTCGGGCTGTGTGCGGACAGCTCGGAGCCTGGAGCCTGCCTCGGATTCTGTGTCTCCCTCTCTCTCTGCCTCTTCCCTGCTTGTGCTCTGTTTCTCAAAAATGAATAAATGCAAAAAAAAATTTTTTTGTGTTTAAAAATGTGTTCACACTGCAGTGGGAATCACTGACAGAACCGTAGGTTGCATCAGCCCTGTGGTTGTGTAAGTAATAAATAGTAGGGAAGTGTTTGATTTTTACTACTGCCTTAAGTTCAGAGATGAGGAGGACTTGGCCCACGAGCTCTGGTCTCCATCCTTATCGAGTTTGTAGTGTACCAAGGGAGGTGGACAGTGAACAAGTAATTATCTCGTGATGTCTCTTAGAGGAGGGGCAGCACGGGTACTGATTCGGGAAGAATGGCGTGTTTAGGAAAGAGCAAACACTGTACATGTTTTGGATGTTGTGGTGGGTTTTTTTTTTTTTTTTTTTTTTTATGTCCCTGGGAACCATACCCTAATATCATCAGTGTGTGTGTGTGTGTGTGTGTGTGTGCGCGCGCGTTAACGTGTATAAAGTTATTTAATTATTTATTTGGAGAGCGCACATGAGCTGGGGAGGGGCGAACAGAGGGAGAGGGAGAATCCCAAGCAAGCTCCGGGCAGTCAGCACAGAGCCTGAAGCGGGACTCGAACTCATGAACCGTGAGATCATGACCTGATCTGAAATCAAGAGGTGGATGCTTAGTTGACTATATATACACATACGTACATATAGATACATACATGTATATAGTATATATACATGTAAATGTTTATTTTTTTTATTTTTTTTTTAACGTTTATTTATTTTTGAGACAGAGAGAGACAGAGCATGAACGGGGGAGGGGCAGAGAGAGAGGGAGACACAGAATCGGAAACAGGCTCCAGGCTCTGAGCCATCAGCCCAGAACCCGACGCGGGGCTCGAACTCACGGACCTGGCTGAAGTCGGACGCTTAACCGACTGCGCCACCCAGGCGCCCCTCAAATTATATTTTTAACGTAGCACTTTGTCACCGATTCTTTTTCAATATTAGCTATTCTGGGAGAAACTCCCATCACAGACAAAAATGCAGACATGCCCCAAACTGGCTACAGTTAGGCCTGTCCCGTCCATCTGCAGGGACTGGTTGCTTCCCCTGTATCCTGTCACTTTTTGGGTTTTTTTGAGCCATTTTAATTCACACTTGCCACAGAGGCTTTGCACATTACTCTTCTGCTTCTTGCAGCAAAGGGTCTGTTATACACCTTCGTCTTTACTCACTTAAGTAACCGTGCTTGTAAAACTCCCATTCACCAGAAACTGGGCAGAAACCCAAGCACCTCAGGAGGTAATGTGCCTGAGAGTGGAGGTCATTTTCAGTTCCATTTCCCAGTCATTTCATGAAAATGTCGGGTGCAGCCTTTTTAAATGTTAATTTTTTCTCAGGTTGTCAATTTTGGCCTCAGAGGTGTTTTTTTGCAGTGTTTTTGCTTTTGGTTTTTGTTTGTTTTTCGTTTTCATCAACTCTCATGGGGTCATGCGACTTCCCGACACCACCCAAATTCATTAATTAATTTCATTGATTTATTACTGTTTCCTTTTTTTTTTTGTTTTATTAAAATGTTTCATTGATTTTTAAGAGAGAGCATGGGAGCGAGGGAGGGGGCAGAGAGAGATGGGGATAGAGGACTGAAGCGGGCTCTGTGCTGACAGCATTGAGCCCACTGTGGGGTTCGAGCTCAAGAACCGTGAGATCATGACCTGAGCCGACGTCAAACGCTCCACCGACTGAGCCACCCAGGCTCCCCAGATTTATTACTATTTCTTTTTTAAAAAAATTTTTTTAATGTTTATTTATTTTTGAGACAGAGAGAGACAGAGCATGAACGGGAGAGGGGCAGAGAGAGAGGGAGACACAGAATCGGAAACAGGCTCCAGGCTCTGAGCCATCAGCCCAGAGCCTGACGCGGGGCTCGAACTCCCGGACCGCGAGATCGTGACCTGGCTGAAGTCGGACGCTCAACCGACTGAGCCACCCAGGCGCCCCAACTATTTCTTATTCAAACATTTAGGTTTAGTCTGTGCTTATATTTAGCGTTGCTTTGCATATCTGAGACTATCACTTCCAACTTTGGAAATCTTCTAGCATGGTATTTAGCTTAAAGTGTGTTTTTGTGGTAGAATCACGTACCGCCCTTTTTACTGGTAAGACATGGGTTTTGAACACGGAGCGTTGTAGAGTTACACAACCAAGCAAGACAAGGCTTCCTAGGCACGGGAGTATGGTGCAGATGATCTGATTGGCCACTGGAAATAGGAATGCGATTCTGGATTAGCAATCAGAACATTTCTTATATTAGTGATTTCCAGAAAGCTCACATGAGTCAAGACTTGGAAACCAAGACGCCATGGCAAGGAGGAGTCCAGCTAGATTGGTCCCTGGTCAGAAGTAAGGTAAAAGTCTATAACCCAGGGACGTCTGGGTGGCGGTCGGTAAGTGTCTGACTCTTGATTTCAGCTCACGGTTTGTGAGTTTGCACCCCACCTCGGACTCTGTGCTGATGGTGCGGAGCCTGCTTGGGATTCTCTCTCTCTCCCCCTCTCTCTCTTCCCCTCCCCTGAGCGTGCTCTCTCCCTTTCAAAATAAAAATTAACTTCAAGAATGTTCAGTCCAGGGAACATGGGTTAAAGGATAATCCTGATAACGATGATAATAATAGCAGCAAATATTGATTCAATCTTTAATAAATGCCGACGTGCTTCTTCTCCTTTCATCCTTATAACGGCTGGTGTGTTGGTACTGTTAATATACCCATCTTTACCAATGGGAAAACACAGCCTCCGAAAATCTTATTGATTTTCCCAAGATCATTAAGCTAATAAACTGCAAAGACAAGTTGCATATACTGCTTCTCTTGGGATGTAACTCCACAGGCTGACATTTACCCCCATAGCGCCCACCTACCCATGCAAGCAATGAAGAGCCCCATGAACAAAGGAGTAGGGTAATAAATATGATAAACACTTCTGACACTCCTTGCTGCTCTGTTCTTTTCTTTTTTTTTAATGTTTGTTCATTTATTTTGATACAGCCCCAGCAGAGTAGGGGCAGAGAGGGAGAGGGAGAGAGAGAGAATCCCAAGGAGGCTCCATGCTGTCAGCGCAGAACCCGACGCCGGGGCTCAATCTCACGAACCGTTGAGATCGTGACCCGAGTTGCGATCAGGCGTCGGACGCTTCTCCGACTGAGCCACCCAGACGCCTTTGCGCCTTTCTTCCGATACCTGCCTGATACAGTCTTTCAGTTGATTCTGTCGGTCAGAATAGGCATCTTCTGGGGGCCTGCTTCTAGGCCAGTCCTGTTCTGCGCTGAGATTGGCTTTGTCACATATTCTCATTAACATGAAAATAGTTCTGAATAGTAATATTTAACTTCAGTCGATTACACCTAACCCTGTGGTGTGATTGCTTTACGTAATTAATTCTTCTATTGTCGTACCGTTATTTTTTGACTCTTTGTCCTTGGCTGATTACAGGCATGATTAAAAACATTGCCCCAGTGATGTTACCTCCTGAGGCCTATTTCTTCTCTATTCTAGACAGAATCTTTGTGGCACTTGTTTCAAATAATCCTTCCTTGCCCGACTGCTGGTTGGTAGGTAGCCTAACATGTTGCCGCCATAACATAGCGAACTTGGGTTTGTAGGCATATACTATCTTAAGAAGCTGGTTTCCCCCATCAGTAATTCCTCTGCTCCATCTCTAGAGTTGCTGCAAATTTTTCCCTGTTCCTGGGCCCATGCACGTGTCTGGTTTTGAGACCACTGGTCTTTTCTGATATTAGACTGGGCAGCGCGTACGGGACTCACGAGCAGTTTTGACTGATTATGTCTCCCCACATTGGCTCCGGAGTCACTAATTCTCTCCAGATCCCTCGTTTCCTAACCTTTTCCTTCCATCCTACTTTCAGGAAGTCTTCCAGCTCTGCCTCCAACCTTTCTCATGCTGTAAAACCCGGGATAATCACTCTTGTGCCTTCCTTGCCTGCAGGGGTAGCAGCAGGATGGATGTGTTTTGCTGGTGGCGTCCTTTGGGCCCTTGGGGGAAAATGACACTCTTATTAATTCAAAGCAGTAACGTTGAGAAAGGATGCGTGTCGGGAACACATAAATTATTTAGGGTTTGATCATCTCAATTTACGTTTACCCAGGCATTTTTTTATAGTGTTTGTAGAGATTTCGGAGGCTGCGACAGATCTCTCCAAAGCCATTAAGGGGCTTTTCAGGCATCCACTGATATTAATTTTTGTGAAATATGGGACCGCCACGTAAGCAGGGTCATTAAAATAATTGATGATTGGAGCGGTTTGCTTAAGAAAAGTAATCCACAGGGAGACACCCCCTATCTCTCAGGATAAAAAAGCAAAACGAGAAACTCCCCCCCCCCCCCCACGAACATACACTCTGTGATTGCAAGGCACAAGTGACTTTAGGAAGATGCCACAAGGGAAAATAGTCTGGAGTCTGGTAGAAGGAGCATGCGTGTTGGCTAACTTTTATTCTCAATAGACACCGGGCTCGTGGAGGTCACAGGTGGGGCCCTTTGGGAACACCATGGGCAGTCTGCGTGTGTCCTGCCCCCAAAGGTAGCAGTCAAGGCCCTGGGGCCAGATCTCATGAGATCCGGGCCAAATCTCATGGGAACGCACCGGGGCAAAATTCCTTAGCCTGTCCACAGGATATAAAACTCCAGCCTTCTGTTTGTTTGTTTGTTTGTTTTAAATAAAAACACCAAGAAGTAAAGAACTAGTAACTAGGTCCCATAACTGAACAAACCTTGACATTGGAGGGTAAAATGGAGACTTAAAGGACTTCATATTCTCAGACAGATTTCTGTCATCCCCGTGGAATCGTCAGGGCAACAGACCAAGCCAGAGTTGAGGGCTTCTGCATGGATGGAGAGGCTCTTCCTGGCCTCTTTTGGGGCGTGAGAAATTCTTCTTTGTCCAGGTTCTTTAGCCGTGCTAAGAATGAAATTTTCATGAATCAGATTAATAGGAGAAAACCAAATTTCATTTCCTACCTACGGGGAGTCCACACAGACCTCAAATTCCACAGACAGGCAAAATGAGGTATCAGTCATCCCCAACAAAGGGGAGAGTAGGGAAGGGTCCCGGGACGTCAAGGGATAAGAAAGCCATGCCCAGGAAGATGAAAACGAGTAAATGTTTTGTAAACAGGTGTTGGTGGGGCCACACAGGAACACTGGGACATGGAAATTTCCACCAACAGGCCTTGCGTGGCACCTTCCTGTCTGTTGTACCCGGTTTATATAGTAATGTGGTTGTCTAGGAGCAAGAAATGTCTTGTCCGCTGGTTGGGGAGCTTGAACTCTTATCCCTTTAAAGGTCTTTCTAGCTGGACTAAGAGTTACATTGGCACGAGACAGATTAACAGGAGAAAATCAAATTTAATAGGCGTGCCTATTGGGGGTCCACAGAGACCTGGATAGTCCAAAGACCGTCAGACAAAACGAAGCATGTATATCCTCCTGAACCACGGAGAAGGGGGGTAGGGGCCTGGGACTTTGAAGGAAAGGAATGCACTTCACAGGGTAATAAGAAAAGCAGATGTTTGGTAATTACCTGTTTGCCCTGCCATATAGATGGGTCACTCAGAGCAAATTCATCCCCTCTAATAACTCTTATTCTGGAAAGACCCTCCAATTTAACGTGTTTTTTTGTTTGTTTGTTTGTTTGTTTGTTTGTTTTGGGACAGAGAGAGACAGAGCACGAATGGGGGAGGGGCAGAGAGAGAGGGAGACACAGAATCGGAAACAGGCTCCAGGCTCTGAGCCATCAGCCCAGAGCCCGACGCGGGGCTCGAACTCACAGACCGCGAGATCGTGACCTGGCTGAAGTCGGACGCTTAACCGACTGCGCCACCCAGGCGCCCCAAGACCCTCCAATTTAGATTCTTCTGTGGAGTTAAGGGAGGGGAAAAACGTCTCTGGAGCCCACAGGGTGTCATTTGCCTTCAGCTCGAAATAACCCTCGTGCGAAAGTGGCACATCAGAGGTTGGGCCGGAGGGCAGCTGTCCCAGACCCCTCCGTAGTTATCTGTGGCGATCGCTCTCTTCTGGAGGGAGTCCTCTCTCTCTATTCTTTTCAGGCAGTTGTGGGGAGCGTCTAAAATTCTTCCTGAGTCCTTTGGTCTCGTTTTTTTTCAGCTCAAAATAATCTTCCGTGCCCTCGTAGCCTGTCTTGCAGAGGCCGCTCCTGGGCCTCTGCACCGCGGGGATAATACTTTTTAAGAAGTTCATTTTTCCGAAAGATACTAACACGGAGGCGAACTGTAACTCTTTCTCTTTATTAACATAGGAGTAATAGTTTTTTAAGTTTTCTCATTTATTTTGAGTGAGAGCAAACAGGCACGTGTAGGGGAGAGAAGATACACAAGAGAGAGGGGAAGATGAAGAATTCCAAGCAGGCTCTACCTTGTCAACGCAGAGCCTGATGTGGGGATTGACCTCACGAACCCTGAGATCATGACCTGAGCCAAGGTGAAGAGTTACAGGCTCAACCCACTGAGCCACCCAGGTGCCCTGAGACTCTGAAATACCGAGAACGAATTGAGGATTGCAGGCGGGA
>NW_024420442.1:1253702-1263238 GCF_014898765.1 Herpailurus yagouaroundi | reverse complement strand
GACCTTGTGTGGCTGGGCTCCCTTTACTGGGCGAGCATGGGTATGACACTTGACCCTGCCCTGTGGTTGCTCTGTTTTCAAATTTAATTTAATGTTTAATTTTTTTAGTGTTTATTTTTGAGAGAGAGAGAAAGAGAGAGAGAGAGACAGAGTGCAAGTGGGGGAAAGGTAGAGAGAGAGGGAGACACAGAATCGAGAGCAGGCTCCAGGCTCCGGGCTGTCGGCGCAGAGCCCGACGCGGGGCTCGAACTCACAGACCGTGAGATCATGACCCGAGCTGACGTCCGACGCTTAACTGACTGAGCCACCCAGACGCCCCTGTGCTTGCTCTTCAATGGAGTACAGTAAAGCCTTGGATTGCGAGCAACTTGTTCTGCGAGTGTTCCGCAAGGCGAGCAAACATTTCTAATAAATTTTAACTCGATAAACGAGCGATGTCTTGTGATACGAGTAGTACGTGATGCCGAAGCTCACATGATCACAACTGAGCCAATGGTTCGTTCTCTGTCTCTCTCTGTGGGGTTGTGGGTGATTTTCTCCCCTCCTCAGTCTCAGGCCGCAGTGTGTGACAGAAATCAGTGATCTTTCAGAATGCTGGAAGGTGCCCACAACCCACACTAGTGTATTTTTTGTCACTTCACAGCACCTCTGGACAGTCCTTTGCTTCTCCAGACAAGAGGAAGCTCAGGAATGCTTTACTTCATTCTAGGTCAGGCTGCCGGCAGATATAGCCCTTTCCTCTGCTGCCTTATTGCCAGTTACATTAAATGGACTGTATGACAAGAGTTTATTAATGCTGTCCTATAGTGAACACCCATCAGTGATAGTGAAAGTCGTCCTACACAATACCCCTCCTCTCTCTTGTCTCCCTCACACCAGTCACGAAAGTGTTCAATGGTAAGTCCAGGTTCGTTTGTTTATATTCTTTATATTTTGTATTTTCTTTATTTTGTATTACATTACAGTGTTAAAGATCATTTTTATAGGAGAATTTGGGGTTGTGGAATGAGTCATCGGAGTTTCCATGATTTCCTTTTTGTTTTCAATTTTTTTAAAAATGTTTATTCGTTTTTGAGAGACTGAGCATGAGCACGGGAGGGGCAGAGAGAGAGGGGGACAGAGAATCCGAAGCGGGCTCCGGGCTCCAGGCTCCGAGCTGTCGGCACAGAGCCCCACGCGGGGCTCGAACCCACGAACCGTGAGATCATGACCTGAGCTGAAATCAGACGCTTAACCACGTGAGCCACCCAGGTGCCTCTCCGTTATTTCTTATGGGGAAATTCGCTTTTATATACAACTGCTTTGGATTACAAGCATGTTTCTGGAACAAATTATGCTCACAAACCAAGGTTTTACTGTACTTGAGTGAGCGCTTAGAATCCAGCAACGTGTCCACAACCCCTGTATAGCCTGAAGGCAATCATTGCAGTTAAAAATCCCAGGGCGCCTGGGTGGCTCATGGATTGAGTGTCAGACTCTTGATTTCAGCTCAAGTTTGTGAGTTCAAGCCCTGCATCTGGTTCCAGGCTGTCAGTCCAGAGCCTGCTTGGGACTCTGTCTCTCTCTCTCTGTCCCTCCCCCGTGTATGTGTTCTCTCTCTCTCTCTCTCTCTCTCTCTCTCTCTCTCTGAAAATAAATAAACTTGAAAAAAAAAGTCTCGGTCCTGTTTCCTCTCTTGACTTCCCCTTGAACTTTTTGTGCCTTCCTCCATTCGCTTTCACTTTGTGGATGTAAATTTCTTGTTCTTCCCATTTGGAGGTTTTTATTGAAATCAATGTCCCTTCAAAACGATGAAAGGAAGCGATGAATTTTAACTATACAAGTAAATAGCCAATCACTGATACATCAGACAACATCCCATCATCCACTCAGGAACCCCTGAAAGGGAAGATTACTTCTGTTGCACATGATGGCTGACTTGATTAAAATATTTAATGTTTTTTTTATTCAAATACAGTGCCCTCATCAAATGTTATCATGAATATTTACATCCTCATCAAGATAAAGAGGGGCTTTTCAGATTTTTCTGTTGGGTTTTAGTGGAGTCCTTTCCAGCACATTCACAGAACTGTGGTAGCAGACGCAGGGTGAAAACCTTGTGCAGAATGGAAGGCACCTGTACTATGGGTCCTATGGCATTTGTAAATCCTGAAGAGTGTAGGAGAGGAAAAATAATTTGCCCTCTACCCTCTAGATACATACATGGCCCAGATCTGCTTGTAATAAGATTTGGGGCATCTGGGTAGCTCAGTTGGTTAAGCGTCTGACTCTTGACCTCCACTCAGGTCATGATCTCGAGGTTCGTGAGATTGAGCCCTGCATGGGGCTCCATGGTGTCGGAGCCTGCTTGAGATTCTCTCTCTCTCTCGCGCTCGCTCTCTCTCTTTTTCTGCCCCTCCTGAGCTTGCACTCTCTCTCTCTCTCAGAAGAAGTTAATAAATAAACTTAAAAAAAATATATTGATAGGAAAACAAAGTTTGATTAACATGTATACCTCCTGTATTCATGGGGCATACCCAGGAAAACTGAGTAACTCCATGAAATGGCCCAAGCCATCACCCTGTATACCATAGGCAGCCAAACTGAAGACAAGTCCTGGGCGGGGGTCGGGTGGGCAGTGCAGAGACCAGTTATTGGAGGTTTTTAGGAAAACCACATTAAAGGAGGGTAGGGTGATTATGCAGATTTAAGTCAGTGCCTTCTCCACTGATTAGAGTTTCTAGTCATTTGGTCATCCCCCCTCTAGCTGATATTGAGGTCTAGCCTCTAAGGCAAACACCCTTACAAATGGAGACTTTTCCTTATAAACGTAAATGTCTCTTACCAAAGGGTAGCTTTTGGGGTTTCCCAACATCTCTTCCACTCTTCTGTTGTTTGTTGAAAATAACCAGCCCCTGGGCTCCTGGATGGCTCAGTCTGTTGAGCCTCCCACTCTTGACTTTGCCATGAGCCATGATCCCAGGGTCCTGAGATCCAGCCCTGCTTTGGGCTCTTTTGAGTATGGAGTTTGGGCTCTTTTGAGCATGGAGCCTACTTGGGATTCTGTCTCTCTCTCTCTCTCTCTCTCTCTCTCTCTCTCTCTCTCTCTCTCTCAATCAGTGTGCCAAAGAAGGATGTTCTGAGGTGGCACATTCTTCCCTGCGATTTTAAAGCTTCTAATAGTATCAGGGCTTCGCAGAACACGATTCAATTCTCAGCCTCCGAGTGGGCATTTGTATAATTATTTAAAGGTATGTCCTGTGCCATAGTGGGAAAAGTATGGAAAATAAAGCCATTTCGCAGGTCCAGTGTATATTAATTAGGGACTGTGCCCAATGCCACAAAGCAACTAAGTGACAAGACTGAAACTCAAACAGGTTTGTCTGACTGGATGGTCGAAGCTTCTAATCTCTGGCTATAAGAGGTACGGTAACTTATTGTACGACGATTGCCGTACTTTATTGAGCATTGACCTGCTAGACGCTGCACTTTATGTGCATTGTTGTTACAGTAGGCAGTTAGTTAGTTCCTAACAGCATCCCTGGAGGCCGGCAAAGACCAAGTCATGGCCAGGCCCAAGATGGCGGGTGCCATGACAGGAAACGTCTGACCAAATAAGAGAGAAAAGGCTTGAAACCCTGCTTCCCAGCAATCCCCGCCTCAAGTAATGAATATTCCACCCCCTTCTTAACAACTGTCACCAAAGATGGCCGCCCAAACACCCGCCCTGGGCGTCTGTGTGGCTGTCTCTTTTCTCGCGGCTAGTTTGCTGTGCTGTGCCTGCCCTCGAAGTCATTCGCCTGCTGCAACCGGGACCGTTGGGCGACATCTGGACATCTTTGGGACAGGCTGGTGGTGGTGGGGGGGGGGGGGGGCTGGGCTCTCCTCGGTTAACATGCTGCGGGGGAGTAACGTGAACCTCCTCCTTTGCCGGGCTTTCATCGGGTGGTACATATGACCAGGATGTTGAGTTCCTGCCATCAGAACTGTAGGTGCCCAAGCCCATCCTCCCTCGCCCACTTCCTTTCTGCCTTTTGAGACTCCGTTTTGTGACATGGCTAGCTTCTCCAGGTTTCTGTTCCCCACACTCTCCTCTGGCTGCCTTCTTAGCAACCTCTGCTCCATCCTTAACCCTCTTCTGTGCCCTGCCTCTTCTCTTTGCTAGCAGTATTTATTTGTTTTTCAAGTTCATGTAATTTTGGGAGAGGGCGTGCAGGAAGAGCAGAGAGAGAGAGAGAGAGAGAGAGAGAGAGAGAATCCCAAGCTGGCTCTACGCTCAGCGGGGAGTTTGACGCGAAGGCTCCGCCTCCTGAACCGTGAGATGAGGACCTGGGCCGAAACCAAGAGTTGGACGCTCAACCAGCTGAGCCGCCCAGGCACCCCGCTAGCAGCATGCGAATAGGCTCACATGTTCCCTTTTAAAAACGATCGCAAAACTCCGGCCTCAAACCTCTGCTCATCCTGTTAATGCTCTCTTTCCACTTACCAAGAAAATCAGTTGAAAGCAGCATCTTTGATCGTCTCTGGTTTCTCTGCTCTTCGTGTCTCTGCTTTCCGTATTTCTCATCGTCTCTGTTTTCTCACCTCAAAGTTGCCGCTCACCTCACAGTGATGTGCCTTCTGTGCCGACTACTGTCCCCTCGCTCCAAACTAGTTTCCTTTGTGTGCTGTGACCGATACACCAGAAATGTTGTGAGTTATTTATTTATTTTTTAAGTGCATTCGCTTACTTTGAGGGAGGGTGAGAGGCAGAAAGAGGGCCAGAAAGAGAATCCCGAGCAGGCTCCGCTCTGTCAGCCCGGAGCCCCTCGTGGAGCAACGTGAGGCTGGAACTCGGGAACCTTGAGATCTTGACCTGAAATCGAGAGTGGGACGCTTAACCAACTGGGCCACCCAGGCGCCCCGAACACGCAGTGGGTTAAACGCCCATTGATTTTCTCCCAGTTCTTTGGAAATCTGACACGGACCCCCTGGGTTAAAATTAAGGAGCGGGCAGGGATACATCCTTTTCTGGAAGATCTTGGAGAGAATTCATTTCCTTCCCTTTTCTGGCTTCTAGCGTTTGCCCACATTCCTTGGTTCCTAGCTCCCCTTCCTCCATCTACAAAGGTTTTGGCGTTGGTTGTATTTCTTTGGCTATTTCTTCCACAGTCACATATCCTGACCGGAGCTGGGAATGATTGTTCCCTCTTAAGGACCATGTGATGAGCATGGGCTCACCTAGGTAATCTCCCCATCACAATTTAGTCACTTCTGCAACGTGCCCTTTCTCATGTAATCTACCATACCCTTAGAATCCGGGGATTAGAGGGGCGCCTGGGTGGCGCAGTCGGTTAAGCGTCCGACTTCAGCCAGGTCACGATCTCGCGGTCCGGGAGTTCGAGCCCCGCGTCGGGCTCTGGGCTGACGGCTCGGAGCCTGGAGCCTGTTTCCGATTCTGTGTCTCCCTCTCTCTCTGCCCCTCCCCCGTTCATGCTCTGTCTCTCTCTGTCCCAAAAATAAATAAAAAACGTTGAAAAAAAAAATTAAAAAAAAAAAAAAAAAGAATCCGGGGATTAGGAAATGAGGGATATTCTGTCAACCATGCCTCCCTCCCCACCCCCAGTGTTCTTACTGAAACTACCAAAGATTTCATTGATGAGGACGCTGCTGTGTATTAATCCTTGTTTTGCTGTACTTTGTCTCTCCATATGACAGTGGTGAGAAACTCTCCTTTCTCGAATCCCTTAATGTATCTTTTTGTTGTTATTGTTGTTGAGAGAGAGAGAGAGAGAGAGAGAGAGAGAGAGAGAGAGAGAAAGCAAGTGGGGTTGCGACAGAGTGAGAGGGGGAGAGAGAATCCCAAGGAGGCTCTGTCAGTGCAGTCATCCATTTCCATGACTGCATCCGAGCTTCTATATGCTGATGGTCACATTTCGTAGTCTCCTCTTGAGGCCAGACCTTTATGTCTGACAGTCATATCTTTTAAAATTGTTATATCTCCAGGCCCTATTTTTTCAGTTTTCTTGAGATATAATTGACGACTGGGAATGTATGTATTGAAGGTGTACATTGTGAAATGATCACCACACTCGAGCTAAATAACCTATCCATCATCTCACGCCATTACCATTTGTTTTAAGAACTACCTTCGTAGCTGATTTCAAGTACATTACAGCATTATTAATAATACTCACCATGCTGTATATTAGATCTCCAGAACTCATTCGTCTTGCATAAAAGGAAGTTTGTATCCATTGATCAAGATTTCATTTTCCTCTCCCTCCTGCCCCTGGCAATCAGCATTCTACTGTTTGCTCCTATGAGTTTGACTATTTTATTTATTTATTTTTTTATTAAATTTTTTTTTTCAACGTTTATTTTTATTTTTGGGACAGAGAGAGACAGAGCATGAACGGGGGAGGGGCAGAGAGAGAGGGAGACACAGAATCGGAAACAGGCTCCAGGCTCCGAGCCGTCAGCCCAGAGCCCGACGCGGGGCTCGAACTCACGGACCGCGAGATCGTGACCTGGCTGAAGTCGGACGCTTAACCGACTGCGCCACCCAGGCGCCCCGAGTTTGACTATTTTAAATTCCACATCAGTGAGAGTATGTAGTGTGTGTTTTTATGTGTCTGCTTTATTTCACTTAGCAGAACAGTAATTAAGACAGTGGATATAGACCAGTGGAATAGAATAGAGAGGCCAGAAATAAATCCACACATTTACTGAGCTCATAAGGGTGCCAGCAATGCATAATGGGAAGAGGAGAGTCTCTTCAATAAATGTTGACGGAAGGGGCACCTGGTTGGCTCAGTTGATTACGCGTCTGATTTTGGCTCAGGTCATGATCTCATGGTTCGTGAGTTGGAGCCCCGCAATGGGCTCTGCACTGACCGCGTGAAGCCTGCTTGGGATTGTCTCTCTCCCTCTCTCTTTGCCCCTTCCCACTGGCTCTCGCTCTCCCAAAATAAATAATCAACTTAAAAAAAAAATAAATGGTGATGGGAAATCTGGATATCCACATGCAGAAATGAAATTGGACTTTTATCTCCCATCAAATGAAAAAAAATCAACTCAAAATGAAGGAAAGACTTAAATATAACACCTGGAATGATAAAACCACTGGAAGAAAACTGGTAAAAAGCTTCTTTGTATTGGTTATTACAGTGATTTGTTTTTTTGATCATGACACCAAAATTATAGCAAAAATTCCCCAATGACTTCTGCCCAGCAAACAAAACCATCAAAACGGTGAAAAGGCTACCTATGAAATGCAGGGAAATATCTGCAAACCATATATCTGGTAAGAAATGAATATTTGAATATCTTAAAGGACTCCCAACAACTCAATAGAAAACAAAATTAAAAAAAACAACCCAACCTGGGGCGTCTGGCTGGCTCTTTCAATTCTTGATCTTGTAGTTGTGAGTTCGAGCCCCATGCTGGGTGTAGAGATTTTTTTTTTAAGTTTATTTATTTCTGAGAGAGAGAGAGAGAGAGTGGGGGAGGGGCAGAGACACAGGGACAGAAGGATCCAAAGCCGGCTCTGCACGGACAACAGTGAACCTGATGCAGGGCTCGAAGTCACGAACCGTGAGATCATGACCTGACGTGACATCTGACGCTTAAGCAACTGCGCCATCCAGGTGCCCCTAAAATTAAATTCTTAAAAACAAAACAAAAGAAACCTGATTAATAAATGGGCAAAGGAACTGAACGAACAATTCTCAAAAACATACAAGTAACTAACAGGTGCATGAAAAGTTTCTCAGTGTTACGAATCGTTGGCGAAAGTCAAATCAAAACCACAATGAGCTATCACTTTACAACTGTTAGAATGGCTATCATCCAAAAGAAAAGTGTTGGTAAGGATGAGGAGAAAAGGAAACTCGGGTGCACTGTTGGTGGGAATGTACATTGGCAAAGTAATTGTGGCAAACAACATGGAACCTTCTCAAAAAGTTAACAGTAGAATTACCGTATGATCCAGAAATATCACTTCTGGGTCTATATCCAAAGTAAATGAAAACAGGATCACTAAAAAAAACATCTGTAGTATTTATGTTAATTGCAGGGTTCACAAAATCCCAGATAGGAAACATCTACGTGTCCTTTGATGGACAAATAGATAAACACCTCGTGTGTGTGTGTGTGTGTGTGTGTGTGTGTGTGTGTTGTGTAAGTATCTGTTGGCTTATACTTTGTTTAACACATTGTATATATTTGTATTTTATACACGTGCGCACACGTGTGCCAAGGAATATTATTCAACCTTTAAAAAAGAAGTGAGTTCTGACATTTGTGATAAGCAAGGATAAACCTGCATCCCATTTATAGTGGATTTCTCCCAGGGACCTCAAACTCAGCATGTTCGAAAGGGAATTCATCACTCTCTACCCCTATCACTCTAAATCAGTTACTGCTGATTTCGTATTCCCTCAATGGTACCTAACTGCCCCAGACATAAAGTTTTACAATATTCTTGGCAATGTTCTCTTCCAGGCCAGCCACTTCTTTTTTATGAAATTTTTTTTAGTGCTTATTTTCAAGAGACAGAGAGAGACAGAGTGCGAGCAGGGGAGGGGCAGAGCGAGAGGGAGACACAGAATCCGAAACGGGCTCTAGGCTCCGAGCTGTCCGCACAGAGCCCGATGTGGGGCTCAAACCCACGAACCGTGAGATCATGACCTGAGCTGAAGTCGGACACTTAGCCGACTGAGCCACCCAGGCGCCCTGGCACCAACGACTTCTGATCAGCAACGCTACGCGTCCTCCTTTTTCTCAGGGCTCTTGTCTGTTTCCATTTCTACTGCTGCTGACTGTTGCCTTTACCTCAGTGTTTCATCTCAACACTTCTCAAGATTCCTACAAAGGCAGTAATGCGTCTCTGTCCCCAATCTTTTCTCCATGCCTTAGCCGGGGGGATCTGTTTAAAACTTATCTTCTTGACGTCCGTCCACTGGTTTTTGCAGCACCTTCAGTATAAAATCCAAGCTTCTTAAATGCAAAACATACTAGGAAGGGAAAATGGTATACAGAGAATAAGACTTTTTGCCATCTCTGGATTTGAAAATTATTTTAAAATATTCACTGCCTGAGTAGCTAGTCTTCTTATTAAACATTGTTTAAACACATTATTTATGTATGTATTTTTAAGCCTGCTCTACATCCCACACGGGGCTCGAACTCACTACCCCGAGATTAAGAGTTGCATATCCTTCCCGCTGAGCCAGCCAGGGGCCCCCTGAAAATTGTTTGACTTTAAATCCTTGGGCATGTCAAGTTTTCTGTAATTACCCGTTCCCATCTCTGTGTTGGAGATCTGTCTATGTCAGCACATTAAGAGATATGTGATTCTCTTTCATTTTTGCTATTACACACTATGTTCATGTTCTGGCATAGAAAGACGTTTCGGGTCACCTGGGTGGCTCAGTCAGTTAAGGGTCTGGCTCTTGGTTTTGGCTGAGGTCATGATTTCACAGTGTGTGGGATTGAGTCCCATGTCGAGCTCCACGCTGGCAGCATGGAGCCTGCTTGGGATTCTCTCTCTCTCTCTCTCTCTCTCTCTCTCTCTC
>NW_024420442.1:1237898-1253602 GCF_014898765.1 Herpailurus yagouaroundi | reverse complement strand
TCTCTCTCTCTCTCTCTCTCTCTCTCTCTCTCTCTCTCTCTCTCTCCTCCTCCCCCGCTTGTGTGCGCTCTCTCTCAACATAAATAAGCATGAAGAAACAAAAGAATCATGGACGGGAAAGGATCATCATCCAAAAAGAAAAAAAAAGACATTTAGGTGTTACTCTTGTACAAACGCCATGTTGTGAACACGTGTGAACAGTTCTCCGTGGTAGTTGACGGTGGGTAGTATTCCAATGACATCGACTGTTGTCGCCCATAATGGACATTGTCCATTTACTTGTTTGTCTCTCTCAGTGGTTAAGAAGTTCCTGACGAGGAAGAAATGTATCTTACGGTTTGTGTATACTGAGAGTAAAGCAGAGACTAGGTACTACGTATTTAAAATTTTTTTTTCAACGTTTTTTATTTATTTTTGGGACAGAGAGAGACAGAGCATGAACGGGGGAGGGGCAGAGAGAGAGGGAGACACAGAATCGGAAACAGGCTCCAGGCTCCGAGCCATCAGCCCAGAGCCTGACGCGGGGCTCGAACTCACGGACCGCGAGATCGTGACCTGGCTGAAGTCGGACGCTTAACCGACTGCGCCACCCAGGCGCCCCTAGGTACTACGTATTTATAAGCGACCTGCCAAATGAATGAGTCTGGACTCTTTCACTAAACAAGGACTATGTCCTCACTGTCCCAAAGGCTTCTGTACCTTTCTTAACTGTGGTCATGATCCATCACGTGAGTCCTTATACAGAGGCCCCCTGAATCTTGCGACTGGGGCCATATTTCTCTACCTGTCGCTTAAGAGACCCTTTGTTAAAGGGGTTTGAGCGTGCTTTGGAAGGTGCCACCGCTTAAAATCATCATTTCTTCCCCATTCTTTACAGACCCGTCCACTTCCATTTCCTGCACCCTGCGTCTTGGGATCCACGCATCCTTGAACCGTGTCGCTGTGGCCTCCTCCGTGCAGGTAAGGTAATATAAGACCTAGATGTCGGCTAATTTTCTGACTATAATTACTTGTTCCTTGTCTGTAAAACGAAGATGATATCTATCGCTTATCTCCCCCGCTGTGCACGTAGGGAGAAATAATTAGAATATCCTCGGAGACTTTCAGACACTGGCGCCGCGTGTATCGCATGAGTCACCCGTGAAAAGGGGCTATCTTCATAAATCCCTAGGGGCGCGGGCACGTGTGCCCCACCAACCCGTTATTCTCGGACCCTCCAGGTCTGAGACTGGATCTCATTCTCTTGGTACGGCCCGTACTTGGTTCTCATGTCCAACTATATGTGCGTTAAATCAGTTCCGTGGATCTCCTACTTAAATAGGTAGGACCGATGTTTGTTGCGCATGATTGGGTATGCCAAGTTCTGCAGCATTGTTTCTTTCCGTCGGTGACGCACTTCACTCCGTGAGTGCCTCGTGGGTGTCAGCCATCGCGCTGGATGCTGTTGATACAGTTGTGAGCGAGACAAGAGTACCCCTGCTATTGTGGGATTTTGGTCTAGGGATCTCACAGCCGGGAAATTTGCAAGGGGCTGTGAGGGTCTGACTCTTCCTCCTGCTCTACTCGAACACAAGGAACTTTCAGTCCCTTTGTCCCTAGGACAGACTTGGTGGTTAGGCCTCACCAAACAACGTCCCACCTGACGAAAGGGCGTTGGTGAACACTTCCCACGCAGAGCTTGGCAAAGGCAAAGGAAAGCCATTCTCTTGTACTGTACGTCACGGTTCGTACCGGTACAGAATATGTTCCTCTAGAACCATTCCTCTCCGTTAGTCCTCACAAGGCCCTACTGTTTATTGAGGCAACTTAATTTTCGTCTTTCAGCGCCTCTTATTCATTTCCGTGCTTTAGCCTGAAACCTTCAATGACCCTCTGTTTCCCATCAAAATGAACTCGTCGCTGTCTAACCGCTTGCTACATTTTTTCCCATTTCGCGGCCTTGTTTCCTTGAGCTTGGCCTTCAGCCTCTTATCCTTATCCTTTGTTAACTATCGCCAAACTAATTTTTGTTTCCTCTCGTCCATATTTTCCCAGTAAGATTGGAAACACTTGGAGGGCCCGTTCCACATTTTTTATCCTTCTCACTATTAAGTACACAACCGGAGATCAATAGAGAACTTTGCTACTTTAGGGCCATATCATTTAAATGCCACTGGTAAATACACGAATGGGTGGGAGATGCTGAAGTCAAACAAATGAGGTCGAGCCTGTGTTTTTGTTAACAGGTTATTGTTTGGAACATTCCAAGATGGCGTCCATGTGCCCGGTACTGTCCTAGATTCTGGTGACTCACGGATGTTTAAAAATGGCTTATTGGGGCGCCTGGGTGGCGCAGTCGGTTGAGCGTCCGACTTCAGCCAGGTCACGATCTCGCGGTCCGTGAGTTCGAGCCCCGCGTCGGGCTCTGGGCTGATGGCTCGGAGCCTGGAGCCTGTTTCCGATTCTGTGTCTCCCTCTCTCTCTGCCCCTCCCCCGTTCATGCTCTGTCTCTCTCTGTCCCAAAAATAAATAAACGTTGAAAAAAAAATTTTAAAAATGGCTTATTGCCCTCAAGAGTCTCATGGTCTCGTTAGACAGCGTAGAGGCTAACAAATAAATACGGTATCTTGTGGTGCCTGCCATAATGGAGAGGTATGCTGGGGGTGTTATGACAGTTCAGGGAGGCTGGCCTTCATCTCCCTCAGCATGGGCAGGGAAGGCTTCACAGAGGAAGTCAGGCCGGAGCTGACTTTTGCAGGAGGTATATCACGTAAGTCATACTCATATCGGACACATTGAATCCCAAGGGCTTCTGAGATCTCTGACCAAACCAAGCACCGATAACTTCTATCAGGTCCAACCTGAGGGGGAGGAATATAGTGTCCCCGTGGGAGTATTTAGATGCCTCCTCACCCTTGTCCTAACGTCAGCGCAGTTCGGCACCGAGTAACCGGAAAGAGTTTTGTTTTTTTTTTTTTTTTTTTTTTTTGCATTTCCAGAATCTGAGCTACCTGTCACTTCTCAGCTGCCAGGCCCTTTGGATTAGGTGCCAGTTTAACATGATAGGGGTTTGAAGCCTTCAGAGTGCACGGATTCGGCATCTCAGGTTCTTATTGCTTGGCTAAACTTCTTTTTTTTTTTTTAATAAGAATATCTTTTTTTTTGTTGTTAACATTTATTTATTTTTGAGACAGAGAGAGAGCATGAACAGGGGAGGGTCAGAGACAGAGGGAGACACAGAATCGGAAACAGGCTCCAGGCTCCGAGCTGGCAGCGCAGAGCCCGACGCGGGGCTCGAACCCCCGGACCGCGAGATCGTGACCCGAGCCGAAGCCGGACGCTTAACCGACTGCGCCACCCAGGCGCCCCATGCTTGGCTAAACTTCTTTGCCAGCAACAAACCTCTCTAACGCTAAATAGTCACGATCACCCCTTCGTCTAGGAAGAAACACAACTATGGACTGTACAAGGCAAGGGAAATTACCTTGGCGTAGCTCCCTTCTCAAAGAACAAAACTGTATACAATTCCTGCCTTATTTCACTCCTCCGTGTGGGTTAATATGCGGGGAAACTGTTCCGCTGATTACAAATGCATACTTTGAGGCATTGCTAAGAAAGCAACCTTTTGAAGTTCAGCTGCATTAGGCAGGGGGCCCGAGTTCACGCTTCCAGACCTTTGGGGACTGCTACCCTACCTACTCGGGAGGCAGTTCATCTCTGGTTGATGCCTGAAATTGGCTATTGGCCTCCCAGAAGCAGCAGGACAATCGAGAGAATCCAAGGAGCATCTTCACTTTTGGCTGGACTTGTGGGAGAGCAGGTGGTTGGGACTAATTAAGGTCTGATTCCTGGTGGCCTCTCACCAACGTAATCATGTGCCTTCCGCCACTAATGAATCTCATACTCGTGTTGGGCTCTTTAAATCATTGAAGAAAGCCTTGGCCACGGCGATGTGTCTTGTATCACGCTCAGCAATGACCTGCTGGGCCCTCTGGTCCCAGAACTCGACTTTTCACGACCGAGGACATTTTTAATCACCTGCACGTTCAACCTCGCTCCGGACTCTGGGGCCGGCTCTGAGGTAGTGAGATTTTTGAGGTGCCCTAGGGCAGTGGCTTAGCATGGGAGGCATTATATTTGATCACGGTTTGATCTCGTCTATCAGTCTAATAATGGAGATTCTCCTTTGCTTCTGTGACAAACACCTGTTCCTATACCCTAGTCCTTATCTATGGGTTTCTGTATTAGACACTTAGCCTTGAATCTTTTGGCCCCAGGTTCCAACCTTGTCCTTCCTCTAGCCCCCGTCCAAATTTGAGCTGTGTCCCAGGCTTTAGCCCGGTGGGTTGCTCTCTGTTAAGTGCTGCCAGGCAGATAGTTCCTGGATGTGTAATGATGTGTCCCATCTGTAGGTCAGACTAACCGGTGTCTTCTGACTTCTGGATGGTCCTCATGCGGACATTCAGCTTACGTCCACCAGCTCTGTGTCCAAGTGTTGAGTCCTTGTGCTTTTCCATCCCTGTCTCTTTTTTAATTTTATTTCAGTTTTCAGCTTTCATTGTTTTATTTTAGAGAGCATGCATGGGGAGAGGGGCAGAGAGAGAGAGAGAGAGAGAGAGAGAGAGAATGAAGCTTAAGCAGGCTCAATGCTCCGCGTGGAGCCTGAAGCGTGGCTCGATCCCAAGACCTTGGGATCATGACCTGAGCCAAAATCAAGAGCTGGACGCTCAACCAACCGAGCCACCCAGGCGCCGACTCTCTCTCTTTTTTCAAAGTCTGTCAGCACGCAAGCACGTTATTTGTTTTCTTTGCCTCTTAGTAGCTCTCATCACCAGGGTTGTTCTCCAAAATTCTCTCAAAGACTGGCTAGGAGATAACACGGTCTTACCTGCCCACATATTGCTTGCTGACCTCAAAGTCAAAGCCATAGACCCAGTCTGTTTAAAGCTTTTACTCCTAACAACATTGGGACCTTGAAACGTGGGCGTTCAAAGAGAAAAGTTCTTATAGCCTTTCTCTGTAATTCCCAACAACCTTGTTGGTATGCTGCATTGACTTACGTTCCTCTATTTGTCCCCTAATTTTTCACCATATTTCCAATTCCTTCTTTTCTGTTTGGTTTTTTTTTTTTTTTAAAGCTTGTTTCTTTTGAGAGAGCGAGTGAACAAGGGAGAGGCAGAGAGAGGCAGGGACAGAGAGGATCGGAAGCAGGCTCTGCGCCGACAGCAGCGAGCCCAATGCAGGGCTCAGACTCATGAACGGTGAGATCATGACCTCAGCTGAAGTCAGACGCTTCACCCAGTGAGCCACCCGGGCACGCCCTTCCTTGTTTTGTTTGATAAAACCTTGCTTCAGCGACCATCCCTTGTCCTAGAAAATGTATATGTTCGTTCAACAAGGGGAGAGGAGCAGGGGGAGAGTGAGAGAGAGAGAGCATCTTAAGCAGGGTCCGTGCTGAGCATAGACTCGGGGGCTCGATCCCACGACCCTGGGATTAGGAGCTGAGCTGAAAGCAAGAGTCAGACACTCCACTGACCGAGCCACCCAGGCGCTCCGGAGGCAGCTTTTTTTAGGAGGTGGTTTTGATGCTTCGAAGTGAATACCACGATGGAGTCAGGAATGTCAGTCTCCGAAGGAAGAGCATTCCAGAAAAGGAGAACAACTGGTGTGAGCGTTGTAAGACAGTTACAAGTTGGCAGTTTTGAAGGCAGAAGGGCACCTCGACGAAGCCTAGTGGATGGGAGTTGTATAAATAAGGTCAGGGAAGTAGAATTAACCGGACTTGTCCACGGGCTAGGTACTGGGGTGCAATGGAGGATATACGATGGATATACGATGACTCCTAGAGTTTTGCTTGGCCGTTGTGTACATTTGGCAACGCTGCTTTCGGAAACGGGGAAGAGCGGTGACGAATTTGGAAAGGGAGAGGGAGGGATGGGGAGAAATTGGTAACTGTCTATGGACATTTCGTTTAAAGCGCCGGCATTCTACACACATGTAAGGCAGTGGTTTCGGAGTAGAGATACAGATTTGACGATGCTCAGTAAATAGAGTGTAGTTGAATCCTTGGGGTGGCATCGGATTACGTAGAGGGCGTTACAGTTCTGTTAGAGAGTGGTGCCTAGGTCTGAGCCTTCGGACAGTGTCACTTCAAGAAATCCAGCCGAGGGGTATCCAGCAGTGTGGATTGAGTAGACGCGTCCATTAGGAGGACACGGTATTAAGGAAGGCGCACGACTCTGCCAAACACTACTGACAAATCGAGGACTTTGCTACGTGAATGTCGTTGCTGACCTTGACCATAGCCGGTGACTTTGACCATAGCCGTTTCAGTGATAAAATGTTGTCATAAGCCTGAGCGGACCAGGTTGAACAGAGAATGGGATGTGAAGGGCAGGATACCCAACTCTTTGAAGAAATCGTACTGGGAAATTGATGAGGGCAATAGAACCTAATACAGAAGGGTTTGGAAGGTTAAGGCTTGCTTTTTTTTTTAATGTTTATTTATTTTTGACAGAGAAAGAGCGAGAGAGAGAGACAGAGCATGAGCAGGGGAGGGGCAGAGAGAGAGGGAGACACAGAATCGGAAGCAGGTTCCAGGCTCCGAGCCGTCAGCACGGAGCCCGACGTGGGGCTCGAACCCACGGACCGCGAGATCGTGACCTGAGCCGAAGTCGGACGCTCAACCGACTGCGCCACCCAGGCGCCCCGAGGCTTGCTTCTTTTGAAAGACAGGAGACACTGTCCTGTTTGTCTGCAGACAAGTATAATCCAGTCGGGTTGCAGAAGACATAATGATAGGCTTGAAATTCCTTTTTTAATTTTTGTTGTTATTAGAGAGAGAGAGAGACGGAGTGTGTGAGCAGGGGAGGGGGGGCAGGCACCCCAAGGGCTGAAATTCTTGAGCAGGGAAGAGAGACTGGGGTCTAGGGCGCGAGGACACGGGTTAGATGAGAGCAAGTCTGAAGGTGCAATCAAGGCAAGATAAAAGGCGACCTCTTGTCTTCAGCCTGTGGGCATTTTCTTATGACCCCTTTCCAACATCCTTTACTAGGACTTCGACTGTCGTAGTTTATCTGGATGTTCAAAGTCCAAGCTTTGAGCACAGAAATTCTAGAGCGGAGGGAAGATCACGCAGGGCTTCAAGAATCACTTCAAATGATTCTTTTAAGTTTATTTATTTTGAGAGAGAGAGAGAGGAGTTTGGCAGGTGTATTGAACTAGAATTAACAGGTAACAGTGTGTCGATTGAACATGGACAACGTGATGATTTGCTACATGTACATGATTTGATACGTGTACGTATGCATGTATTTTTTGTGTCTGATGAGAATAGTTAGATCTTACTCTCTTTTTTTTTTAGTTTATTTATTTATTTTGACAGAGCGTGAGAGAAGGTGGAGGGGCAGGGAGAGAGACAGAGAGAGACAGAGGGAGAAAGGGAATCCCAAGCAGGCTCCGTGCTGTCCGCACAGAGCCCGATGTGGGGCTTGAACTCCCGAACGGTGAGATCATGACCTGAGCCGAAATCAAGCGTCAGACGCTCAACCGACGGAGCCACCCAGGCAGGCGCCCCTTAAGATCTACTCTTGCAGCAACTTTTCGAGGATACAAAAAACGGAGCGGGAAGACCCCAGGCGGGTTTTTAGTAGGAGATGAAGTGACGTGGTTTACCTTGGAAGGTGATGATTCTTGCGGTTGTGTATTGAGTAGATGGGAGGAGGCAAGAATGGAAGCTGAGTGCTCCCAGAGGAGACTGCTGGAATATTTTAGGGGGAGGGTGGTCACTTGTGACTGTCGGTGTGATGGCAGTGGGGATAAAGTGTAGTTGATGGACGTGAGAGTCAGGCCAAATCCGTTCCATGATCTGACGCAACGTTACTACTGCCCCAATGACAGGAAAATGGGTTTAATGAGAAGAAATAAGCACGTCTTTAAAATGTGAGTTGCTAATCCATAACGGTGAGACAATTGCGCGCTAAGGAAATGACTTATATAAAAGCACGTGGCACACAGTGGGTGCTCGATTAAAAAGTGTTAAAACTAGGGGCGCCTGGGTGGCGCAGTCGGTTAAGCGTCCGACTTCAGCCAGGTCACGATCTCGCGGTCCGTGAGTTCGAGCCCCGCGTCGGGCTCTGGGCTGATGGCTCAGAGCCTGGAACCTGCTTCCGATTCTGTGTCTCCCTCTTTCTCTGACCCTCCCCTGTTCATGCTCTCTCTCTGTCTCAAAAATAAATAAATGTTAAAAAAAATTAAAAACAAAACTGTCTTAAAACTTAACTCACAGGGTAAATGGTTTGTTTTGTATGGGGGGGGGTACTTTGAGAGTCTACAAAAATAACCTGAAGCCACTGTGTGGAGTATTTCAAATTAAGGGATGGTTTCCACATCATGAAAACAACTGCAAACTTATTTGCCGCTCAGGTGTCTTTCTGCATGGTTGTCTTCCAAGGGATAAGCGCACACACACGCGTGATCATTAAAATTGATGCTGCTCATGCATGCATGCTGTAGCACACGTACCGAAGGCTCTGCCCGTTCATAATTCTGTCCTTTGGAATTTAAAGAGCAAGGCAGGCTTTTCCTCCGGCCTTGAGACATGACCCATTCGTCGGGACTGGGCAAAGCAAGTTGTTTATATTAGAACGGGTCCAAGTGTTGGCTTAGTCCCGAAGCCTAGCCATTACCACGCTAGACACTGTGATTCTCCGGATTTTAAAAGACCACTGTCATAATTGGTGATCGTAGGAAACTGCACAGCGTTACTCGGAGAAAAACCCAGACTGTTGAGATTACAGAGCACGTCTATGGTCAGACTAGGATTGACGTTTCTCCAGTGTGTGCTTGGGGGACCGTGGGGTTATAATAGAGGGTTTGTGTTCGAGAATATTGGGAAAGCGTGCAGGCAACGTTGGCTGGGGGCTAGATCGTGGAAAGTTTTTTATTTTATTTATTTTTTCAAATGATTCTTTTAAGTTTATTTATTTTGAGAGAGAGAGAGAGAGAGAGCGTGAGCGAGAGGGCCAGAGCAGGGGAGGGGCAGAGAGAGAAGGAGGGGAAGAGGAAGAGGGAACCTCAGGCTGGCTTTGCACCACCAGCATGGAGCCTGATGCGGGGCTCAAACTGCCGAACTGTGAGACCATGACCTGAGCCGAAATCAAGAGTCAGATGCTTAACAGCCTGAGCCACCCAGGCCTCCCACCGAGAGCTTTTTAGACTTAACTAATGAATTTGGACTTAATCCTAATTGCAGCAGGGATCCACTTGAGAATTTTAAGCAGGGGATTTTGAACATGATTTTCTTTCAACTTCCTGAGTATAGGACTTCGCTTTGCTTACCGTAAGCACCGGAGAGATAAAGCCCCTCCGTGGGCCTTTTTTAACGCTCAGCCCTGGTGGCTGCTTAATATATTTTCTTGCTTCTCAAACCTCATCTCTTATTCTATTGAATTTGGTGATGATTTACTGAATGCCTCTCATGAGAAAGGCTCTGTGCTAGGCACTTTGTTGTTTTGTAGCGATCTCAGGTCTAAATCCTCCGGCAGTCGGAGTTCTGAAAAAGTTATCTTGAATAGGATCTTCTATCTTTAAATGCTCAGATTTCGTTTTCTGGCAGGGGGTTATTTTGTGGCTCACATGATTAACCCAGGGCCGCTAGATCCTTCCCATGACTCTTCGCAGTCACCCCTGCCAGTTTAATATTGCTTCTAGGAACGAGTCCAAATGCTTTGGATTGACTTACCGGGTCTTCACAAATCTGGCCTCAACCCGCCTTTGGGGCTTGTTTTTTTCTACTCGTGAACTCTCACCCCCGTGTGTTCTACATTCAACTTCTCCTAACCAGATTACATAGAGAACTTGACTGTGTGATCTTGACTTCCCCTTCGGAGATCACGGTATTTCGTATCTCTGTACTTTCGTATGCCGTTGCAATTGATGAGGACGTCATACTCATTTTCTTGGGACCGAAGATAAATCCAATATTTCAAGCTCATGTTCTTTTTTTTTTTCTTTTTTTTTTTAATTTTTTTAACGTTTATTTATTTTTGAGACAGAGAGAGACAGAGCATGAACGGGGGAGGGGCAGAGAGAGAGGGAGACACAGAATCGGAAGCAGGCTCCAGGCTCTGAGCCATCAGCCCAGAGCCCGACGCGGGGCTCGAACTCACAGACCGCGAAATCGTGACCTGAGCTGAAGTCGGACGCTTAGCTGACTGAGCCACCCAGGCGCCCCTCAAGCTCATGTTCTTCAAAAATTATAAATTATTTCCAAACAGGAACTATGGAAGGTTTGCTTCTATTTCTCTTCTTTTTTTTTTTTTTTTTTTTTTTTGGATTTTTTAATTAAAAAAATTTTTTTTTCAGAGAGAGAGAGTGCAAGTGCGTCAAGGACAGAGAGAGAGAATACCATGAGGGGCAGAGAGTGAGCTAGAGAGAGGGAGAGAGAAACAGGGCTCACCCATCGTGGGGCTCATGCTCACCCGACGCGGGGCTCGAACACACGGACCGTGAGATCATGACCTGAGCCGAAGTCAGATGCTTAACAATTAAGCCACCCAGGCACCCTAATTTAAACATTTTTAAACGTGGATTTTTATGTCACATTTTATAATAAAACCTAAACATATCTGAGCTTAATATATTTTGTTCTTAATAAAATAAAAATAAAGGTGCCTGGCTAGCTCAGTCCATAGAGCATGTGACACTTGATCACGGGGTTGTGAGTTCGAGCCCCACGTCGGGTGTGGAGATTACTTTTTTTTTTTCCTTTTTAGTGTTTATGTTTTTGAGAGGGACAGAGAGAGAGAGAGAGAGAGAGGCAGAGGGAGAAGGTGACAGAGGAACCAAAGTGGGCTCGTGCTGACAGCAGCAAGCCCGATGCGGGGCTCGAACCCACGAACCGTGAGATCTTTACCTGAGCCCAAGTCAGACACTTAACCAACCACACCAGCCAGGCGCTCCTGTCTCTCTTCTTCCATCCAGGGCCTTGCTGGGCAGCTGGCAGATAGGAAGTGGCTAAGCCGCGTCAGGTAAATGAATGTACGTGCAGAAAACGTAAACTCATTTTGTGCATAGCCTAACCCAAGCAGAATCAGGGTAATGCGTTTGCCGGGGGGGGGGGGGGAGAGGGGGGGGGGGTTGCTGCAGTCGGCATGGAAAGGGGGAGGATGTGTGGGGAGAGCCCGCAAGCCAGTGGGTAGAATTTTTGATTATCTACTGTTTTAGATCGTCTGCCTCACCTCTTCACTCCATTGGCGTGTATAATTGAGAGCAAGGATCTTCTGCTTAATTGGCTTCTCTGGTTAACCAGTAGTGGACTGGAAAGCTTGCTGCTTTTTGGTGGAAAACAAACCAAAACAAAACCAAAAAAACAAAAAAGCCCAAAACACCCCGTCTACCATATGGTCAATATTATTTTTCATCAGTGCCGTACGTAAGCCAAAAAATCAACCTCTTTACGATTTCAGGAGCCATCAGTGTTGTAAATACTAATCTATTTTCAAATCCGGGATGATTTAGGAAATAGATATTATGAGCTTGTACTTCGTGCCAAGCCTTGCGGAGGATACAGGCTGAGGGAGACCTGCTGAGGGGACGGGCACCTTCTGGGTGCGTTGGGAGAAATTCGTGACGGACGTCGCTCCCATGCTGGCACTTGAAGGAGGCTTCAGGCTTAGGTCATGGAGAATGGAAGGGTCAGAGATCCAGGGCGACTTGGAAAGTATGAAGCAGCAAGGCTTAAGGAACAGGTTGCAATCTGGGATTCGCTGTGGCTATGGAATGGGGATTAATACGGCGGTGAGGGCTTCAGAGCTATTGCAACAGGAGACAAAGCTGGAACGTTTAGGGGGTCAGTTTCACGAATGTGGACTTTATCTTGTAGGCAGCTGAATCTGGGAAGACTCCATTAGATCCTTGGTTTAAGCAGATCTCTCCCGCAGATGTATAAAGGATGTGTTTGAAGGGAGAGACAGTGAGGTGGCTGCTTTTGTAGCCGATTCATCCATCCATTCGTTGATTCACTCCTTCATTCACCAGGCATTAAATGGGCACCAGTTTGGACAGGCACTGTTCTGGCCTGGAGAAATGGCAGGATGAAAGGAGTGGGAAAGAGTGGTGACCACAGAAAAGAGAAATCAGGGATCCAGATGGAATGTCAACGTTGCCAGCTCGGGAGCATGCTGAGTCCGTGTGGAATATTGACGGCCTTTGCCAGAGGGAGGCGTGGGTCAGCGGCCGGTCACTGGTGTGGGGATAATGGGCAGAACATCCGATGGGACCCTATATCCTCAGATTGCGTGGCAGTCCTGAAAGGATGCATCCTTAAGTGTGGGGCACAGGAGGTGCGTTTCAAATGCCACCAGGACTGCGGGAAGGACTGGACTTTGGTCCGATGTGACATTCTAGTTGCCTTCTATTGGCTGTCGGAAAGGGCAGCGTATCTCAAAAATCTGCATGTATCTGTGCAACATCGGGTGGAGGTCTAGATGGAGGTTGAGAGGATTTTTCTGGATTTGGTTATTGGTTTCAGGGGTGATCTAAAGGCATGAGTACCTGTGAGGCCGTTAATACCATTGACTGCAGATGTCTTTCCACGTATTTATGTCTCTGCCTCCTCTGCCACGCAAAGTGGTTGAAAATAGATAAACTCTGGTCAGGAGAATAATGGTGCCCTGAAGCTGTCTGTGTCCCCTGTTCGGCACTTGTCAATATGTTATTTTATGTAGCAAGGGGCGGGTGTGTAAGGCTGCAGAGGGAATTAAGGCTGTTGATCGGATGGCCTTGAAGAGATTATTTTCCATTGCCGACGTAGACTCCACCTTGAACCCGGAAGAGGGAAGCAGAAGAAACAGAGTCAGAGAGGGCGTCACGGGAAACGCTTGAGCAACCCTTTTCCAGCTCTGGACATGGAAGTCGGCCACAGGCAAAGGAAGGCAGGCAGCCTGTATCAGCCGGCAAGGGCCAGGAAAGTCATTCTCCCATAGAACCTCCAGGAAGCAATGCAGCCTTGTCCACAACTTGATTTTGTTTGTTTGTTTGTTTGTTTGTTTATTCCATGTTTATTTTTATTGTTTGAGAGTAAGAGAGCGCGAGAGAGCGGGGGTAGGGATAGACAGAGAGAGGGGGGGACAGAGGGTCCGAAGCCAGCCCTGTGCTGACAGCAGAGAGCCCGACGCGGGGCTCGAACTCATGAACCGCGAGATCATGACCTGAGCTGAGGCCGGACCCTTAACTGACTGGGCCACCCAGGCGCCCCCGCATCTTGACTTTAGACCAGCGAGACCTATTTCAGACTCCTGACCTGCGGAACTAGAACATGATAGATCTGTGTTGTTTGTGAGTCCCGAAGCTTAATGTCATTTTTGTTTTCCAGCTGCAGTAGGAGACGTGTACGAGTTTAGTGACCGGATTTCTTCAACTCTCTCTTCATCTAAAACTTGATGGGGATGCCCATCATAGTCCTGTACTGCTGTTCGATAAACATAGCTGCTCTCCATTCCTAGAAAGTTGGAGTCTGTAGAGCCCAGGTCGGGGCCCTGCTATCTTATTGCTTAACAACTTCCACAAGTGATTCTGATATATTCCTACTTTTGAAAAGTCCTGTTATCTCTCTCTCTGAATGTCTGTCCAGAGGAGATGGGAGAGCCAAACACATGATGGCTGACTGTGGAAATCGAGGTGACGGATGGGTGGGAGAGGTGGTCTGGGAAGCCTTAAAGCGGCAACCCAGTGTTTGGTGGCCACGTTTTAGAAACCTGAGAAAAGAATGTGTTGGGTAATAGCTGTTCACCTGCTGTGCTTATGAAGCAACCAAGTTATTGCTGCAGAAAATTTTTGGCGGCATGTAATTATAAAAAGCACACACACACACACACACACACAACAAAAAACCTTTTTCGAGGCGCCTCGGTGGCTTGGCTGGTTAAGTGTCCAACTCTTGATTTTGGATCAGGTCGTGATCCCAGGGTCATGAGATCGAGCCCCGCGTGGGGTCTGCGCCGAGGGTGGAGCCTGCTTAAGATCGTCTCCTTCTCCGTCTGCCCCTCCCCCGTTGTGTGCTGTCTCAAAAAATTAAAAGAGAAAGAAAATATTTTTTTTCTTTTCGTTGCTTAACGCAATTATACTTTCTGACTTTTTTGCCCTTTTTTTTTTTTTTTTTCTTTGAGGTCAGGGCAGGTGTACAAATAATCTGTAGACGAGTCATTTGTACATGTTCTCAGTCTTCGAACACCTGTAAACTCCCTCAAAAATCATTTTTCAGGGGCGCCTGGGTGGCTCAGTCGGTTAAGCGTCCGACTTCGGCTCAGGTCACGATCTCACGGTCCGTGGGTTCGAGCCCCGCGTCAGGCTCTGTGCTGACCGCTCAGAGCCTGGGGCCCGTTTCGGATTCTGTGTCTCCTCCTCTCTCTGCCCCTCCCCTGTTCATGCTCTGTCTCTGTCTCTCAATAATAAATAAACGTGTAAAAAAAAAAATCATTTTTCAAAGAACCGTAACCCGCATAGAGCTCTGTGAAGTGCCTTTCTTCAGCATCTCGGGTAGTTTATTAACATTAAATCTTCTTAAGACAACTCCCCCTCCCCCCCCCCCCCCATGCGTTTTTTCTTTCGTGATATCCCATTTAAGAAGCTGGTTTCGTCAATCATTTCCTACTTCCTCTTAAGAAGTTTTTTTTTTTTTTTTTTTTAACGTAGATTTTGCTGGCAGCTGGACATTTTCAGGATACCACAAAGACGTTTAAGTCTTTTTATTGCATAATCTCTTTTAAGTGAAAGAAGTAGGCAGGCAGGGCAGGAAGGATGAAAAAAAAAATTAAGTCAAGGGTAGGTTCGGAAGTCATCCTGTCCGCCTTCGTCTTGGTTCTGCTTCCAGAAGCACAAGTCTCGGGTCAGCCAGATAGGGGCGGGGCAGAAACCAGTCAGGTGGTCAGCCTGGGGCCTTGTCCAGATCCTCGGTGGGACAGCTGGCCGAGCCTTGGGGACAGGGAGATGAGGAAGGGGACGTTCGGGTTCAGGGAGTTAAATAGGATTCCTTGTGAAGGCAGAAGACATGCCGCGCACACAGGGGCTTTGCTCAACATGAGGGATGGCTGCGGGTGACTGAGCACCTGTTTTAGCTTGTTACCGCGGGGGGCAGCGACAGCCCCAGCAGCAGCGTAGAAAGCAGCGGAAGTGGACCAAGTTAGAGCAACGGGAAATCGGGCGTTCTGTGTGCCCGCGCCCAAGGGGCCGCGCATCACAATCTGCCTGTGCCACGTGCGTGAGGTCACTTCGCATGAATAATGCACGATGGCTAAGAGGGAGGGCAAAAGCAAGGTCTCCCATCCAGCTGGGGCCTGAAATGTGGCGTTATGTTAAAATCTATTATGAGCGGAGGGGGCTCCCCTACCCTTCTAAGGGATCTCTACCAGAGTGGCCCTCCCCGTGTCTCCTTTGTCCTCTTTCGTGTTTAACAGGCCGAGGCCTTCCTCACGCAGCCGAGACAGACCCATCCTGGTTTTAGAGGTCAGGAGTTAACTGTAGGACCTGGGGACACAATCCTGGACAAGACTCTGAAGGACCTGAGTGCCAACCATTGGTCTAGCTAATGATGGCATGAAGCAGATCACGTGACCTTTCTGTGACTGGGTCTGATGATGCCTAATCTTCAGGGCCCTGCAGTCACATCAAGGATCAGATAAGATTGGATGAGTAATGACACTTTTTTTTTTTTTTTAATTTTTTTT
>NW_024420442.1:1199665-1227898 GCF_014898765.1 Herpailurus yagouaroundi | reverse complement strand
GCCCCCCCCCCACATCAACAAATAAATGTATTCAAGAATAAATTGGGTGCCTCTGGCAGACACTTTTAAAAATTTTCGTTTTACTGGGACGCCTGGGTGGCTCAGTCGGTTGAGCGTCCGACTTCAGCTCAGGTCATGATCTCCCAGCTCATGAGTTCGAGCCCCGCGTCGGGCTCTGGGCTGACAGCTCGGAGCCCGGAGCCTGCTTCGGATTCTGTGTCTCCCTCTCTCTCTGCCCCTAACCCACTCACATTCGGTCTCTGTCTCTCTCAAAAATAAAGAAACATTAAAAAATATATATTTTTTTAATTTTTTTGCATGTTACTTAGTATCTTTTCTTCCTTGAGATCTTTCATTCATTTAATGTTGCCGACTCCACTTGTGTTTACGGAGCGCGACGTCATAGTGGCGTGCAAGGCAGACATCGTCTTTGTATCTGTGACCCTAACTTCTTAATTTCCTTTCCTTCTTCTCATCCAACGCCATTTTCGAAAAACAAAACAAAACCTTCAGTAACAATACTATAGACTGTATTTTTTTTGTTTTTTTTTTTTTTTTAAATTTTTTTTTTCAACGTTTATTTATTTTTGGGACAGAGAGAGACAGAGCATGAACGGGGGAGGGGCAGAGAGAGGGAGACACAGAATCGGAAACAGGCTCCAGGCTCCGAGCCATCAGCCCAGAGCCCGACACGGGGCTCGAACTCCCGGACCGCGAGATCGTGACCTGAGCTGAAGTAGGACGCTTAACCGACTGCGCCACCCAGGCACCCCTAGACTGTATTGTTTTATATAGGATCTACTCCTTCCTGTAGACACAACCAAGCTCCCATTATCCTAGTCAATGGGGTAACCCGTGACATTTGCCCATGTTGTCAGGTCAATTGAAATCTTGCATTTTCAAACACCCTTACCATTTACACAGGTTGGCTCTGATTCACAGGATATAATAGCCAAGGGAGTGGTTACTTCCATCTGAATTTTTAAAATGCAAATGTAAGGCTCAGAAAGCAGCAGGAGGCCTGAAAAACTTTCCAAGTGCTAGAAGGTGCGTGCTGCAAGAGTGGGGCCCACATAGGCTTCTGATGGCCCTAAACACTCCCTTTGTAGAAACAAAAATGGGAGAGTCCTGAGGGTTTTACTGCCTCCCGGAATTCAAATGGAAAATCTGGGTCTAATGACTTTTCACTCACAGTGCAGTTCAGCTGGAGGAGGGAGAAGAAAAAAAAAATCTTATGTAAGAGGATTTCACTGTAAATAAAATGAATCACTGACGAATTCTTTAAAAGGAAGCAGACCAAAAAGAGCTCGCTATAAGCAAAGACAAAAAATGGCTGTAAAGATGCCCTAGTTTGTTTTTTCAAAGCGTTTGGGGCAGAGATAGAGAACATATGTCTATCGACAGCCTATGCCAGCATCCTCGGTGAACCGGGAATAAGCATTTCTGTGTTTCACATTAAAACGTTACCTGATTTGTGGCGCCTGGGTGGCTCAGTCGGTTGGGCGTCCGACTTCGGCTCCGGTCACGATCTCGCGGCTCGTGAGTTCGAGCCCCGCGTCGGGCTCCGTGCCGACGGCTCGGAGCCTGGAGCCTGCTTCGGATTCTGTGTCTCCCTCTCTCTCTGCCCCTCCCCTGCTCGTGCCCTGTCTCTGTCTGTCTCACAGATACGAAAAATAAAACTTAAGAAAAACAGATGAAAAAAAATGTGACCTGATTTGCATTAAGGTGTTACCAAAAATCCCCACTTCAAAGGAAAAATGAAATATAATGTGCTTATTTTATTTATGACAAATAATTAAGGCAATTTTAAGATCTGTGCTGTCCGTGTTAGAGATCATGTCCAGGCTGCTTCATGAAACTACGAAGTGTTAGAGAGAGCCGGTCAAAACGGACCTCAGAGAGTTTCTGTGCCTCGTACATGGGAAGACCTTGGTAGCTTAACCTCTCTGAATTTAATATTCTTTTTTAAAAGTGAATATTCTTGATCTGTGTAACCCTGGTGTCTTCAGTCAATTCTGGTGGTCTTACTCCTCCCTAAGGGCGGCAGAAAGAGTATAGTCAACTTTACAAACAGTTTCATGGCTGGTCCTGAATACCTTCCCTTCTCTGTGTGCTGAGATGGTGCCTGGTGACCAGGTATAGACCAGGGTCGACCAAGCACGAAGCCTTCTCCTAGACACTCTTGTCACTTCCCCTCTCCTCTGTAGGGTCGGCGTAAGCATGCAGCTTGGAGTTTATTCGTTTTTTCTGTAAGGAACGCAGGTGCATTTCGTAGTCTAGCCAGCCCTGCTAATCCTTGACCGGCCTAGCTAACTTCACAGAGTTGATTCGCTCTCTTCTCGGGTCTGTGTGCTTTTCCGTTCTCTCTCATTTAAATACGTGGCTGTGTATATGGGATCCGTCAGGTTATGAAAAATAGAAATGCCTTTGTGTGCTGAAATGGACTCAGGAAAACCACGTCCTGGGTGCAGGTCTGCTGTATCTTTTTATTTCTGTCCCTGATCTTACGCTCGCGTGTCTCTTGTCTTTACCATTTGTGGACACGTCTGAATCCCCCGCTAGATTTAAGGTTTTCTGGAGGCTATGTTGGTGTCTTAATTTGGTTTTGTGACCGTCAGAGTTGAACACAACACCTGACACAAAGTGGATATAACCAGTGTTTGTTGATTGGGAATTTATAAAGACTCTTCTATTTAAGAGATCGATGGTGTTTTTGCCTGTCAAATTAACAGACCTCAAGAAGAAGGATAATTCCACCTATTGGTGAGACAGCAGAGGAACTGGGTAGCTACATTAGTATTTACACTGTCCTTATTTTTAATGGCAGTCGAGGATAAATAAGGCGATGTTCACAGAATTCATTTTGACAGTGCGTTTTAAAGTCTTAAATATTTTCATGCCTTCTGACCCTTCGCCTCTAGCACTTTTTCTTTGGGAAATGAATGATTGCTACAATTTACCTGCAACGATCACCAGAGCCGGGTTGACTATTATAGGACAACTTAAATTTCTCATAATATGAAGGTGGGTACGTAGACTGTGTAATACACGTACATCATGCAACTACTACTTAAAACCCACATTGATTATGATTCAAAGTGTTCCCTGCAGATTTGAGGAGGGAAAACAGTTTACCCTTCCCATTTTGTTTGATTTGAAAACAATTTTTTTAACGTTTATTTATTTTTGAGACAGAGAGAGAGAGAGGGAGAGTAGGGGAGCGGCAGAGAGAGAGAGAGGGAGACACAGAATCCGAAGCAGGCTCCAGGCTCCGAGCTGTCAGCACAGAGCCCAACTTGGGGCCTGAACTCAGGAACTGCGAGATCATGACCTGAGCCAAAGTTGGATGCTCAACAGACTGAGCCACCCAGGCGCCCCTACCCTTCCCTTTTCCATATACATCTGTATATCCTTATATATCTGTCTATACTTATCTATATGTAAGCATTGAATAGCCATATGCCAAAATGTTAATAATGCTTACTTTGGGGTGGCATAATTACATATGTTTTAAATTTTCTTTTATTCTCCTGATTAGTGTCTTCTGAAGAGAATGTTTAACCCTCACGTTAAATTTGTTTCTATGTGAATACAAGGAAGATAGAGGAAATGATTGAACAAATGAATAATTAAAAAAATACTTATTAACAATTTCACGCTGATTCCATTCCTGAGGGCTTAGCCCCAAGTCAGTAAAGTGCAAATGAGAATATGAATTCTAAAGAGGGTAATAGAGGTCATCCCATTTTTCCATTTTATTTTATTTTATTTTTTTAATTTTTTTTCAACGTTTTTATTTATTTTTGGGACAGAGAGAGGCAGAGCATGAACAGGGGAGGGGCAGAGAGAGAGGGAGACACAGAATCGGAAACAGGCTCCAGGCTCTGAGCCATCAGCCCAGAGCCCGACGCGGGGCTCGAACTCGGGGACCGCGAGATCGTGACCTGGCTGAAGTCGGACGCTTAACCGACTGCGCCCCCCAGGCGCCCCCCATTTTTCCATTTTAAAGAGAACGGACTTGGAAATAGGACCCTGTTTTTCATTTTGGATAAAGAGCACTTGGCGAGAACATGAGTAAATACGTGGCAAAAATGTTATCACACGTATTTTTATGTAATTAAAAGAATTATTATTACCCTGTTACTTGAAAATACACAGTGATTTTAAAAGAAAAAGGTCTTCAGGTAACCAGATTGTCTAATATTTTTATGCTTTGAACGCCTTTTTTCCCGTTAGCTATGAAAATCTGGTTTCAATATCGGGATATGCAGGAAGAATCAGCCTACTCCACACACATACACAGATTCTTTGCTGAATGATTTAGTCTGCTGATGTCTTTTTAAAGATTGGAAGACTGTGGCTAAGCCCATAACAGTGCCTCGTTTCTTTATGAAAAGAGAAAACAGCACTGTGTCGTTTTCCAGAAATCCCACAGAAAAACAGTGGCGAGCCCTTTGTCATCAGCTTTAAAGCAGGTCTGCATTACTTCTTAAGAAGGGAGAGTTTCAGCGAAACATAATTTCTCCTGCCTGAAGGGAGATGGTTTGTGATAAGAAATGTACATAAAGAAGAATGATACTCTTGAAATCGCGCCCCAGTATGTATCTCTTCTGTAGAAGCCAGTATAAGATAGATCCATCTGGGATGTAAGGGAAGTTGGACCCTTAACCAACTGAGCCACCAAGGCACCCCCAGGGGATTTTATAATAAGGGTGATTTGTCTTTGTAGTAGCCCCATGATGGGCAATTCAAGGGCAATATTCGTATTTGGATAAAGGCAGATTTAGAGCACTAAATCCCCCTTTTTTCATTTTGTTTCCTTCCACTTTTTCTTTCTCATTGTTCTTCCGTTCCCTACCCTCCCGCCCCCTCCCCGCGCCCCCCCCCAAAGGGGTTGATAATGTTGACAATAGCATTAATGGTTGTGTAGATTGTATCACCCATTGATAATGCTAAGGAAATCAATTTGTATTTCCACAGGTGCTGAATAACCTACAGAATCCAAAACCTACACAGTAGCCCTAAAGAAACACTTAGGCTCCTAACTGTCACATAACCAAAGCAAATATATTTTTCCCTGAATTATTGAAATTATCAGAATTCTATTCTGCTTTATTATTTTCCGTGGTACCTAAGTACCTCTTGGCAGACTCTATGTTTTCAAAAATTTGTGGGGTGCCTGGGCGGTGCAGTCGGTTAAGCACGCAAGTCTGGATTTCAGCTCGGGTCGTGATCTCTCAGTTCGTGGGATCAAGCCCCACGTTGGGATCTGTGCTGACGGTGTGGAGCGTGCTTGGTATTCTCTCTCCCTTGGTATTCTCTCTCTGCTCCTCCCCACCTCACGCGCTCCTCCTCTCTCAAAATAAACAAAGTTAAAAAAATTATATTTATTGTTGTTGTTTTTCTCTCTTAAAATGTAAGTTACGTGAATGAAGGGAATTTGTCTTGTCCTCTGTTGTAGCACCAGCTACTTAAGGGTCCTGGCTTATAGTAGGTGCTCAATAAATACCTGTTGAATTATGTTGATTTCCTATGTTTTTTTTCTTGTATGGATAATAGTAGGACTATATTTATGTTTGTGATTGGACCATGCTTTTTTTTTTTAATATTTATTTTTAAGAGCACATGAGGGAGGGAGGAGTAGAGAGAAGGGGACGGGGGATCCAAAGTGGGCTCTGTGCTTACAGCAGGAAGCCTGCTGTGGGCTTGAACCCACGTACCATGAGATCATGACGTGAGCCGAAGTCGGACGCCCCACTGACTGAGCCACCCAGGCGCCGGGACCATCCTTTCAACGTTTGATCAGAATGTTCACACTGTAATCACTTTTAGATTCTGAATGATTCATCTTTCCTATTTGATGGTAGCTCAAGCCGTTCGAAAATGGTGTAAATGGCAGTAAGGTTTGTGATCTGCCTCATTTTGCCAAATATTTACTAAACCCTTGCTCTCTTTCTATTCATGTGCAAATTGCTGGAGAGTCCTGGATCTAAAGGAGCTCGCTTAGAGACAGCTTTGTAAAGAAATGATTTTGATATCGTAGACTATGTGTGAAAATAGAGAGCCACGGCAGGGCAAAGGAGGATGTGATTAACTCTGATTCTAGTGTTTGGGAATCAAAATTTGAGACACAGTCCTTTGCCTTCGAGGCATTTACCATCAGGTAAGGAAAACAGGCACATAAGTGGTATGAGGTACTGTGTATCGTATTAGAGATACGAATCAGCTGCTGAGACCACATCAAGAAAATAACGGATCTGCCTAAGGCAGTAGAATAAGGTTTTATGGAACAGTTGATACTTGCATTGGGCCTTGGATTCACTAGACACAATGGGAGTAGAAGGTGGGATGGGGTTGGGGCATGAGCACATGCGTAGAAGTTAGGGTCAGGGAAATGTAGTAGAATGGAAGGAAGGTACAGAAATTAAAGCCAGAAGGATAGAGTGCAGATGAGAAACTATACGGAATCCTATGCGTAGGAGCTTGTACAGTATAACATAAATAATGATGATATAGATTGAAGGTTCAGGTGTACCTGTTTGTTTTTTTTTTTCTTTAATGTTTATTTCTTTTTGAGAGAGAGAGAGAGAGAGAGAGACAGAATGCGAGTGGGGGAGGGGCAGAGAGAGAGGCAGACACAGAATGCGAAGCAGGCTCCAGGCTCCGAGCTGTCAGCCCAGAGCCCGACGCGGGGCTCGAACTCACAAACCGCGAGATCATGACCCGAGCCAAAGTCGGACGCTTAACTGACTGAGCCACCCAGGCACCCCTAGGTGTACCTGCTTCTGTCTGGTTTTAGTTCTGCGAATTAACTTTTAGCATGGTGTTCATCCCAGGTTGATATAGCTCCAGGAAATAAAATGTATACAACCAAAGCCCAGAGACATCTTGAAAAGCCCATGTATTAATTGACAATGATGAATTATTTCCATCAAAAGGATTGGAATCCTTGTTTTCATCTCTTAGTTGAAAAACCCCAGTTGCGGCACAATTAGATGAATTAAAAGGTAAAGCGCATTGCTGTCATTAAGACAAATCTGGGGGCGCCTGGGCGGCTCAGTCGGTTAAGCTTCTGACTCTTGGTTTTGGCTCAGGTCATGCCCTCACAGTTTGTGAGTTCGAGCCCCACGTTGGGTGTAGGGATTACTTGAATAACAACAAATAAATAAATAAAGTCAGTCAGTAAGTCAGATCTATGATGATCAAGTGAAATGAATGCTCTTTTTAAAAGTTGTGCCTGGCACACAAACCCAGCCAGACATGGGAAGGAGGCTTGTTTTGACGTTGAACTGTGTTAAGTGACTTACCCGAGTCACAGTCTCCTGAGCAGTACATTTTAATTCCCACAAGGGCTATGACGGGACCCGGGGTATTCATCCATCCATCGATCATTTTGGCTTGCTCACAATGTTGTGCTTTAAAGTAATAAAAAGGAAATATCAAGTGAATAATGACAATGTACACCATAGCCAAAGCATCTATCTTTGAATTGAAGTGTAAAAATATGAATTTACCTATTAATTTCATGGAATTAAGGCCCGAAAACTGAAATCAATACATGTGAAGATTTTGAAATGGTAACAAAATGACTTGAATAATTCTAAATGCAGCCACATTACAAAATATGTAAGGACGTGGAAAAATATTAACTCTAGGAGTAACTATGAGAGAGGGGAGTGGAGGAGGGAAGGAGAGACAAAAGAGAGAAAGAGTAAGTTGGAAGAAGAATCATGCTCAGAAAGGGAGATTGAACTTGCAACTTTCTCATAGGCTCCATGAGAGAAGGTAGCTCAACAGGACCATTTGTGGGGCACCCAGGTGGCTCAGGTCATGATCTCAAGGTTTGTGAGTTGGAGCCCTGCATCGGGTTCTTTGCTGTCAGTGCAGAGCCTGCTTAGGATCCTCTGTCTCCCTTTCTCTGTCCCTTCCCTGCTCTGTCTCTCAAAAATAAACAAACGTTTTTTTTTTTTTTTAAAAAATTTATTTTTTTGGGACAGAGGGAGACAAAAAAAAAAAAGGGGGGGGGCAGAGAGAGAGGGAGACACAGAATCGGAAACAGGCTCCAGGCTCTGAGCCATCAGCCCAGAGCCTGACGCGGGGCTCGAACTCACGGACCGCGAGATCGTGACCCGGCTGAAGTCGGACGCTTAACCGACTGCGCCACCCAGGCGCCCCAAAAATAAACAAACGTTTAAAAAATAAAAGGAAAAAAAAAGACCATTTGCAGCAATAACTTTGTGGCTGTTCCTGATAGATTTTTTTTTTTCCTTCCTTCATTCTTGCTGCCTGTTTTGTTAAGGATAAAGCAAAGTGTAACATCACAGGTAGGAGGAGTTAGGTGTTGGTCGAAGGGTTGGAGGAGGAACAAGAAAAGTGCTCTCTCTCCTCCTGAGAAAGTGCAACATTGCCTCAGGTCAATAAATGTTTGAAAGCCACATTTATGTGGGAAGTTTTGATAGCCTTTCCCACGCTGTGTAAGAAATGTCCTCTTAACTAGATATTTTTCAGCTCCTCTGACATTTATGACTTAGTCTGACATTATTTCAAATACCCAGAAGAAAAGGCGAATGTGGGATGTAATTCACAAAGAGCTCGTGGAGGAACGAAAGTCATCGTGACCCTTTTCTAGACCATTCTGGTCTTGGTTTTGTCTTCTTCCTTTCCCCTTCGCCCCCGGTTATCGCGCTCATTCAGCACTCAGTAGGATGATTTATGTGTTGAGTTTCGTGTCAGAAAGCGACCGACGACGAAAAACAAAATCTCTGACGGTTGGTGGCTTCTGTATGTCAGAGCTGCTGGAAGGGAGGCTTGAGACGTGGAGAAAGCACATTGGGAAGTTTAATGTGGGACCGTGTGAAGCAAATGTTTGGTAATTTATATCCAGGGCTTCCAATGACTGGATCATCCTCATTATGCTGTATAAGCCAACATATATATTAATAAGTGCTTACTCTTTATTAGTTAACTGGAAATACACAAATAAGTAAGAGGTGACATCCTCTCTCAAGGAGCTGATGGCATAAGTAATCTTAATTCGGTAACAGGAGAGCTTTGATCGGCACATGTAGGCGTTGGATTCTATGAAGATGTATAGGAAGGCACTTGACAAATTGTCATTGGAGGCTTAAGACAGAAGATGAAGCTTGAGTTTGTAGCGCAGGAAAAATTTTCCTTTTGCCCTTCAATATTCTGGAATGATACCCCCTCCCCCCATAATAAAAGATTAACAAGGAACAAACAAGTTGAATGACATACCCAGAAAAACTGATTTAACTCCCCCCCAAATGGCCCAAAACAGCACCTTAACTAGTATCTCCATCAGAAAAGAAAAATAAGATGTTGTGGCTGGGGGTAGCCAGTTACGGGAGGGTATCGGGCAAAGCACCCTAAGCGAGGATTCAATTTTATGCCGATTGAAGTCCCTGCCTTCTCCATTGGTAGGAGTTTCCAGAGATTTACTCATTCTCCTCCTCTTAGCGCAGGGAAGGAGACATCCTTACGCATAGAGATTTCCCTTATATCTACTGGGATTTCAGAGCTTTTCCTCTGTCTGCTGTTTCCTAAACATAACCAGCTTCAGGAAACGCAAACTGTAGTTTTTACAATGAGATCCCACCTTGCACCGGTGAGAATAGATAACATCAACAAGACAGGAGATCACAAGTACTAGGGAGGATGAGGAGAAAAGGGAACGCCCATGCACTGTTGGTGGGAGTGTAAACTGGTACAACCACTATGGAAAACAGTATGGTGGTTCTTCAAAAAATTGAAAATCGCAATAGCGTGCAATCCAGTAATTCCACTTGTGGGTGTTTACCCAAAGAAAATGAAGACACAAATTTGGGGGGCTTCTGGGTGGCTGAGTCGGTGAAGCATCCGACTCTTGATTTCGGCTCCGGTCATGATCTCGTGGTTCTTGGGATCGAGCCCCTTGTTGGGCTCTGTGCTGACAGCACAGAGCCTGCTGGTGATTCTCCCCCCCCCCCCCATACGCTCTCTCTCTCACTCTCTTTCTCTCTCAAGATGAATAAGCTTAAAACACAAATTTGGAAAGACCTATGCATCCTCTTCATCGCAGCATTATTTACAATCGTCTAGAAAAGTAACCTAGGTTTCCATCAACAGATAAATGGATAAGGAAATGGTCGCACACACACACACACACACACACACGCACAGTGGAATGTAACTCAGCCATAAAAAAGAATCAGATCTTGCTATTTGCAACACCGCAGATGGACCTAGAGGGTATTATACTAAGTGAAATAATATAGACAGAAAAAGACAAATGCCGTGTGATTTCATTTATATATAGAACCTACGAAACTACACGAAGGAAAAAAAAAAAAAAACAAGAACAGATTCATAAATCTAGAGAACGAACTGGTCTCCAGAATGAGGGATGGGCAAGTGAGTTTAAGGGAATTGAGGGGTACCCACTTCCGTTTATTAAAAAAATAAGTCACGTGGACAAAAACTACAGCGTAGGGAATATAGTGAATAGCAATGGAAGAACTCTGTATGGTGGCACATTGTATTACAATTATCATGGTAAGGATTTCAAAATGAATATAATTGCCAGCTCACAGTGTTGTACACGTGAAACTAATACAGCATTGTATGCCAATGAGAGTTCAATTAAAAAATAGAAATTAAAAAAAGGAGGGGGCGCCTGGGTGGCTCAGTCGGTTAAGTGTCTGACTCTTGATTTCAGCCCAGGTCATGATCTGATGGTTCATGAGATCGATCTCCGCTTTCGGATCCGTGCTGACAGGGCAAAGCCTGCTTGGGATTCTCACTCTCTCCCTCTGCCCCTCCCCTGCTCGCTCTCTCTCTCTCTCTCTCTCTCTCTCTCTCAATGAATAAACTTGAGAAAACAATTTAAAAATAAAGACATAAAAAATAATTTAAAAAAGGAGAAAGAGAAGATTTTGCATCTTCCCAAAAGTTCGTTAAGAGAAAATGGGTTGTAGAATCAAAGATAGATTTGAGTGAACAAGTATGTAAAGGTCTCTCCACAAGAAAATAAATACAAAGCTCAAAATAATCCTATGTCAAAGAGACATGTTTTGGGATAGTATATTCTGCTCCCCTTCAAGCTGAAGTGAAAAATTCAGAGCGAAAAGGATCGTCCAGGTTGAAGAAATGACATATGTCAAAGCATGGAACGTACACTGGGAGCTTTTTTTTTTTTTAAGTTATTTACTTTGAGAGAGAACAAGTAAGGTAGGTAGGTGCAGAGCTTTCTTGGGATTGTTCTCAGCGCAGAGCCCGATGCAGGGTTTGAACTCACAAACCCCAAGTTCGCGAACTGAGCTGAAAGCCAGAGTCCGATGCTCAACCCCCTGAGACCCAGGCGCCTCGCCGGGAACTGTTAATATAACATATGACTGGAGGGTAGTAGGACGTGTTATGAGAGGGTCTTGGGAAATGAGATCAAAGATGTAGACAGGAATTAGTTATGTCATGCAATGTCACATGTGCTATTTTGGGGAGTTTAAAGTCAAGTCCCAGATCTATTTATTTCCCACGGTATGTCTTTGTAGGTTTTCAGGGATATACAAACCATATTTTTATCGAGCTTCCCCTTAGTCGTTGCCTTTTATACAGTGCGTATTAAAGCTTTATTGACTTTGAACCTCCTGCCAGGCTAGTTGACTGACCGTAGGGCCCTGAAAAGAGCAAAAGCGATGGGGTTAATGAGTCTAGATTGGAAAATGTTCTTTGTGTCAAGAGTGCTAGGCCCCACGAAATAGACAATCTGCGGCACTGACATTTCTGTTAATGATAGTATCGGAGTCCTGACCATTTCAGGCTGGGCGGTTGAATGCCTTTCTTGGTGAGGTAACTCGAGATCCCGGTTTCGCCTCTTAGCTTTACCAAGTGAAATCTCATTAGATCCCGTCACCCGTGCTCATCGAAATCTGACAAATCAGATATTCCAAAGATACACTTTGTTCATTTGTGATAGAGAGTGTGTCCAGCAGTATATATTTCATTCCGGAAACCGAATGGCATATCAGCCCCTTGTTGTGGCATTGCTGGTCACAGCCTGGCTTACGTTAACCGTACTTTGGTCTGCGTGGACCCTGAGTGGACGCCGGACCCTCAGCAGGAGCAACATTGCAAAGCGTTTCTTCGGACGAAAAGGACTGCAATTTCTAGTTGGAGAATTACTGAGACTAGTCCCCTTCTCCCTTGTCAGCCACTCATCCAACAGGAACAAAATCACCAAAGTTTCACCGCAGTGCTGCGTGAACACTCATATGGCCCTGGCATTCTTTTTGACCGATGAAATTGTGTCCACATCACGCGCAGGGCTCTGAGGGGATGCTAATCTGTTTTCATCTGCTCGTTTAACAGCTGGGCAAACGGATGCTCGTAGAGGGTGAGCGATTTTTCCCGGGATAGCTCAGCTCGTCGGTGTCAGAGAGGGGACTAGCAGCCAGGTTTCCTGATTTCCCAGTTCAGTGCTATTTTCACCCTAGCACTTAGTACTCATAAAATATGTACAAAGACAGGTATGGAAAAGCAAACTGGTGCCTGCATCAAATGATCTCTGTCTGCAAGGTACTCTTTGACACTTGTGACTAGAAAATCCCCATTGGAATGAATCTTCAAAGACTCTTTTGATGGAGGGAAAAAAAAAAGCAACGGGAGAGGTCATTTTTGCTGTTGGAAGTTTCCACCCGTTCTCCTGTACCTCAATCCATTTTCTAACCATTTTTCTTGTCCAAACAGCCTGTTTTGGTGCCATCTATTTGAAAACACAGCCATGCTTTTAGAAGTTGAATGCAAAATATGATATACATAACCATAGGACATTTATAGAATAGAGTTAATGTGAATATAGGATACCTTCTGCCACAAATCTTGGGAAATGCCATATAGCATGAATGGAATCGATTGTGCAGGGCCTGGTTGACCCTTGTTGGGGTTTTTGTATTGTTGCATGAGAACAGTTGGAGCTGTGTGCGTTTCGAGTGCTCTTCCTGTGTAAGAGAGATTTGATTCCCGTTTAGGTTTTATAACTTGCCCCGACCTTGATAACTAGGTAGGGCTGACCCCAGAGGATAGCCAGGTAGAAGATTCTCAGGGGCAGTTTGGACTTCCCTTGGAGGGCAGTGGTCATCCTTCCTGGCCGACGGTTCAATCATAAAGAGAACTGTTAGATGATGGAGGGAGGGGATGTTGGGTTTGGGTGAATGGTAAGTCCCGGCTCCTGTCTGGGTCTCAAATGGCCATCGCTGGAAAATGAGAAGGAGAAGACTTTCTCTCCTAGGTCCCCAGTAGCTCTGACTTCATCTAATTATCGGATTCCTTCATTTTTCTGTTAATATTCGGTGCCTGATCATTTCAGAGTCTGTGAATGATCTAGCAGCGAAGCCGCGGCACCCTGGGTGTTGACCTTGCTAGTGTGGCTAGCACTTTCTTTTCCGCCGAGCCACGTACCCTTCTCCCAGACCCCGCCACTCTGGTCCATGAAGACAAACAACCTGTGTTGTTTTCCATTGCATCCATAGCTCTTGGCTCGCTTTTAATTAATTTTTAAATCTTAATTCCGGTATGCTTAACATACGGTGTTTAGATTAGTTTTGGGCATACAGTATAGTGACTCAACAATGCTATACGTGACTCAGTGCTCACCTGATAAGTGGACTCTTGAACCTCCATCACCTATTTCCCCCCGTCCTCCCATCCACCTCCCCTCTCACCCCTAGGAGTGGAATCATAGGGTACTTGCCTTTCTCTGACTTGTTTCCCTTAGGATTATACTCTTTAGCTGCACCCATGTTATTGCAAATATCAAGACTTCATTCTTTCTGGGGCTGAATAATATTCGTGTGTGTGTGTGTGTGTGTGTGTGTGTGTGTGTGTGTACCACATCTTCTTTATCCATTCATCTATTGATGGACACTTGGGCCGCTTCCATAATTTGTCTAAGTAATGCTGCGATAAACTAGAGGTGCATGTATCCCTTTGCATTAGTGTCTTTGTAGTGTTTTGGATACATACCTAATAGGACAATTACTGGACCGTAGGGTAGTTCTATTTTTAACTTGCTGAGGAACCTCCACGCTGTTTTCCGCAGTTTTCATCAGTTTGCACTCCCACCAACAGTGCACGAGGGCTCCTTTCCCTCCACATCCTCGCCAACACTTGTTGCTTCTTGTGTTTTTGATTTCCGCCATTCTGACCGGTGTGAGGTGACATGTCATTGTAGTTTGATTTACATTTCCCTGATGATGAGTGACGTTGAGCATCTTTTCACGCATCTGTCGGCCATCTGGATGTCGTCTTTGGAGAAATGTCCGCTCATGTCTTCTGCCCGTTTTTATTCAGATTATTTGTGGGTTGTTTTTTGATGTTGAGCTGTGTAAGGGTTTATATATATATATATATATATATATATATATATATATATATGATATTAACCCAGTTTTGGACATGTCACTTGCAAATATCTCTTCCCATTTGGTAGGTTACCTTTTAGTTTTGTTGATTGTTTCCTTCATTGTGCAGAAGCCTTTTATTTTGATGTAGTCCCAGTAGTTTATTTTTGCTTTTTCCCTGACTCCGCAAACATTTCTCGAACAATGGTGCTTTAGCCGATGTCAGAGACGTTACTGCCTGGGCTCTCGCCTAGGATTTTTATTGTTTCAGGTCTCACTTTTAGGTCTCTAATCCATTTTCAAGTTTTTTTTGTATGGCATAATAAAGTGGCCCGGTTTCATTCCTTTGCATGTAGCTGTTCAGTTTTCCCAACACCATTTGTTGAAGAGACTTTTTTCAATTATATATTCTTGCCTCCTTTGTTGAAGATTAATTGACCATCGAATCATGGGTTTATTTGTGGGTGATCTGTTCCGTTGATCTCCATGTATATTTTAGTGCCGTTACTATACTGTTTTGATTACTATAGCTTTGAAATATATTTTGAAATCTGGAATTATGATAACTCTAATTTTCTTCTTTTTCAGGACTGCTTTGGCTATTCAGGGTCTTTTGTGAATTCATGCAAATTTTAGAACTTTTTGTTCTAGTTCTGTGAAGAATGCTGTTGGTATTTTGATAGGGATTGCATTAAGTGTGTAGATTGCTTTGGGTAGTATAGACATTTTAACAATATTTGTTCTTCTAACCCATGAGCATGGAATATCTTTCCCTTTCTTTGTGTCATCTTTAATTTCTTTCCTTGGTTTCTTACAGTTTTCAGAGTACAGGTCTTTCAATTCTTTGGTTAAATTTATTTTTAGTTATCTTTGGTTAAATTTATTTTTACGTATCTTACAATTTTTGATGCAATTATAAATGGGATTGTTTTTCCGGTACCTCTGCTGTTTCGTTATTGTTGTATAGAAATGCAACAGATTTCTGCACATTGATTTTATATCCTGCGACATTGCTGAGTTCATGTATCAGTTCTACCAATTTTTTGGTGGAGTCTTTCCACATAGAGTATCATGTCATCTGCAAACAGTGAAAGTTGTACTTCTTCCTTACTGGTTTGGATGCCTTTTTCTTTTGGATGTCTGATTGCTGTGCCTAGGACTTGTTGAAAACAAGGGGAGACAGTGGACATCCCTGTCTTGTTCCTGACCTTAATGGAAAAAAAACTCAGTTTTCCCCCATCGAGTATGATATTTGCTGTGGGTTTTTCATAGAAGGGCTTCATTATGTTGACGTATGTTCCATCTTAAACCAACTTTGTTGAGGGTTTTTATAGTGAATGGATGTTGTACTTTGTCAAATGCTCTTCCTGCATCTACTGAAATAATTACATGGTTTCTATCCTTTTGCTTATTGCTGCGATGGGTTGACTGACTTCCAAATATTGAACTGCCCTTGCATCCCGTAAATAAATCCCACTTGATAGTGGTGAATGATTTTTTTTGAATGTATTGTTGGATTCAGTTTGTTAGTATTTTGTTGAGGATTTTTAACATGTGTCCATCAGAAATATTGACCTGTAGTTCTCCCGTTTCTTCTTTTTAGTTTTTTAAAGCGTACGATCAACGTGGGGCTCGGACTCACAACCCCGAGGTCAGGAGTCACACGTACTCCTGACGGAGCCAGCCCTGTGTAGTTCTCTTTTGTTGTAGTGTTTTTATTTGATTTGGTATCAGGGTAATGCTGACCTCATAGGATGAATTAGGAGGTTTCCTTCCTCTTCGATTTCTTGGAATAGTTTGAGAAGAGTAGGTATTACTTCTTCACTAAATGTTTGGGAGAATTCACCATGAAGCCATCTGGTCCTGGAATTTTGTTTGTTGGGAGTTGTTTTGATTACTGATTCAGTTCCATTGCTGTTCATCAGTCTGCTCAAATTTTCTATTTCTTCCTGCTTCGGTTTTAGAAGGTTGTATGTTTGTAGTAATTATCTGTTTCTTCTAGGTCGTCCAATTTGTGGACATCTAATTTTTCATAATCTTCCCCTACAATCCCTTGTATGCCAGTGGTGTTGGTTATTTGTCTCCTTCCATTTGTCGTTTTGTTTCAGGTTTCTCTCTCTGTCTTTTAAAAATTTTTATTTATTGTTTATTTTTCTAATGAGTCTGGCTATAGGTTTGTCAATTTTGATCTCATCAAAGAACCAGCTGATCTGCTCTATTGTTTTGTAAATTTCTATGTCATTTATTTTTGGTCTAATCTTTATATATAATATCCTTACTTCTGCTTGTTTTGGGTTTTCTTTGTTCTTCTTGTTCTATTTACTTTAGTTGTAAGGTTAGGTTGCTTATTTGACATTTTTCTTCCTTCTGGAGGTAGGCCTGTATTGATATGATCTTCCCTCTTAGAACTACTTGCGCTGCATACCAAGGTTTTGGACCATTGTGTTTTCATTTTCATTTGTTTCCCTATAAATTTTTATTTCTTCTTTGATTTCTTGGTTGACTCATTCATTGTTGAGTGGCATGTTATTATCCTGCATGTATTTGTGCTCCCTCCAGATTTTTCCTTGTGGCTGGTTTCTTGTTTTTCTTTTCTTTTCTTTTCTTTTCTTTTCTTTTCTTTTCTTTTCTTTTCTCTTTTTTTCTTTTCTATTTGAGGGAGAGAGAGAATATCTTAAGCAGATTCCATGCTCGGCACAGAGCCCAATCCTGGACTCCATCTTACAACCCTGGTACCATGACCCAAGCCAAAATCAGGGGTCAGACGCTCAACCGACTGAGCCACCCAGGCACCGCCCCCCCACCGCCACCCCGTGAGTGATTTCTAGTTCCATATTGTTGTTGTCAGAAAAGATGCGTGATAGGTTTGATCTTTTTGAATTTGTTGAGGCTTGTTTTGTGGCCTAACATAATCTATTCTGGAGAATGTTCCATGTGCACTTGAATATAATGTGTATTCTGGTGTTTTAAGATGGAATTTTCTGAATATATCTGTTAAATCCATCTGGTCTATTGTGTCATTCAAAGTCACTGTTTCCTTGTTGATTTTCTGTTTGGATGATGACGATCTTTCCATTTATGTATGTGGGCTATTAATGTCACCTACTATTATTGTATTGCTATCAGTTATTTCCTTTATGTTTTATGTATTTGGGTGCCTCCATGTTGGGTACATAAATATTTACAGTTGTTATATGCTTGTTGATTGCCCCCATTATTATTATATTGTGTCCTTCTTTGTCTTTTGTTACAGTCTTTGTTTCAAAGCCTCTTTTATCGGATATAAGTATTGGTACCCTGGCTTTCTTTTGACAACCTTTTGCATGACAAATGCTTCTCTGTCCCCCCAGTTTCAATCTGAGTGCCTGTGGGTTTTAAATGAGTGTCTTTTAGGCAACATGTATTTGAGTCTTGTTTGTTTTGTTTTCCCACTTTACCACCCTATCTTTTGATTGGAGCATTTAGAACATTTATCTTGAAAGTAATTTTTGATAAGTATGCATTTATTGCTAATTTGTTATTCGTTTTGTTGTTTTTGTAGTAAATCTCTGATCCTTTCTTTTCTTGCTCTGTTTCACAGTTTGCTGCCTTCAGTATTATACTTAGATTCCCTGCTCTTTATTTTTTCACAACTATAACATAGATATAACAGCAGTCTATATTAAGTTGATCCTCACTTATCTTGAAGCAATGCTTTACTCCTCTCTCCTCATGTTTTAGAAATATTTTGTCCAATTTGAACTTCCCTTTATTTTGTGAATCCCTTGAACGATTTTTAGGTATACTTATTTTTACTGCTTTTGTGTTTCCTATGTTTTATACTCTCACTTAAGGTTTTTCCTTTCCAGTCACGTTGTCCTCTTTAATATTTCTTGTTGGGGTGGTTGTGGTCACGAAGTGTTTTAGTTTTTGTTTGTCTGAGAAACTCTTTGTCTCTCCCTCTGTTCTGAATGATAGCCTTGCTGGATAGAGGATTCTTGGCTGTAGGTTTTTCCCATTCAGCACTTGGAATATATCATGCCACTCCCTTCTGGCCTGAACAGTTTCTTCTGAGAGATCTGACGATAGCCTTATGGGGCTTCCCTTGTATGTAACTGTCTTTTTCTTTCTTTCTTTTTAAGTAGGCTCCATGCCCAACGTGGGGCTTAAATTCACAATCCTGAGATCAAGACTTGTGTGCTCCACTGACTGAGCCAGCTGGGTGCCCCTGTCTTTTCTCTTTCTGCTTTTAAAATCTTTAGGACTACTTTTTACTATTTTAATTACTATGTGTCATCTTTTTTTACAACATATTTTTAAATGTTCATTCATTTGAGGGAGGGCGGGGGGAGGGGAACAGAGAGAGGGAGACACAGAATCCGACGCAGGCTGCAGGCTCCGAGCTGTCGGCACAGAGCCCGACGCGGGGCTCGAACTCGTGAACTGCGAGATCATGACCTGAGCTGAAGTCCGATGCTTAAGCGACTGAGCCCCGCCCGTGCCCCATTAATTACTATGTGTCTTCTGGTGTACCGCCTTCATTTGACTTTTTGGGGTGATCTCCGTGCATCCTTGATCTGAATATCTTTCCCTCCCCAGATTTGGGAGATTTTCTGGTATTATTTCTTAAAATAAATACTCTGTCCCCATTTCTCTCTCTCCTTCTTCTGGGTTCCCTATTGTGTGCCTGTGGTTGCATTCGAGGGAATCTCTGCGGTCCCTAAGCCTATTCTCATTTGCGTAATTTTTCCTCTCACTTGCTCACCTTGATTATTTGCATTACTCTGTCTTCTAGATCGTTAATTCATTCATCCCCTTCTAATCTGCTATTTATTCCAGGAAGTGTGTTTTTCATGTGAATTGTTGTGTTATTCATCTTTGTTCGGTTCTTTTTTATCTCCATTAAGGGTCTCACTGATGGCCTCCCATCGTTTCTCAAGTCCGGTGAATGTCTTTATGATCATTACTTTAAATACTCTATCAGGCATATGTATCCCTTGTCTCCATTTCGCTTAGGTTTGTGAATGCGATTTTGTATTTTTCTTGCCTTTGAGCCATATTCCTCTGTCTCCTCACTTTGCCTAACTCTCTCTGTCTGTTTCTATGTGTTAGTAGAGTGAATTACGTTTCTTGCTCTTGAAATTAGTGGCAGCGGTGTGCGCTTTTAACAAGGTGGCGCCTGTCCTCTTCCGCAGGGGTCACACCACAGCTGTGGCCATTGGGCCACCCAGGGCCTCTGCCCAAAGCCTGTGTGGTTGGGGGCTGCCTTTTTAGCAAGGTTACACGTGATCGCCACAGGAAGTCAGGAAACGCAGTGTTGGCAAGGTTTGCACCAGAGTTCTTGGGAAAGAGACTCTCGGGGTCAGGACTGAGGCAGGCTTGATGGGACGGGGCAGCTGCAGTGTTTCGGAAGTTAGATAGTAAACACTGGCACCAGACTTGTTCCTGCGGGTGACCATCTGTTTATGCTGGGTGGCATGGGAGGGAAATGGTGCCTGCTTGCTCCTTTGTTCCTCGAGAAGTCCTTTAGGGAACCCTGAGACTAGTAACTAACTCTCCCTCTTGTCTGCTCCAGTCATCTTTCAGAATGATGCTTCCAAGATGTGTCTCAGTGGGGCTGTTTGCTGGGCCGTCTCTTTCAGGGCTGGGTGTTAGCTTCCTCTGGCCCTCTGGCCTCTTCCAGGTCCCATCTGCTGATTTTTAAAGCTCCAGACTTTATGTCCCACTGGCTGTAAGAACTCAGGAAATTTGGTCCGTCTGATTTTCAGAGCCAAATGCGGTGCGGTTTCGTCTTCCCTGTGCAGGCTTCCTGGCACCGTAGTCTGTTTCTCATCCCTCTGGGCACTCCTGGCTCCTTCCTTCTGGTGGCTAGACTCGCGGAGGTTAGCTCCCTTTTGCATCTCTGCCCTTCCTACCCTCTTTGATGTGGCCTCTTCTCTCCATATAGCCACGGAGTTTGTTCTACCTGCCTTCGGGTCATTTCCTGTGGTGTTTGCATTGACGGTGAGCGTTCTCTTGTTGTAGTCCTGGGACAAGGTGAGTGTAGGGTCCTTTTACCCTGCCGTCTTGTCTGGAAGTCAGTAGCTCTTGGCTTTTCATTTATTAAATTCCCTTTGACTGCTGAGGATCAGATACCCTCCTACACACGACAGAAACAAAATAAAAGTCCCTATCCTTAGGTGAAAGAGGGAAATAAGCCCGTAGGGAAGTAGGTAGTGGTAACGCATTGTCAGAAGTGTTCTGGAAGTGACAGGAATGTGGGCCCTCTAGGGACAGAGATGACTGTCAAGGACAGATATCTATAAATGATTTTTTTTTAATTATCCAGTTTTTGTAAGTAGTCAGCAGTTCAGAGTACCTAGCTTTAAGGTTGACCTTAGGTAGATTAGGAAAGAAGTACAGAAGGGGCCCCTGGGGGGCTCAGTCGGTTGTGCGCCCGACTTCGGCTCAGGTCCTGATCTCACGGTCCGTGGGTTCGAGCCCCACGTCGGGCTCTGTGCTGACAGCTCAGAGCCTGGAGCCTGCTTCGGATTCTGTGTCTCCCTCTCCTTCTGCTCCTCTCCCCACTCATGCTCTGTCTCCCTCTCTCCCCTTCAAAAATAAATAAATAAATAAACATTAAAAAAAAAAAAAAAAAGAAAAGAAGTACAGAAAGTTTGGGACTCAAGTGTGGCTTGTGTTTCCAATATTATGTTTGTGAGTCAGCTCCTTGGAATGTGGGATGCATTTTTTCCCACAGAAAACAATGGTATCCATGGTAATTAGGTTCCCAGGACAGCCCATGAAAGCCTATGTAATGCATAATCTGAAGGATCATGCTATGTTAATAATGCCATGCATGCTGATGACCGTGCAAGGCGATGCTTCTGTGGGAAAACCCATTCCACGTTTCACCCATGGGTCCCAGAAACGCAGCGTTTCCCACTGAAGCTTCCGGAGCGTGGGCAGAATCTCTTGCTTTGCCAGCCGCCTAGATGGTAAATTCATGCGCTCGAGCACTTGAGCCTAAGATTATTATGAGTATTACGTGGATATGGGGACAATACATACCAGGAAGAGAGGTGGAGGTGAGCAATTCAGCAGGAAAGCAAGGAAGGTATGAGAAGGAAAGAGAAACAAGGAAGCGACCACTGAATTCAGAGGAGAATGAGTTCCCAAGGTCAGCCCAGGCAGGAATGAAAGTATAGCTAGGAAAGTGCCTCTGTGCCCAGGGTGGTTTGGGGAATAAGGGAAGGAGTTACACTTTATCGAGTTCCAAATGAGTTCTAGGGTGCCTCAGACATTTTACACGCGTCTTTTGTAATCTTCAGAACAATTTCTTACGAGTCCTGTTTTCAGAGGACATAACTGAGAAGCAAAGAAAAGCCATTCCGAGGGTCACACAGCTAGTAAGTGTCATGGCTGGGATTCATAATCGAATTCCATGAAATTTCTGTGATCAACAAGTTCCTTAGTAAGGAATATTTACAAGCTGGGGATATCCCCTCCTTTTTTATGGTGCGGAAAACGAAGCAGAAGCTTGAAGAGTCATCCTCTCAAAATATTACTGCTATATAAAGGTAGTCCCGGGGCGCCTGGGTGGCTCAGTGGGTCGAGCGTCTGACTTCGGCTCAGGTCACGGTCTCGCGGCTCGTGAGGTTGAGCCCCACGTCGGGCTCTCTGCTGACGCCCGGAGCCTGCTTCAGATTCTGTGTCTCCCTCTCTCTCTGGCCCTCCCCCGTTCATGCTCTGTGTCTCTCTTTCTCTCAAAAATAAATAAACATTAAAAACAATTAAAAAAAAAAAAAAAGGCAGTACCACCGGCATTAAAACCATGGGATATCCTGACTCGTAGTCCGGTGTTGTTCACGCTACGGAGTACCTTCGTTCGACAAGGAAATGCATGTTCCATCAAGTCTTCAGCGTGCTATTCGGTGCTTTTCTCTTTAGAGAGCTCATCCTAGTAGACTGAGGCAGCCTAGAATAAGAGCAGGAGTGAAGATATAAGCACAGTACATTAGAGGAAAACGGAGACTATAATTCTGATTCAAGGGATCCGAGGTTTGCGCAAGATACGGTGGTGGTATCCAGATAGCAAGCGATAGATAAGCAGACCTGGAGTGCAGATATTCTAGGAGAAGTAGCCAGAATCACGCGCTCATTTGTGGCACGCTTAACTTTGTGGTGGTGCACTGGGCAACACTGGGGGTGTGTTTTGTGGTAATTACCTTATTTATTCCCCAGGGCCATGCCACGAAGTGCGCACCATTAGTAACTCCATTTGACAGATGATGAAAGTGAGACCCCGAATGCCCTCTTTGTCCAAATCTACACAGCTAACGACTGGTGAAATCTAGAACCTGCAAAGTCAGTCTACGCATTTACCCGTTTAGTTGACCGATGTTATGGGCTTTCGTCGGAGTTCGCTGTGGCCCGAATTGTTTCCCCTCTAAATTCAAACACTGACGCACTGAGTCCCCATGCGATGTTATTTGGACCTGGAGGCTTAGGAGATAATTAGATTTAGATGAGGTCGTGAGGGTAGAGCCCTAGTGGTAGGATTAGGGCCCTTATAATAAGACATAGCAGAGATCTTGAACAACACCCCTCTGCCCCACGTGAATGCACAGGAGAAGGCAGCCATCTGTAGACTAAGAAAAGAGCTCTTACCAGCAGCTGAGCATGCTGGTGCCTTGATCTCAGACTTTTAGCCTCCAGAACTGTGAGAAAATAAAGTTCTGTTACTTAAGGGCTCTAGTTTGTGGTATTTCAGAACGGCAGCCTGAGGTGACCACGAGAGAGAGCTCTAGGGTTTGGCCAGAACCCGGCAACATTGGCTAACGCAGGGCTTTGAATGTTACATGCAGGGCGTTGGCCTTCGTTCACCGGCTTCCCCCCACCAGTGAAGAATGTTTAGGACGACATATGTGATCTGATCCCATGCTAGTATTCTGTGCGCTCTGCAATGGAACCGATGGAGATCATTGGAAAGATATTCGGGTGTAAAGAAAATCAAGTAACAAAATCGTTGGTAGATGATACATTCAGTAGGTAGTTGGGGAAGAGAAAATCCTTGGCTGGATTTAGTAGGGAGGGCTTCCCAGGGCACAGACGTGGGGCTGGATAGGATTTGCACGGGGCGGGCGCGGGGGGAGCAGGGCGCAACGGTATACAGGCAGACCTCATTCTATGGCACATTCCTCTAGTGATCTTCGCAGATACTGTGTTTCTTGTAAATCGAGAGTCTGTGGCAACCCTGTGTCGAACGAGTCCGTGAGTAGTATTTTCTCAATAGCATTTGCTCACTTTGTGTCTCTGTCACATTTGAATTCTTGAGATTATTTACTTATTTACGTATTTTGAACTGCTTATTTATTTTTGAGAGAGAGAGAGATAGACAGACAGACAGACAGCAAGCAAAGGGCTGAGAGAGAATCCCAAGCAGGCTCCCCACTGTCAGCGCAGAGCCCGATGACGGGGCTCGAACTCCCAAATCATGAGATCACAGACCCGGTGAAGATGTTGTGAAGGTTGCTGCAATGATAGCAAAAGATTAAGAATATGACCTCAACTCAAGGCGGCAGCAGGGTTTGAGAGGATGGGCTCCAATCCTGGAAGGAGTTGGTAAGATAACTGCGCTTGGCTACAAAGAAATCCTCTGTGAAAGAAAGAGTCCGTCGAAGTGGCAAACTTTGTTGTGGTTTTATTTTGAGGAATTGCCCTGGGCATCCAAAACTTCCCCAACCACCATCGTGATCCGTCAGCGGCCAACCAATATCATGGCAAGACCCTTCACGATCCAGCAAAAAGATTATGACTCCTTGAAGGTGAAGATGATGGTTAGCAGTTTTTAGTAATAAAGTATTTTGATTTAGTTTTTATTTTCTTTTTCTTTTTTAATGTTGCACATTTATTTCTTTTTGAGAGACAGAGAAACACCACGAGCGGGGGAGGGGCAGAGAGAGAGAGAGGGAGACACGGAACCCAATGCAGGCTCCAGGCTCTGGGCTGTCAACACAGAGCCCGATGTGGGGCTTGAACTCACGGATCATGAGTTCTTGACCTGAGCCAAAGTCGGACGCTTAACTGACTAAGCCACCTGGGCGCCCCTTTATTTTTAAATTTTTATCAGAGAGAGAGAGAGAGAGAGAGAGAGAGAGAGAGAGAGAAAGAAAGAATTTTAAGCAGGCTCAATGCTCAGGGGCAAAGCCTGACAGAGGGCTGGATTCCACGAACCATGAGATCGTGACCTGAGATGAAATCAAGAGTCTGGCGTTCAACCGACTAAGCCACCCAGGTGCCCCAGTAATAAAGTAGTTTTATTTTTATTTCTTTTTATTTTTTAAACGTTTATTTATTATTGAGAGACAGAGACAGAGCATGAGCAGGGGAAGGGCAGAGAGAGGGGGAGACACAGAATGTGAAGCAGGCTCCAGGCTCTGAGCGGTCAGCACAGAGCCCGACGCGGGGCTCGAACTCACGAACCGCCGAGATCATGACCTGAGCCGAAGTCAGACGCCCGACTGATGTAGCCACCCAGGCGCCCCAATAAAGCACTTTTGAATTAAAGTATGGTCTTTTTGTTTTAGACCTAATGCGACTGCACACTTAATAGCTTCCCATATAGAGGAGACGTAATGTTTGTATGCAAAGGGAACCCCAAAAAAGCATCTGACTCATCTCATTGTGATGGTCTGGAACCAAACCCACAACATCCGTGGTACGCCTGTATTCCTGGAGAAAGGAACAAGCTGTAGAAAGGAGAAGGGAAATAATATGTGGAAAATCACATAAGGGGGCGTGAGTCGGGTGTAGATTGCGGGACACAGTCCTGTTCAGCTGGATCAGAGTGAACTGTGGAGGAAGATAGCAAAATATAGGTCGCAGTTACCACATAAGGAATTGCCTGAGGGACTCAGATGAGGTCTGGGGCCACATGGTTATGTCCCCTTTCCTGAAGGTAAAGGACATTAGACGGTAGCCATGCTTGAGCTTTGTAGATCTTTGTACATTTCTGTCGGTGCTGACCAATGATTGCTTTACACTGGGTACTCTCTTGGTTGTGTGCAGAGTTCCTGCCCTTAAAGGATTGCTAATCTAGTGGGGCCAAATGCTCATATTTAAAATCTCCTAAGAATATATGAAAATAAGAAATATGAGTGACATAGTTGATGCTGATACACAAGCTGAGAGCCAAAGAGCAAAGGCATTCACTAGTTGATCTGAAACGCAGTTGGGCAAAGAGAGAGGGAGGTCTGAGCATCCCACAAGCCCAAGTGGCGGTGTTCCCTGAGCATGAAGAGACACCGTTCTTCCTGTGATCGCGGAGGGTAAAAGGTAAGGATGGGAGGGGGGACAGGTCAGCCAGGGGAGGCAAGTCCTAAGGTTGGGTTTTAATGCAGAGAGGAGGTTCCTTTTGAGAAGTATAAACACTTTAGTTACGTGCGTTGTGACATTTAAAGCTTCAGTGAGGGGCGCCTGGGTGGCTGAGTCGGTTAAATGTCTGACTCTTGGTTTCAGCTCAGGTCGTGATCTCACGGTTCGTGGGTTCGAGCCCCGCATCGGGCTCTGTGCTGACAGTGCAGAGCCTGCTTGGGATTCTCTGTCTCCCTTTCTCCCTGCCCCTCCCCCACTTGTGCTGTCTTTCTCTCTCTCAAAATAAATAAACTGAAAGAAAAATAAAGCTTTGGTGACATTTCTCCTATTTAATGAGAGGCAAAAGTGGGTTATAGATGATAGGCTGCATTTAGAATGTACGTCATTGGCACATTTTAGAGGCAGGTCCACTGAGGGTTTGTAGTTCGCGTTGAGTTTATATGCTTTTATTGAACCATTATTGAAACAAGTCCCTTCACTTCCTCGTTGCTTTGTTTTTCTTTAGCTCTTCACATACCACAGAGGCTCTCTGATGATTTTCTAGACTCGGAGCTTTATTATTATTAAAATAAAGGCTGCTTTTCAAGTCCGCCAAGCATTGATCAACACAATATCTTTCGAAACCAATTGGATTCATTAAGCGGAAATCACAGGACAGAGGATCTTGTCATCGTGAGTGATTTGAGCTCTGTTGCAAGTGTTGGTGTTGATGCATTTTTGTTGTCGTTTGCAAAGAATATTTACATCGTAGAGGGCAAAAAAATCATGGGGGGTGCCTAATGGAAAGAAAACATCAGGAATGATGGGTTTACCTGTCGGTATTTTCGTGGTGTTCTCTACACCCATCGATCTGTTCCTTAACTTGTAAGTGATTTCTTCAGTTCAGCTCTGGGCAGCACATTTAAGAGCTGTAGGAGGCTAAAAAAGCGAGCACATCATTTTCCCCCCGGCCATTAAGAGGTTTATAATTGGAGATATAAATATTGCTCAAAGATGACTGTATTAAGAGCGGTGTCGTTTGGAGAGGCAGAGATCGTTATGGTGCGGATGGGCCACCGGAAGCTTTGTAGACAGGAAATCTGTGCTGAGGCTCGCGGAGCGGGTCCCCGTTGGAATGCGTGAGGATTCAAACAAGGAGCCCCGCGGAAGTCAACGGGCAGGGGGACAACTCATCACGGCCGCTTCAGCCGGAGACGAAAGATTAATTGTATCTTTATATATACATGGCATATCACAGACCCCCAGAGGCTGCTCCTTATCCCTGCATTAGCCGTTAAGTAAGATCTTGAATCAAAAAGCACAGGGGGTAGATGGTACGATGGGAGAACAGGAATGGGGGGGGGCGCGGAAGAAAAGCATCATTAATATTCCTACCCCGTCACAGTCAGAATTGCACCTCATTTCTTTGTTCTATTCTTAACCTGCTTTAAATATTTTCGGCGCTAACGACACTATATGAAGAATTCTAACGCAACGTTAGGGCCCTGGTGCGCTGGGTATCACATTTTCTGACAAGAGATGAATCCTCTTTAAATGCATCGGTTGAGAGGGGATGGCGCCTTTAAATCGTTATAACAGGATGTCTAGGACCAAATTGAGGGCAAATTAGGTGAATCGCTACTATAAAACATCCAGTCTATCCACACTGTAGGCCGCAATTTCTCTGCAAAATCAGTGAGGCGTTAGGGACTCCGGCAGAAATGCCTGGTTGTTTTGATTGGGAGGCTGCTCAGTGATTTGGCCTTCCAATAAATAGAGGAAGGGCGTGTCTACACAAGGTTGATTTCTTTGTTTTATGTGGGTGGGGGGGGGGCCACAGAACTTTGGCCCACAGTCCAGGTATTTCTGCCTATTTCCAAACGTTTAATAGCAAGTAGGCAACATTTTTGGCCGACTGTTTTTATGGGTTTCGGACGGACGCTTGGCAGCTTGGCAGTGTGTGGACAGAATTCTCTTCGTGATGAGGCAGGCACGACATGTTATTCAAAGGGAAAGGTGCACAGGCGTACCCCTCCCCAGACACCCCCCCTTTTTTTTTGGGTGGCTCAGTAAGAGATTTATACCACCCTAGGAAACAGCCTAATCTCTCCCTGTCTGATTTGTCAACCACAGCTTTTGGGGCCGTATTCCCAAAGTTGACAGACTGTTCACATTACATTCAGGAGAATTTTTTCCCTATTAGAAAAACGGACCCAGGGAAAGCCCTAGATGGAGGTTCTTAGAAATTTCTAATTCTGTGACTCTTATCACCTTGAGCCTTGTGCTTCCATGTTCCAAAATCTTTCTCTTGGCCTAGAATAAATCCCACTTACCACGTAACGTCCGGCTTGGATGCCCCCTTCTTCAGGAAGCTTCCTCTGAATTGGCACCTTGTTGAGAGTCCTGGGGCACTTATCCCACATAGCCTTGTACCGGAGTAATCTGGCTAGATTTTGTCTGTCGTACGGGATCAATTTCCCAAGGACAGAGACTATTTCTTGTGTATGTTTATATCCTCCCCCCCCCC